>NC_134862.1:85006103-85326937 GCF_049852395.1 Peromyscus maniculatus bairdii
ACACACACATGCACACAGGTATACACACAAAACCGATGTTTTTAGAGGTAACTGAAGAATCACAGAATGCTAGTGATCCTTAGGAGACTGTGGCACGGTTTTGCAAGTGTCCTAGGGACCCTGCACTCTCAGAGAACTGCACACGGTTCTCTCTCTCTCTCTCTCTCTCTCTCTCTCTCTCTCTCTCTCTCTCTCTCTCTCTCTCTCTCTCTCTCTCTCAGAGTTACCAAGCCTCTCCTGCTACGAGGTGTGCACAAGTCTGAGCTCTAGACAATGAGGTGAGTGGGGTTTGCAGTGATACAATCTTTAGCTAACAGGGAGGTGGTTCTCTTCTTGCCTTTCTTGCATCCTGCCGCTGAAAATTTGGACTTGTCTTGGAGAAAAGGACCCACATCCTACAGCAGCTGAGTGATAGCTGAAGGAACTTGGAGAGACAATGGAGACTCTACACAAGCTCGTGAGTGGCCTGCATGTGGACTCCTGCATGAGAAATGAAGTTTGAGCTTCACAGGTCATTGTCCCCAGACCTCTGAGGCAAGCAGCTTGAACTGCCACAGTAGAGACGCCATGCTACTTAGCTGAGACCCATACCCAGGCCTTCTGGGTGCCGTGTTCTCTCCTGTTTCGTTATTGCTTTTTGGTGGTTTGGTTTGGTTTTTTTTAAACAGTGCTGTGCCATACTGGTTGGTTACCTGTCAACTTGACACTAGCTAGAATCATCTGGGAAAGGGGCCCTCAGATGAGAAAATGCCTCCATCAGATTTGCCTGTCGGCAACTTTGTGGGGCATTTTCTTGAATGATGATTTATGTGAGAGGGCCCAGCCCACCATGGGAGGTACCATTCCTTGCACAAGTAGCCCAGGGTGGTATTTAAAGAAAGCAGACTGAGTGATCCATAGTGAGCATTTCTCCCTGGCCTCTGCTTCAGTTCTTGACTCCAGGTTCCTCCCCTGACTTCCTGATCTGACTTCCCTCAGTGATGGATTATGGCCTGGGACATGTAAGCCAAATAAACCCTTTCCTCCCAAAGTTGGTTTTGATTGATGTTTTATTACTGCAATAGAAAACAAACCAGGGCATGGGTGTTGGACTCTGGGCCTTCCGTGTGTCAAATGTGCACTTTACCATCACGTGACATCCTTCCACCCCAGCCCAATTCAATTCTAGTTCTACCAAATAATCTTAGTGAATAGTTGACAATTTTAAAATTGTATCATGCTGCCATATTTTAAAACTATTGATAACTTCTTATATTCACCTACATGAAGTTAGGCCTCATTCATACTGCAATAACATAGCTTGGATCTAAAATGCCCCACCCACCCCAAGCCCATGTCTCATGGGTTTAGCTCCCAGTTTGGTGCTCCCGAGAGTCAGCTGAAGCTTTAGGAGTCACAGCTTCATAGGAGAAAATAAGGAAGGCGCTATTGCAAGGAACATTGGGAATGCTCCTCCCCTCCTCTCTCTCTCTCTCTCTCTCTCTCTCTCTCTCTCTCTCTCTCTCTCTCTCTCTTTCTTTCTCTCTCTCTTTGCTTCCTGTGGCCACAGGCAAGCCGCCTCTTCAGCCACTTGTTCCTGCCATGAACCACAGCCACAGCTTCAGAGCAACAGGACCAAGCCACAGACTGAAGCCCTGAGCATCACATGAAGCCACGAGACCACACATCAGAATTTCCTTCTGACTCCAGGCAGGGCTGAGGATTGAACTCAGGACCTCAGGCTTGTTAGGGGAGTATTCTCTCTGGCCTACAGCCCCAGCTCCAAACCTCTTTCTTGTTTTGAAGTTGATTATCTCAAAGATGTTGTCACAGAATAGGAAACTGACTAACATATTATTCTTGCTAATAAAAGAGAAAATGACCTCTCAGATGCAAAGCACCTAAAAACGCCTCCCAAACACATTTTTCTTTTTAAAATTTTTTCTTTATTTATTGGACACACCGTGTGTGTGTGTGTGTGTGTGTGTGTGTGTGTGTGTGTGTGTGTGTGTGCATGTGCCACAGATTTGCCAGGGGCTAGGGCTAAGTAAGGTTGATGTTAAGGGTGATAAAATTGAGACCTACCATCCAATGCAAACAGGCCTGGGCTTAAGGCCCTTTTTATCTATTTAAATATATCATCTAATTTCTATAAGCCTGTTTTCGGGTCATAAAAAAACCTTCATTCTGTCAAACTGTTGCTGCAGAAGTTAATTGGGATAGCATATATTTTAAGTATCTGACATTTGGCATGAGAGAAATCCTTAATAAATACTTTCTTTTGCATCTGTATATATTTATTCACCCAATAATAATTTATAAAGTACAACATACCATAGCCTTGGAAAGGATTTGGATAATTCAGGAGAGGGTGGCTGCCCTTGTGGAGCTATTCTGTGGGTGGCAAAGAATGAGTATAGTTTAAAAGAATAGTTCAGTTACAGGTGCTTTTAGGATATATATATATATATATATATATATATATATATATATATGTATGTATACATACATATATATATCCTTAATTTGACCATTTAGAAATAAGTATTGTTAGTATTTAGGGATATGCCCTTTCTTTTATTTCATCCATGTTGAATGTAGTTTTACATTCAGATAAGGTGTAAAAATATACAAAGCATATTGGACTTTTTCTTTAAAAAAGAAACTATTGAAATTCACTTACAAAACTGTATGCTATTACCACTTCAGTGGTCCAGTTGTATTCCCTTGCCTAGATATGAGAGTGTTCATTCAAAAGTCCCCGTCTGGGGATATTGAATTCTTTCCCCTTTCCTTTCAGACTGCAGCTACTCTAAGGACACATCCTTGAGAGGATTTCTCCGGTGGCTCTCACGTAGTTTTCCCTCTCCGCAGCTACTCTTTGCTTCTTTACTTCATCACAATTGTAATTTTTAAAGTTAGATCACATGTGGATGGCTTATTGCCTGGTCCCTTACCAGAACCGAGGCCCAAACACAGCCACTGACTTGGCTGTTGTCAACAGGACATCTCTGAGATCAAGGCCTCTGCCCTGCACGGATCAGGCATCAGTGTGTGATTATCAAGTAAATAAGTGCAAGAGGGGCATTTGTGAGGAACAGTCTCACATAAAAACTTTATGCCATAACAGTAATTCCTTAAAAGAAACCCATCAAAGGAAGAAAACTTCAGAGTCAAAGAATATTAGCAATGTCAACTCTGGGTGTCCAGTGTCAAGTAATTAGACGACAATGATTAAAGTCATCACCGCCAAAGAAAAGCGTCATTTCTCTGTCTCTTCACTAACATTTAATATTTTTGCATGGATTTTTTGTTTGTTTTGTTGCTGTGTTTTGAGACATGGCTTCCCGTTGCAGTCCAGGATGGTCTCTAAAGCGTAATAACCCTCCTACCTCAGCTTCTCAAGTACTAATGTTAAAGGCATGAGCCACCACACCCAGGTTCTTCAGTATTTAATGTTATTTCTAGAACATTAAAAGCTCTTCTGTTCTTTAATTTTCAGCTCTAGTTCTTGCTAAGCTCTTTCACATATGAGTTACTCATTAACATCTGAGAGAAAATGAGTCAGGGAAAAATTTGGACATCTTTTCTTTCGTAGGCTTTAACATGTAGCAAGTAGGTTCCATGGAGAAACATGAATTAACAGCAAGAATGATGATTGCTATGATGGACCTTAAATAGATTTAAAGATACAAAGAATTGAGAGATTAAATGTACTAATAAAAGGACTATGTTAAAAGTATACTCAAGCCTTTGCTATCTGTATTTTATTATCTATGTCTATCTGCATCCACATCTATAAATCTTCAGCACTGGAATCCATGTACCTACTATCTATCCCAGTAGTATTTAACATTAACTCAGCTCACTTCTTTAAAACCTAAATGCAACCATTCCTGGGTATTCACAGACGGTGCATTATTACACTCTCTCTAGCATCAAGGTCCACGGATGACAATTCCTTTATATAAAATGTCCTATTTGCATATAACCGCAAATCTCCACATTTATTACTTATCTCTAGGTTACCTATGTCTAATAAATGTGATTGTTATGTAAATAGTCATAGTGCACTGTCTAGGGCAGTGATTCTCAACCTGTGGGTTGTGACCCCTTCGAGGACTGTATATCAGATATTTACATTACAATTCAAAACAGTAGCAAAATTCAATTTATGAAGTAGCAACAGAAATAACTTTAAGGTTGGGAGGTCACCACAACATGAGGAACTGTATTGAAGGGTCACAGCCACTGGAAGGTTGAGAACCACTGCTCTAGGGGATAATGATAATGAGAGGGAAAGTCTGCCCATGTTCATATGCTCATGTCTTTTTCTCAGTACTTTCATTTCATCCAAAGTTGGTTGAATAGTGAGTGGATCAGAAGCCAAAAATACAGAGGGCAGACTATACATCATATAAAAATGATAAGAAAGTTTGTATCTGTATTATATATGGGAAACTATTACTTCTAGATCTTTCTTTCCCTCTGACTATCAATAAGAGAGATTAATGATGGACAGTAGTCAGAGACTCCATAACACTGAATTGAGATTTGTCTCCCCACTGCTGTGTTGGCAGAATTAAAAGAGAACATAGGAAGGAATTGTTCTCTCTTTGAGAGATACTAAGGCTACCTACCCATCATGCCCTCACCTCATAAATCCTCTCCTTCACAGGTGCTATGAGAAATCTCAGAGCACAGCCCCGAGCAGAGAGCAAAGAATCTGAGCAGAGCCCCATCCTACTACACTGGCAAAGGACAGGCCATAACTGTAGCTGCTTCCCTAAACCTGTAACTCCCAACACCCTCTGCTTCTCCCTTCTAGCTTTCCCGTGTTTATTCCATCTTCCTTAGGGGCAAGTCTCTCTGCCTGTTCCATTGACAAAGACGTTGTAAATTCTTAATGATGGATGTTAATAATAGGAATGGAGTAAGCCAAACAGTTTTTATATTTGTCCTGAGGCCAAACACTTCTTAATGGAATTGAGAGATCTGAAATGCTGAGGACTATGGCAAGGGGAAAAAAATCCCAATATTGCATCTTTTAAGTTATAGAATGTATTGTGTGCTTGGGGACGGGGGGGGGGAGCAGAAAAGGTTTATTTTCCTAATGTTCGCTTGTCCAGTCTAACATGAAGGTATTCAAGCTTTGATAACATTGTCAGCAGGGTGGGAATTGAAAGCAAGAGGTAGATTATGATGCTATGAAGAAGTTCAGGTGTTTATCTCATCTCTCCTGTGCTGACCACTCCTAAGTCCTCATCTTCTGGAATCTCATGCACACATCTAGTTCTACTGGAAACCTGTTCCTTGTTGCCTCCCAAGAACCTCACACAAACACACCCAAAACATAACTCATTATCAGTCTCTTCAAATTCTGAGCTTGCCTTTAGGCTCACAATGTTGACGGCTACCATCTTGGATGTTAGCCAAGAGAGGGAAACTTGTATTTCGATCACATTCCTTATCCTGTAGCAGACAAGCATACATATTGCCCCTTTTAAGAAGTTCAGAGAGTGTTCTTACAGACTAATGAGTCTAATGCAGAATAGTAACACAATGGAATTATATACTCTAACAGTTATTAGTTACCAAAACTGCTACTTTTTTCAAATAATGAAAGTATAATGGATCATACAACACTTAAATATAAAATAAATTTCCTTGTATTTATTATCTAAGAAAGTCTCAGGATGCTAATAAAGAAGCATTCAAATCAGATACAATTACTTGTTTGTGGGTGCTTGTATGTGTCCATGTGTATAAGCATGTAGGCATGCAGGTTTGTGTATCTCCTGACTTTGGCAGGCAATTTGAGGCAGAGAAAAGACAAAGACGTGGCATAAAGAGTTGCATGGCAGGACTGAGTCTATTCTAAACAGCCTCGGACCCCTACCATCTTCATTGAGAAGAGGGTCCCAGATCAGATGCTACAACCAGTCCTGCATTTCACCTTGCCCCTCATCTAGGATGGGAAGTTTGATGTTTCCCTTTCCGACAACTAGTTTAAGAAAGGCCTTATAAAGCTCTGGCCAGGGACATAAAGTCAGGTGGTCAACCAGCCCTTAATGAAAATACAACTGGTGGCATTTTATCACCTGGGACAGCTAGAAGTTGGGACACAGCTTCAAGATGAAAAGAATCTGGGGACCTCGATCTTGCTGCAGAATTATCAACCCAACAAAGCTTTTATGTGATATAATAGATTTCCTTATTATTTATGGCTTTCTTATTTGGGTGTTTGCACAGTTAAGGCTTACACTGGTTAGTTTTACCTGTGAACTTCATATGGCCTAGAACTACCTGGGAAGAGAGTCTTAGTGAGGAATTATTTTGATTGATAACTGATACAGGAAGTCTAGGCCCATTGCGGGTGGTACCATACTTTGCGGGGGAGGGGGGAGAGGGGCGATTCTGAACCGTGTATGACAGGGGAAAGCCAAACCAGCTGAGAGCAAGTAAACAAGGAAGAACCCATTTATTGGATTTATATATATATTCTCTCTCTGTTCTTGACTGTGTCTGTGACTCTTTCAGTCCCTGTCTTGACTTCCCTGAACTAATGGACTGTAACCCGGAGTGGAAGCCAAATACTCTTTCCTCTCTGAGTAGCTTTACGTCACAGCAACAGGGTTGAAACTATAGCAAGCCTACATGTATCAGAATTAAGAAAGGTTAAAGCACAATTATTTCCTAGTACTTTCTGTGATTTGTTTTCACGTTATAAAATAGAAATCACTTCTTATCTCATAAACAGAGGAAATGATGTTTATATAGTTTGCAGATGTGAGATAATCAAAGCTTTAAATATACCGAGAGAGGGAGAGAGGAAGTCCCGGTGACTTATTAAAGAGACCAAAACAAATGCATGTTCAGGTGCCCTTTGGAAGTAACTGAGGTCATCCTTAGATGCCTGTCAAAATCAAGGACTTTATCTGCCTTCAGTTGACTTCTTTGGGGGCTTTTCTAAGTTCAAAAAGGACAGACACAGGTATCACTCACTACTCTTCAGGGCTCTGTTAGACTGAAATATCATGCCATTGTGACCCCTAGGATCCTATCATCCACAGGGCCTCTCTGATGTCATCATCCTTGCTTAAAGCCAGAAGGAGCCTCAATTTGTTTTCAGTTTAACAAGCTGGATTCTCAGGAAGATTAGAAGTTGTTCTTTAGACACTGCCACCTTCAAAGATCCAAGAAAAACATCTCTTATACTGTGACTTCTAAAAATAAATTCTAAGATATCCCTAAAACAAATTCATAATTTAAGCTTACTTTTTACGTTACTTAACTCTAAAAAATTAAATATTAAGCATTTTCCCTAAGTAAATAATAAATTACCCCATTTGGATTTTGGAAATTGTTAAATTATTAACTTCAAAATATTTCTTGCAAATTATAACTTTGTTGAGATGTAGCATAATAATATATAACTCAAAAATTATAAAATTACCATTACTATGAAATAACCCATATATTTGAAGATACCTTCCTTAAAAAAAAAAAAAAAACAACTATTGAGTCAATGTGTTTTTTTCTGTTTTTACCAGTGAGTTTTCCTTCTCTATGACAAAATACTAGAGAATATCAACTTAGTAAGAGAAAAAGGTTTTCTTGACTCATACTTCCAGCCTATGGTTGTTAGACACTGTTGATTTGGGGCCTTTGGCAGCACAGTTCACCAAGGCAGGAGCCCATTGTGGAGGGGATGATTCAGCTCTTCACATCACTGTGCTTAGGAAGGGAATCGGTGAGAGAAGAGGCTGGGATCTCAATATTCTTCCTTCAGGGGCACTGCTCAAATGACCTAACTTCCTTCCAGTTGGCCCTAACTCATAAAGGTCGTATCACTTCCCAATGATGCCAGAAGCTATCAATGAGTTTTCAATACTCAGGCATTTGTGGGAGGGGTACTTAGCTGTAAACTGCCCCATACACACCAAAGAGAACAGAACAATGGAGAAATGCTTAATTTATAATGGAGGTATCAGATGCCAAGATATTCCTAAGTAAGGATCTATTTCATTTTTAACTGAATATTGAAAAATTATGATCATGTATGTTTATAGAACTTCATCTCAAGCTTATTGAATTACTCATAACAGCTAAGCTATGGAACAAACCTACACATCCAATGAATGGATGAAGAAAATGGCATGAATTTGTAAGGAAGGTTGTGATAGGCACCTGTTCATGTTTATGATTTTACTGCATCCCACAGACACCACAGCAAGATTCTGTGATATTGTCTCACTAGAGCTAAAGGTCCCATTTAATGGGCCAGAGAAAAGGAGACCTTCCCTCTGAGCTGTGAATTAAATATATATATATATATATATATATATATATATATATATATATATATTAAGAGAATTTAAAAAAAAATGTATCCTAAGACCTCAAAATGAAAAACAGGGCAGACCTCAAGGTGAGGCACTGGGAGGTGATAGACACTGGAAGTGATAAGGATGGGTTCCTCTACACAGTTATGCTACCCAATCACACCCACCATGACTGACCAGACAGCCTTTTGGGAAATCACTACCTCCGACCCACATTCTGCACCAGCAACTCTCAACAGAAGCAATGCAAATAGGAAACAAAAATGAAAAGTAGTAAAGAAGCCTTGATTTAAAAAACAAGTAAGTGGAAAAAAATAAATATAGAGCAGTTGCTAGAGAGAGTCTAACAGTTCCCACTTTTCTCAAGAACTTCCAAGAACTGTTGTTGCTAATCACATGAAAGTAGCAAGGGTCTCACATTGGAATTGTTTGCCTAACATTCACATTCAGCAGACACTTGCATATAGAATTTTAGCACTGGGAGGCAGCACTGGTGTCTCCACGCTTTCTCTGGCAGGTTAATAATCCCCTCGTTGTACAATGGAAAACTGATGCAATTAAGAGGGGGCACATAACTTAGTGGTCTGGAGCTGAGACATTCAGTTGCATGGCAGCTATTCCCTAGTGAGGTTCCAGGATGTGAGATCCCCACTGTGATGCCTTCCCTTTCCTGAGCCATCCACCTTTGCTGCCCCTGAAGAGTTCAGGCAACAAAGAAGATGAACTCACTAGGCAGAGGCATGAGGGATATAGTATGAAGTACATATAAGTATGCATATTAGTATAAGTACATGTAAGTATGAAGGACATATAAGTATGAAGGAATGGACACCCCCCTGAGAAAGAGCTAAGGGCAGAAACATGAGGAATAATGATCATCCTGAGAAGAAATTGTCCCTGAAAGGAAATATAAAAAGTCAAGATGTGTCCCCAGCACCTAGGAGCCACTTTTGAGAAAGATGTATTCCTTGTCTCTCGGCTGTACTGTAAGCTTTGTCTCTGTAAAGTTATTGGTGCTAAGAAGGGGGTGGGGACTGAGGTGGTAAAGTTGGTTTCCACAGAATATTCCAGAGGTTCTGTAAAGCAACATTGCCAGAGAACCCAACCATCAGTGAAGAGAGCAACACCCGTAAGAAGACAGCCAGCCGTTAGCAGAATGAGTTCAGGCCCCAGTCTGCGAAGGGGGAAACAGCAGCTGAACATCTGGCAGGAGTGAAGGTGACCCCAGTGTAGCCACCATGCTCAGCAGCAGCAGCCACCAAAGGCCCAGTAAGTGGCCCCACAGCTTTATAGGCAGCAGGGCACATTACCCTTATCACTGGTCCGTTTCCTGGATCTGCCCAGTCTGCCTCTGGGGTTCATCATCTCTCCAGCCAACTATGGGAATCTGAAGAGTAATCCTTGGCAAAGCTAGAATCGTGAAATTCTTTTGATCCCTGATCACTACAAATCTTAACACTCAGATAATTTTGTTCCTGATTTTAAAATGCTATACACTGGGTGGAGTTACACCTGCCTGCAATCCCAGTGTTCGGGAGGTTGAGGCAGGAGTAACTTGAATTCTAACACAGTCTAGGCTACAGGATCAGACCCTGTCTCAAAACTAAATGTATGAGTACTTGAATAAAGACGTGAATAAAATTTAAATGGTTAGAGGAACAACAGAGGGATTTAATACACCTGGTCTAAATTTTTCACAAGCAACTCTGAAGATCACTGCATTGAAGTAATGTATAAAACTTTGGGACACACATACCATCTCAGATGTCACACATCAGTGATTGAGGCCTGCAGCTTCCTACACTCTGCAGGCAAAGGCAGCTTTGCTGGGCCGGTGTATAGGAAAGAAATAGTTGGCTTCACTGGAGAGACACTTGGTTGGTGATTACAGTGATAGTGATAGGTAATAAAGTGCCATATTCTCCATGTGAGTGTCTATACCTTGTGGATTATTATAGAAGTGAATACGAAGGCCAGGCTAAATCTACACACCCAGGATACCTTCAAACTAGATGACTAATCTTGAAATTATGTCTGGTAATAATTACATTAGATCTCCTTTCCATTTGAATAAGCCTATTGGCTACAACAATGCAAACCCAAAAGTCTTTCCCTATAATAGCTCAAACTACAACTCAGCGATTTATCTGAAAGCATTTCTCTTTATTTCAATGGAGAAACATGCAAGCAAGACTCTCAGAGCAGGTGCTGGCACTGATTGACTTGTTTTAGTGGAATTTAAATTTAATTAATGATTATGGGAATTACTTTGCCTCTCCATGAAAGACATTAAATTTTCCCTTTTAAAATAATTTTATCAAGGAAGACTCGTTTAATCATTTTTTCCCTAATACTGATCTACAATCTTACGCAAATACCATTTTAGCCAATAGCTAGCCTGTTTCTGAGTCAAAGAAATATATTTTAATACCACAAGAATTAAGTACACGAGTGAGAAGATCAAGTATATTTCAAAGCTTTTAGTCAGAGGGCCAAAGGCTCCCTTGTTAGGTTGGTGAGCATCCATCCCTCCCTTCCCCCATTCAAACGTAGGAAAGAAATAAAGACTAAAGGAAGGCAACTAGTTATCCACACCCATGGGTTCACCACTACCTGTAAGCCTGTCACTTGAATATGGTCTTTTTAACCATTCACACTTTGTTCAGGCATGTCAATTATCTTCCCTTGGTTTCATTACCAACTCTGTGACAAGTATTCTAAACCCAGTTGAAACTCCACGGAAATGACTCATCCAGAGAGAAAACAATAATCTCATAAAATAAGAGCAGCAACCATGGAGAAGTCCCAGAGTGCCACTGGCTGCCAGTTTCAAATGTCTCCAGACACACAGCTCACACTGCTGAAGTCCTTACAGTACCAACACAGCCCTCAGGTCTCTGCTCCCCAAGGGCTGTGGGTCTCTTCTTCCTCCCACTCAGAGGATGGACTTCCAATTCATCTTATGCTCAGTGTTAAAAAAGGGGGGGCAGGGTTATGAAAACCCACTCTTCACGGCTCTTTCTGCAAGGCTATGGGAGTTATCTGCCATTTTACAGGCAGGGCAGAATGGAAGACAAGCATCCTATAAACAGGTAGGACACTGGACACAAAGGCCATTCTTCATGGTTTTCTTCTCCTGAAATACTCCACCAAAGGTCAGTGTCTGTCCTGGGGTACAAGACACAAGCAGTTCAATGCCTGTTTCACTATGGTTCTTCCTCTTTTTTTCCAATCTTTTCTTGGTCTTAAGAGGTATTCTTTTTGGTATGAGCATGTTGGTATTGAAAAGTCCCCAAGTTAAATTTTTGAAGAGAATTTCAAAACTCAGATGACCATATCTTGGCTCAGAAAACAAAACACACAAAAGAAAACAAAACAAGAAACAAACCACCACTACTATCATCAGCAACAAAGCACACGATCACTGACGACCCCTTTCTATACACTGGCCAAACAAGCTAAGTATCAAAAAGGAGGCTGAAAAGTGATGCCAAAGTAGGAATCTGGAAACATGAATGAGGATATTAATCCCCAAGTATAAGGCTAGGGATTAGAGCTCACAGGTAGAGTCCTTACTTTGCTCACACAAGGCCCTTGGTTTACTCCTCAATGCTTCAAAAAAAGAATCTTAATTCTTAAGGGTAGAGTTTGATGTTCTTACAACAGAAAAAAATATAGGAATACCTCCATATACATACTGGCATATGTATACACGTGCACTTGAGCACTTATACACACACACACACACACACACACACACACACACACGCACACACACACACACACACACACACACACACACGCACACACACACACCCCTTGTGATACACCATAAAGTCACTGTGTCACTTGACATCTCTGCTATTGGTTTCTTTTCATGATATGAAAGGGATTGCACAGTGAAGGTTATACTCGAGGCTGTAGCTGTTGTTTTTTTCAGTATGAAAATTATTGTATTGGAATGAACTCGCCAATGAAAGACATCATGCATCTAGATGAAGGCAGCCACTCAACAAACACTTACCCAACCCAAAACTTGACGCATCTCAACGAACTTCTAGACAGTCAGAACAGCTATTCTGAAGCCATGGAGCTTCACTCAGGATTTTACAAGTTTACCATCCATGACATGTTCTAAACACTTATCAGTGACCAAAGAGGGAAAAAAATCATGCCAGAGTTAAAACTAGGAAGTGATTAGCTTTATATCCTCTCTTGTGATTCATCTACATTCCATCCCCTTGCCTCACCCGGTATTACCCTCATTTGTTCTCCTTTCTAAATATTATCCTGTACCCAGATTTACATCTGCTTACACATATACATTAAAGACTAGGATCGTTCAACTAACGATGTTTCATCCTCATCAAAATAAGTCCACTGAGCTGTTATTGGAAATGTTAAGTGACTGAGTATTCTCTTACTGGTGCCTTGTGAGATTAGACAAGGCTGGATCAAAGGATACTTTTTCAAAATCTCTAAGGATACATTAAGGAGGAGCAGGAAAAATACAAACTAAGTTTGAAGAATTCTGTAGCATCAGAAAGTAAAGAAACACTTCCCGAACTGGAAGCATGCGGGCATGTCCCAGGGTCCCAGAGCCAACCTTCTGCAGGCTTCCAATGACAAAGTTAAAAAAAACCTTAAGGAGCAAACAGAAATTAGAAGACAACCCTGGTGTCAGATAAACACCAGGTGCTGGGGAGATGGCTCAGAGATTGACAGTGTGTACCGGCCTTGCAGAGGACCCAAGTTCAGTTCTCAGCACCAGTGTCAGGCACAACACAACTGTTTGTAACTCCATCTCCAGGGAAATCAATGCCTTTGGCCTCCATGGGGATCAGCACTCAAGTGCACATACTGAAACACACACACACACACACACACACACACACACACACACACACACACATCTATATCACACATATACATACTTAAAAATAATAAATCTTTTCTAAAGGTAAACATGCAAGAATTTACTAATATAAATAAAAGACTGAACAAATGAATATTGGAGGAGAAAAGATAAATCTCCCTAAAAATACATTTAAAAAAATAAAAGCCATTTCTCTTTATTCCAGGAGCTATTGAATAAGGGAGTCTGGAGCTTAATTTTGGACACGAAGCATGGAAAAGAAAATTTAACAATGTTATAGTGACAAAACCTGCCAAACACTTGGATTTACCCACCTGACCAAGATCCAGTCGTCAGTAATGGCATGTGGCTGCCATGGACAGACACTTTGACAGGTTAACACCAGGAGGGTACTCCATCTCTGTCATGTTCATTCCAAAAGCCCACAATCATATTCAAATAACGAAATAACAAACATCACGGAGACCCCGAGTGGGGGAACTAGTCTACAAAACTCCATGCAGGCATGTTTTAAAGTTGTCAGAGTCATGACAAATGAGGAAAGCCAGAGAGACTATCATGGGCCAGAGGTGATTAAGGGCACTTGACAACTAAATGCAATGTGGCACTTTGGACAGGGCTCTGCAATACAAAAAAGGTAGCCTCAAAGAGACTGGTTGGGGCTGGGAAAAGGCCCATAGAAATGTTTTCCTTGTGACCCTGAGGACTAGAGTCCAATCCTTAGAAACCACATTAAATAAACAAACAAAAGAAATCAATACATAAATAAACAAAAAAAAGCTATGCATGGTGGCATGCCCTCATAATCTCGGCACTGGAGAGGTAGAGACAGACGTATCCCAGAGCTCCTTAGCCAACCAGATTTCTTGGTGAGTTTCAGGCCAGTGAGAGACTCAGTACCTAAAAACCGGTAGACAATGGCCGAGGAATGACATCTGGAATTGTCCTCTGACCTCCACATTCACACACATACACATGGGTGTACAAACACACACATAATCATGTTCTCTCTCTCTCTCTCTCTCTCTCTCTCTCTCTCTCTCTCTCTCTCTCTCACCTGCTGACATAAAAAGCACTGGTGGAATTCAGTCTGGAACAGAAGAGGCAACACTGGAGAAACTAAAATTGCTGAGGAGCACACAGGGAAGGCTTCGTCGTCTTTACAAATCCTCGGTAAATCTAAATTTTACTTTATCTTAGTTACAGAACGAGTTTTTGGCAGTGTGTGCACACCCTGGGCTAAAGCAAGATTTGGGAGGATGAAAAGAGTTTGCAAACAGTGGAGTCAGGAAACTGCCGTAGAAGACTCCTGACGATCAAGGCAGACAGGAGTTAAGGGAGTTGGGAAATTCTGACATGTTCTCTGACGCAGTGTCTTTCAGACTCTCACTAACTACCTCAGCAGAGCAGGGCAGGAGCTCAATAATGAACCAGCATATCGGGGCAAGACAAGAAGTCAGATCGAAGTACTCAGGAAAGGAACCAAACATTTTCATGTTCTTTCTTGACTAGAGAAGCTGAAATATACAGAAAACAACAAAGGCCCCTTGGACGTGATGATGACAGAGATTATTACTAAGGTGGCTGCTGAACCTGCATTTCCCAACTCTTAAAAGAATTTAAAAGCCACAGAGTCTAAGTTGCTGAATGGTTGGGACATAGCCTTGACTGTTATCTTCTCCATCTGGCATGGAATAGCTACTCTGTGAATACCTTTCTTGGGTCACTTCTGCTGTTCCAACTAATTCTTACTGAACATCTGTCTGTAGTGTTCAGTGAGCAAGTAGTATAGTAGACACTTATTCTTCAACTCACATGTTCTGCCTCATTGAGCACAGTTTTCTTCATTCATTTCCTCACCCTTAGTAGCTGGGTTAATCAGTACTGGGGTCTACCAGGCACTGTGCTGAACATCAGGAGTATATTGTTATGAATACTACATCATGGTTACAACACTTTCCTTTGAAAGCAGAGGATAGACCACCAGGACATTTTTAAAACTTAGGACGAGAGCTGTAATGGATGCCTGTCATCCTGTTGGAGGATGAGACAAGGGAACTGTGAGGCTTAATCTTGACTGTCAGTTTAGAATCTCCGAAAAGACACACCTCTGCTCATGTGAGGTTGTTTCCATGGAGATTTAACTGAGGAGGGAAAACACATCCTCAATGGGGACAACACCATGTCCATGGACTGGTGTTCCAGGCTAAATAAAAAGGGAGAGGAAAAGAGGGAACGAGTCACGTATGCATTCATGTCTCTCAGCTTCCTTGAGCACAGAGGCAACATGACCACCTGCCTCATATTTCTGCCCTCATAGTTACAGCTACTCCCATGGCCACACCTTTCCAGCCCTGAGGACTGCACTGTTTAACTGTGAGCCAAAATAAACTCTTCCTATCCTGTACTGTTTTTGATAAATATGTCACAGCATTAAGAAAAGCAACAAATATAGGCACCCAACCAGCCTTTAGTTTTATGGGTTAGGAAATGTCACTTGAGTTCAGATGGACAACAAGATCTTAACTGACCCAAGCGGAAATACCTCGTCATATGCACTTCAATCTTTCAAAGCCAGAAGTTAGTAAAAAGCAAGTACTGGCATGTAATGATGATCAACAATGATATTGATAGTATGGATTGAGACAATACCAGTGTCTTGGGTCCAGCAAACAAAAATGAACAAAGCAGAATTCCAACTCTCGAGGAGTCTTTTGAAAATTGCTGTGTTCTTCAGATTCATAATGCCAGCTGGAATTTCTGGGGCATTCCTGACATTCCATAAATGAAGGTGCTTCCTAAGATACTCATGTATAACCCAGCACCAAGACCTGGAAGCTCTTATTTCACAATATGCCTTGCCTCTCTGTCTCTTTGCTTTTAATTCTTCCAAAGCCTTCTTTGTCACTTCTTGGGCAATTCCCATAGATTTGTAAGAAGCTGAATATCAGTTTTCCTAGTCCCAAGCTCCCTCTTTTAGTAGTCCAGCTGGAAAAGCAAGGTCACTTGCCCGTTACCTGCTTGGGCTTCCTTCTTGCCTGAGTTCATTTACCCAGTTGCTGCTGATTCCTTCACCGATTTCAGAACCAGCACTTCCAGGCTTCCATCTTGGACTAAGGACCAGTAGCACTCCAGAAACCATCTAGTTTTTCAATGCCAGATTTGAATTGCCGGTGTGCTCAGCCTTATAGGCTACACAGCTACTGGGTTGTTCACCTCTCCAGTGAGAGACAGAAACTGTAGAACTACTCCAACTGCTGAGGCATCCAGCCCCCAAACTATCAGGTTTTCAGTCTCCTAGGTGTGGTTCAGTTATTAGTTTATTTTACTATTTTTTATATAAACTAATTTTATAAATTCTTGAATACACACATACACATCCCATTGCCTCTGTTACTCTAGGAAACCCTAAGTAATACATAGTCCATCATCAGTGGAAGTCAAAGCATGAACTGGAGGAAGGAACTGAAGCAGAAACCGTGGAAGAAGGCTATTTACAGACTTGCCTTACCTAGCTTGCTCAGTTACCTTTGTTAGATAGCCCAGGTCTACTTGCCTGGGGATAGCATGACCCACAGTGTCTTGGGCTCTTCTACATCAACCAGCAGTTGAAAAAATGCCTCACAAACACAACCACGGACCAATCCGATATAGGCAATTTTTCAGTTGAGTGTTATGCTTGCCAAGTGGCTCTAGTTTGTGTCCAGTTGACAAAAGGTAACACAGAAGGTCTCTTCACTCGGGTCACAATTCACTGAGCTCCTGGAGAGCCCTTGGTAAGGATTTACTAGAGCCGTCTGGTAGAGATGGTAAATAAACACTCAACTCAAATATACTACAAACTGTGGAGAGGATAGCATGGCAGGTTGAAGAGAGGTGAGGAAAAGACAAATGAGCCATAGGAAGGAAATGCAAGCAGGAGTCATGGGGGCCCACACCAACAGATTAGAAGGGAGGGAAAAGCATGGGGTCTATTGGGAGAAGCAGCAAGCAAGACAAAGGCAACTGCTTAGACTTCCTTTTTTATTTAACCGTTATTGAAACATTCCAATATAGAGTATGAAGGTCTTTAGTGCACACCTCCACAAGATTTAGTTCATAACTACTATTCAAAAAAAGAGAAAACACTACTGCCTCCACAGGATCCTCCCTGTAGGCTCACTTCAGCCTTGAAGGTAGTCATTAACATTCTATCTCCCTAACTGAGTTTTGTCTGCTTTATAAATGGAATCCTACTGCCTGTACCTGACTTCTGTTCCTCACTACACTGTGTCTAAATGAGCAATCTACACTAATACATACATATACAATAGACACACATGTGTCATCCCTTTTCACATGAATAAATTAAGTTGTCCACTCAGCTATGGTTGGATAATTTGGATGCAACTTTTGGGCACTACTAAGTTAATTCTTTAGTAAATAATTTTGTACATCCTTGGTGTACACAAACATGCATCTATTATACAGATAGAATTCTAATCACTGGGTCACAAGATATAAATATATGCTTAATTTAACAGTCTTTTATCATGGTTCTATAATTTAAAGTCTTACCAGGAGTTATCATATATATGATCTTTATTTTCACTAACATTTTGGATACTGTCAATCATTTTAATTTCAGCTGTTTAAGGGTTTTATGTATAATACATAACTTTTGTACATACTTGATGTCTGATGACAAGGGTCATTTAGATACTTTGTTGCTGTTGTTAAGTTTTCTGTTCAAACGTCATGCTCACTTTTCTGTTGGGCTGTCTGCTTTTACTGATTTGTAGGTAGTTTATATATTATGGACATAAATCCTTTGTTAGAGTACAAATTGAAAGTATGGCATTCTAGTTTGTAACTTGTCTTCACCCACTAAATGTAATCTTCTAGAGATCTAATGATTAGTTCCACTGTGGTCTAGGTTATTTATCTTAGTAACTTGAGATTCTTAAAAATGCTTAATTTTTCCCTGGTCCAAGTTAATACAGATTTTCTTTCCTTATTGGTTCTTCAAGTTTAAGTCTATAACTCACATTAAACTGACAATTGTTGATGATTTGAAAGACAAACCAAGATACATTTTGTAATGTACACAGGTCTATTCCTACACTTTCTTAACTATCAATTGATCTATTGGCTATCCTTGTGCCAGGACCACAGTCATAGTAGTTACTTTTCTGTTGCTGTGATAAAACACTATGACCAAGTCAACTTATAGAAGAGTTTATTTTGGCT
Organism: Peromyscus maniculatus bairdii; assembly: GCF_049852395.1. Taxonomy (NCBI): domain Eukaryota; kingdom Metazoa; phylum Chordata; class Mammalia; order Rodentia; family Cricetidae; genus Peromyscus; species Peromyscus maniculatus. The sequence continues at coordinate 85,024,533 of NC_134862.1, forward strand.
TATGGTTCCAAAGGGATAAGAGACCATGATGGCAAAGCAGAGGGATGGTGGGAAGAGACAGGCTTGGCAGCAGAAACAGCAAGGTGAAAGCTCACGTGATAAACCATACTCACTAAGCAGTGACAAGAAGTAGAAATGTCATCTTTAAAATCCCAAAGCTCTCCCTCCAGTGACATACGTCCTCTATCAAGGCCATACCTCCTAAACCTCCCCAAACAGCGCCACCAACTGGGGAACAAACATTCAAATACATGCGCCTATGAAGTTACACTCATTCACACTGCCACAACTCTGACTTAATGAATTCATCTCTATTACAAGTGTTGATGTCCACAGCCAGTCTTTGTCACACTTCAGTACTGTCTTGTCTGTTCTTGAACCTCTGCTTTCCATACAAATTTCAGAATCACATTTCAGTGTGCATACATATATGGACAAACTGGCTGAGATTTTAATAGAAATTGCATCTGGTGGAAATTAAAGAGTTTTTTTTTTATTAAACATTCTTAGTAGTTGTTATTTTATGATAGCATAAATGGTACCATCTTTAACTTTACTTTGGAATTATTTCTAATACTTAATTTTACAAGATGACCTTTTATCCAGTGAGCCTGAGAACTCCAAGGACATTCCTAATTTGTTAAATTTATCTATTGTTTACCTTGGATCTTTTAATGTTCATAGTTATACTCTCTGCTAATAGCCAATAACTTCCTTTTATTTTTTCATTTTTAAATGTCTTTTTCTTATCTGATTGTATTACTTGTCAAATCCAGTGAAATTATTAATTTATACAGAATATCTATAATTTATCTTGGATTTCCAAATGTGGACACTTGATCTTAGCCAAAAGGCCGAGAAGCGATTCCAAATGTGGACAATCACATCATCTGACAACAATAATAATTTTATTTTATTTTTAATTATTATAATTTTTATTTCTTTTTCTTGACTGATTTCATTGCCTATGAGTTACCATACAATGATGGGGAGAAAGGCTGATATATGCGTCTCTCTCTCACACACACACATAATCTTTGTAGATAATTTGAAATATTTCGCCATAATATGTGATTCTTTTGAAAGAAATCCATTATCAGAATACTAAAGGTTGTTTTTATTTGGAGTTGAGACTTTTATCATGCATGCATACTTGACCTCATCAAATAATCAAATCCTTCACTTTTTCTTTCAGGAAGTCAAGCAGTCAGGAACCTGAAATAACTAGTTATTTCACATCCATACACAGAGCAGAGAAAAATGAAGACATGCATGCTTCTCTTCTTCATCTCCACCTTCTCTACTCATACATAGTCTAAGAACCAACTCCAGAGAATGGTACTGTCCACACTGGATTGGCCTTCCCACTTGAATTCATATAATCAAGATAATCTCCCACAGATATTCCACAAGCTGTTATAATCTAGAAGATTCCTCATTGAGATGTTGTAGCATGAATCTTAAAGGTACTTGCTAATGAAATCAAACCTGAGGCCAATTATCGGGGTGAATGCTGGAAGATCAGAGAAGCAGAACAAGCCACAGCCAACTTTACCTCACCAGTTCCTCAGCTAATCCTGTTTCCTCAGACTGGAAGCCTCTGAGTCCTCATATCCGAATGGATCTCAGCTGAACTGTGCTGCTCAAAAGCCTAAATGTTTGACCAGCCAAATGCTTCTAGTTTCCGGTCTTCACGCCTTATATATCTTTCTACCATGATTCCCTGGGATTAAAGGCTCACTTCTTGGGATTAAAGGCATGAGTCACCATGCCTGGCTGTTTCCGATGTGGCCTTGAACTCACAGAGAACCAGAGGGATTTCTGCCTCTGGAATGCTAGGATTAAAGGCATGTGCTACCACTGCCTATCCTCTATGTTTAATATTGTGGCTGTTCTCTTCTCTGACCCCCAGATAAGTTTATTAGCATGCACAATATTTTGGGGAACACAATACCACCACAAGACTTTCTTCTGATGTGACTACAGACTGTGTCAAATTAAGAAATAAAAGTAATCATCATAGATACTCAGCGTACCTACATAGTTTGGTTCTGTTATTTTGATAATGTGTTAAATTACATTAATTAACCATATAATTTTGCACAAGATTTGTATTGTTGGAATAAACTCATTTGTTACATTATACTATGAATACATAACAGTATTCATTATTTTTAATGGTAATTTATCCCATTCTAAGCAATGAGACCCTTAACAACCAACAGTATTATACTGTTTTGCTTTATCTTTATTATTCACAAAACTATAATCATATTGTATTATAAAATACAATATGTATTTAAAAGTCTATAAACATCTTGTAAAAAGGAAGCATAGTCTGGTCTTTGTATATTGTTCAGGTTTGATAAGTTCTTATGTCAGATGATGCTTGTTGAATTAAAGCCCTCACAGTTTCCTAACAAGTGTTTTTCACATAAAAGACACTCTCAACAACTATGCTTTCATGAATGACATTGGTAGCAGTGGTTTTGTGTCAATGGGTACCATCTTCCCAGCCTCACTCTTCAGGCCACTTCTGGATCTAATCTCACAACTTCCTGGGAAAAGGACAGTGGTCACAGCTCACTGCAGGTAAATACCATGTTCACGATGCTCACTATGCTCTGGAGAATAAAGAAGCATATTTTTCATCCAATGGTCATGGTATCCATCCCATGATTTGAGCCTCATACACAGGTCAGTCAAGATTGAACTCTGTAATAAAGGTAAGGCTACCTGGGAAAATTTGCCATGGTCTCCATTTAAATTCTTATGAAGGGCTAGAATTATGATTTTCAAAACTTAATTCATCTTTCTGTGTTTAAAGAAAAGTTAGAAAGTTGGGCACTGTGACTGTGGCACACACATGTAATGCCTGAACAAGAGGGGCAGAGGCTGTAGAATTTGCTGCAAGTTGGATTACACTGAGAGTTCCAGGACAGCCAGACTACACAAGAAGCCAGAGAGAATATGGGGAGGAAAAGGAGGAGGAGGAGGAGGAGGAGGAGGAGGAGGAGGAGGAGGAGGAGGAGGAGGAGGAGGAGGAGGAGGAGACTGAGGGGAGGGGAGAATAAAGAGAAAGGGAGAGGGGGAAGGAAGGAATTAAGGAAGGAAGGAAGGAAGGAAGGAAGGAAGGAGGGAGGGAGGGAGGGAGGGAGGGAGGGAGGGAGGGAGGGAGAAAGGATTGTATACCTTTTGTTTAGAAGCTCTATGTCTTTAAGCATGACAGTTTGACATCTCTACTATGCCTTGACAGTGACATTTACGTTGTATCTTAAGATTTCACAGCTCCACTTGCAAAGGTATGAACCCCAGGTAACTTGCTTTGATGTTACCAGTTTAGGCAATATTTCTGGTGTGAGATTTTGCCATGCAGTCTACGTATATACCTATACATTTCCACTAATCAATCTAGTATGAGAACTTACTGTTGCTACTGTCACATCCTAGAGCCCAAAACTATCATCAGATTTCTTGAACCTTAGAGCTTAAATAGAAACTTTAAAAACTATTCCACAGATGTATGCCTGAGATAGACACAGAAGTCTGTAAGGAAAAGGAAAAACTTTTAGAAATACGAGCCAGAAATTGATATTTGACTGCTGCTAGATGAGAAGACAACCCTTCAATTCAATTATCTTGGGCTTCTCAAATTCAATGTATTGAATGTGATACATCACAGACCACATTTAAACTCAACAATCAATAATAAACTACACCCAATAGAGTTCAGACAAAACAAAACTTCTTCAAAACAAGCTGTCATGTTGATCCTCAGAGAAAGAAGTTCATTAGTGCAAAATACATGTTAACTGTGGTAGGGACAAGGACAATATATGGGCCCACTGATATCCATTAGAAGGCACCCATGAGACACCTAAATGTGCCTTTCTCAATGGAGGAGTTAGAGAGACAGAGAACTTTGCCTCTGCCCAGGCTGTCCCTTTATCTAAAATCACAGGAACTAATCCTGGTGACCATTATTGTCCTTGCGTGTTTGCCAGGCTGTTTGGTTGGTTGATTTTTAATGGGGCATTTTAAAGATTCATTGCCTCGAGTTGAGTTGTGTCTCTCCCTGCTTTGCTGATCTGCTCGGTGGGGCACAGTGCTTTCATGGGTGTGTTCTGTGGACATAAATGGCATTATATAACACAAGCCTGTGCCACAGTAGCCAATTTTGCTCTTGTTCATTGCTCATCATGTGAATAATTCATTGTAAGGGGCAAGTGTGAACATGACATTTATTTACTATTTGCTGATAACACAAACAATTGTGTTAAAGCTGGTGTAAAACACACTCAGAGGAGACATCTTTTTTTTCCTTAAGTTAAAACACTAGACCAAAATACAATGCTAACTATAAGTGAGAACATTAAGAATCGTCTTTTATTCTTTGTATTCTCTCTCTCTCTCTCTCTCTCTCTCTCTCTCTCTCTCTCTCTCTCTCTGTGTGTGTGTGTGTGTGTGTACACATGAGTTGGGGGAGTACATGCAGGTGGCCAGATGTCAGTGCCAGGTGTCTTCTTTGGTCATTGTACACCTTACTTTTTGATACAGAGACATTTAGTGAGCCTGGAGCTTCACCAGTACATGTGGATTGGCTGGCCAGTGAGTTCCAGGGATCTGCCTGTCTCCATTTACCTCAGCTCTAGAGTTACAGACATGTAATGCAGATCTGGGCTTTTATGTGGATGCTAGAGTTCCAAACTTGACCCCTCAAGTCTGTGCAGTAAGTACTCCATCAACAGAGTCATCCTTCCATGCCCCTGCTGTGAGGTGTTCTGTATGGCAAACGTGTTGCTCTGATTGGTTAGTAAATAAAACACTGATTGGCCAGTAGTCAAGCAGGAGGAAGTATAGGTGGGACAAGGAGGAGAATAATTCTGGGAAGTGGAGGCTTAGTCAGAGACACTGCCAGCTGCCACCATGACAAGCCGCATGTGAAGATGCTGGCAGGCCACGAGCCACATGACAAGGTATAGATTTATAGAAATGGGTTGATTTAAGATATAAGAACAGTTTGCAAGAAGCCTGCCACGGCCATACAGTTTGTAAGCAATATAAGTCTCTGTGTTTACTTGGTTGGGTCTGAGCGGCTGTGGGACTGGTGGGTGAGAGAGATTTGTCCTGACTGTGGGCCAGGCAGGAAAACTCTAGCTACAGCCCCCTGTCATTTACTCTTTACCAATCTCCTCTCCATCTTTCTCCTTCTAGTTTAAAGAGATTCCCAGACCAATCTTGCAACTTCATCTCATCCGCACAAGGATGTGAGATATCTGTAAAGAGCTCATCTCTGCTTGCATTGGCCAGCAGAGATCACAAGAAACAACGAAGTCAGGTGAGAATGACCAGGCAGGGGCTAAGCAAAGAGCCACTGGCCAGGAAGAGTCAAACACTTGGAAAAAAACAGACTGGAAACATCCTTAGTGGCTCAAAGGTCCATATGTCTTGAGTCTAGGACACAGGGAAGCTGATGTTAAATGTGAGACATGGGAGAAATGGAGATGCTTAGGCAGAGATTGGAGAAGACTGGAGAAGTCATTTTACCTTAGGTGCATTATTGATCATCTAATATAGTCCTAACATGACACTGAGTGCTTAACATTCTAGAGCGGTCCTATGGAGACTAGGGAAAGGTGCATTTCTCTCCTCTCTGAGTTTTGGTTGGTCCTCTTATATTCCTTTCAAGTGAACCTCGACCACAAAACTTGCTTTGGCTAATAGGTATGGGCTTTACAGATGCATCACTTGTGGGTAGAAACTTCAGGAGTCATCTCTAGATTCTCTTAACTTCTAAGCTGCCGTGGCAATAGGGGCAGTAAGCACTGAGACTAGCATTTCCTTCCATCAATCAGGAAGACTCAGAAGAGGAGGATCCCTATCAGCCTGTGCAGATGAGGAGTTTGATGACAACATTTGCTTGACACATAATAGGTTTATTTGTTCCTGAAATATAGAGAATATCTCATTTAATCACCATTGAAAAACCATGACTTTAAAAATATGACTGCATATCCTACATTAAGCCTTTTACATATATTTGGCTTATTTACTGAAAATGAATCAAAATCCAAATTCAGGTCTATCCAACTAGGACCTTTACTTACAACTACTTTAGCAATGCCTGGTGGAGTACACAAGGAAGAAAGCAAGGCTTCTCCCCATCCATATAACCTGGAATCTTGGTGCTTAGAGTAGTGGTTCTCAGCCTTCTTAATACTGCGAGTCTTTAATACAGTCCCCCATGCTGTGGTGACCCCCAACCATACAATTATTTTGTTGCTATAATTCTATGAATGGTAATGTAAATCTCTGATATATAGGATATCTGATATGAGACCCAAAAACTTTTTAAGACAGCTGGCATCAAACTGAAGAGCAGAGCAGACTCATCTCACCCTCTTTCCAATAGAAAAATATAGAAGAAAGCTCAAGAACACCAAATGTCATACTGTCCTCTGAGAAGACCAAGACCTTCAAAGGGTGGCTCCGGCCCAGGTTGCTTTGCTAAACCCCAATCCTCTATAGTATCCCTCAAGGAAATACTTGAATCCTACAAGAAACAAGACTGTCGTTGGTTTACAAGCCCACTGTTCTCTCAAACAATGAGAATTGTTTCCAGAACAAAACAGGATGCAAAAGACTCTAAACCAGTGGTTTTCAACCTGTGGATCATGGCTCCTTTGGGTCTCATATCAGATATCCTATATATCAGAGATGTACATTACGATTCATAGAATTACAGTTACGAAGTAGCAACAAAATAATTGTATGGTTGGGGGTCACCACAGCATGGGAGACTGTATTAAAGACTCGCAGCATTAGGAAGGCTGAGAACCACTACTCTAAGGACCAAGAGCCTCACTCACAATGAGTAAAACAATATTCTGCATGCAACCAAAAAATTTCATTTTCCTCAAATGTACAAGCTGAGTTTGAAGTTCAGAGTTCAGGGCACACAACATGACCTTCTTGCACATTCTAATCGTGGTTAAGGAATGGGAAAATTCCCTACATAACTCTATCTTTCAGGTGGTTAAGTCAGTTTTTTGAGACAGTGCCTTGTTGTGTAGCGCAGACTGGCTTTGGATTACCGATTCTGTTGCTTCAGCATCCTGAAGGCTAGTATCACAGACACCTGGCACTATGTCAGGCCATGTATTTATTTTCCTTTTGTGGCCCCATTTGACCCAGGATCCATCACGCAGCCCAGGCTGTCCCTGCCTCAGCATCCCCGGTGTTGGGATTATAGGCATGCACCATAATGGACATTTATGTAGTTACAAATCTTCATTTTAAGTATCAACTAACTAACTAATGATAGGAATCAAGTTTAGGATCAATTGAATGTATTCCAATCCAACTCATGTCACTTTCTTTTTGCATAACCTGAGATCCCTCTGATGTCTTTCAGCCAAAGTAAGAGATAAATTACTCTCACTTTTAGCAAAGTGGGTAGAAATATATTATTTAGCTGTCACTTTACACGGTGTTATTGACTTTCAGATTAAGCTGTGCCTCTAAAGCCTGGCTAGAATCCACACACTGCCACGTTTCATCTGGGGGAATTCCGTTACTTGTGATGACTAAATGTATGTGTCATTTGTAGTCATAATTTATTTATTCCCTTAATATTTAGATTGATTCAAAGCACCAAAACAACCGAATAGGCTGTTTTCAGGCATATGATCTCCCTCATAATTATTTCTTCCTTTATTTCCACATAATAAAAATGGTGGTCATCCTTTTGATTAGACAGAGCAGAGGAGTAGTTTTTAAGTTACCCTCGACTTTCTATGACATTCCCACCTTGCTCCCTGTAACATGTAAACTAGAAGGTGCCATACAGCTTCTGCATGTTGTTTATAATGAACTTAATATAATATTTTCATGTTTTATGTAGCACCCATATGCCAGGTTACATTTGTTATATGTTTTTAAAATCTCACATGCTGAACTATAAATTTACAGCAATCTACCTAAACATCCTAGCACACAAAACAGGACATATAAACACTGAGTGCTTGAATTTGAATAAAATTTGTATCTGTATATGACTTTAACTTTTCACAACATGTTCATAAACACTAACTCATTAAGATGTCAATATTTCAATGGAGCCAGAGAGTAAACCAAAAATCATTTGAAATAAAATCTCCATTTCTAATTCAAGGTAAACATAGAAGAAGATAGAACATACATCTCATTAAACATCAAATGAAGCACATGATTTTTTTTTTAACTCAGTGTAATTCTCTTTAGGGCTTCTGAGTGAGGGAATGTGCAGATGTTCACATACTTGTGAGCATAACCAGACCTCCCTTCACTTCGTCTCTCATCCTCAGGAGAGCCGAGCATCCCACACTTCAAGCAGAAAGGGGAAGCTGCTGTGGCCCACTAGGTAGGCCTAATACTTTGCATGCAAATCAAAAAGTGGGAGAGCATTTCTGTACAATGCACCCAGCAGCATCTGTGACTTGGGATGACATACTCCCGGAAGGTTGCACTATTGATTTTCAGTAAAAGTATACAAGAAATGGACCAGCCTAAAGCAACCACTGCAAATGAACACAGTTATGATGAACACAGTTGCATCACCACTCTGAGGCCTGAGGCTGGAGCCAGTATTCTTATGAGCATCCAGAGCTGAATTACACGAGATACTGTTTCTATGTGTCCTCTATAAACTCCAGACATCACTGATCCCTTCAAGCATCATTCTGGAGTGAGCATTTTAAAACAGGCATCGCTGTTACCTTTCAAACAACCAACTTGCACGGCAGTCCTTGGAATCCCTTCAGCAACCTCCCCTGTCTCAAGGATCCAAGACATCCATCCTTTTGGTTCTCCCCACACCAAACAGAGCCTGTTACTCAACTCATCCAGGAGCTTTAAATAAGGGCTTTAGAATTAGTCATTCGTGTGACTTAATCAGGTCCTCAAAAAGGCACGGGCTGTCCTTTCGGCTTCTAACAGAAATACCCACTTCCACGATTCTTTCCAGGGACACTGTTGGTGAGGCAAAGCTCGGGAAGAGCTTTGGGGGCCGAATGGGATTTCAGGTGGGTACAGCGCTGGGGGACACGAGTTTCCAGAGTTTCCTGTCTCATCTTTTTGATATGGTGACCCAAATACGAGGAACCCTCCACATCCCATTAACGGACTCTGTTTGGATTCTGCAGCTCTGCTAAGGGCAATGACAGTCCTCTTCCTGCTGCTGACACACTCCTAGTTTCATTTCAACGTTTGGTTAAGGAGGTACTGACGGGTCAGAGTTTTAAGTGTGGATTCTCAAAAGGTCCCTGTGGAAGGACCTCTCTTCTTTCTAGAATAGCCAGACTTAGGGACTCCACACCCGAGCTGAAGACACAAGTCCTCACCCAGGAGAGAAAGGCGAGGGGAAATCCACATCCCTGGGTCCCGCGCTGCCTAGGAGTGGCAGACAGCAGGGGACCTTTGGTCTGTCCATTCTCAGAGCAGAACCTCCCTCCACTTGGGCTCAGATGGGAAGGCTCCCTAAAACCTCCTGCTAGCCTCTCAGCACACACTGCCCAAAGCTCTGGATCGCCGGCGGCGACAACTTTATTGCTGTGTTTTTGTAGTTTCTGGACTGAGCGAGCCGTCTCCAAAGAACCGGGTAAACATCCCACTGAAACCCTCCTCGTGCAAAGAAAGCCCAGTCTCTTGCAATCAACCACCCTCCTCACAGCTACCCCCAAGAACACAGAGCACATGAACTCTGCAGTGAAGAGCTAATCAGGAGGTCCCCTGGATGCCAGAACTGGGGTACCTTAAAGCGAACCTTTCTTTTCTCCATGCAATTGACTCATTACGCAAAAAAAAACGTGCAGGGTTGACAGAGGGTACAGGCAACCTGGGGCTGGCCGCGCGCTGGGGTCCCCCACTAGAGTCCCTACACTCCTAGAGCTCTGTGCTCCGACCACCTAGCCCCCCAGGAACGAGTGGTCCTTACATGTTCTAGCTTATCTTTTCTCCGGAGCCAGACGCTGGCGCTGTAGTCCTGCTGCTTGACACTGCTGTAGAAGTTCGCGCCCACTCGGGTCAGGCTGGGCGAGGGCTCCTTGGGGCGGCTTTTCAACCTCATCTGCTCGAAGCCCTCGTGGGGGGAGGCCGAGAGCCACTCGTGCTGCCGGATCTCCATCCTGACATGACCAGGCGGCAGCCCGGCGCGCAACCCACTCGGGATGGGAGCAGGGTGCCGCCGGCGAGCGCGAGGCCAGGCGGGCGGTGAGATGGAGCTGAAGGAGAGAGAGGGGAGCACAGGGGTGCAGATCGCCCCGGGAAAGCACCGGTGCTGATCGCCCGAGGGGTGCGCAGCGTGCTGGCTAGAGGCGCAGGAGCGGGGACACGGGGAGAGGGACAGAGGAGGGAGGGTTTCGCGGGGCAGGGGATGGGAGAAGAGATGGGGGAGGGGGCGGATGGGGGGGACCGGACAAAGGGAGACCGGGAAGGAGTGGATGCCAGCTCCCGAGTGGCAGAAGTGAGGGTGCAGCGGAGGTGGCCAAGACGTCGCCTGCCGCTGCGGTCCCGGGCGGGAGCTCCGCTCGCGGCTGCTCCGCACCAACTGGAACCCGGGCCCCGGGGCGGGCGGACGGCGGGGGTGGGGTGCGGTGGGAGGGGCCCGGCGGCCAAGCGGGAGCCCGCAGGTTGATGCAGTGAGGAGCCGCCCGAGGCGAGCGCTGGGTCCGGCCGCCGCCCTCTGCGCGCGCCTCTCCCCGGCCCGCCTGCCTCGCCCTTGCCCTCGCCCTGCGCGGGTTCTCGCCGGCAAACCACTGAGCGACTAGGGAAGTGAGCGCCGTCCGCGCGCGATTGCGGGCAAGGCTCCCGAGAACGACACTCTGGGAAGCCACCACGTCCGCCCCGCACCGCTCTAGTTCGTTCTGATTCTACTATCTACCTTCACTCAGAAAGTTCACCAACTTCCCACCTTAGGAACCCAGACATCTCACCCCAGGGGACTTGGCCCAGAGTGCCCCTAGAAAATGGTTTGGAGGACGTGTCTTTTTGCGAACCTTGCACTGTACTTCATCTGGGAGATGTTGCAAAGTATGCCTCGCCACCAGCGAGGGCAGTCCTCTCCCGTCCAGCTTGTTGGACTTGCCACTCCTCAGCCTTCAGGCTCCTGGAAGCTGTCTATCTGGCCCTGCAACCCAGGAAGAGGCGACCCAGAACCAACCTACACCGTGTGCTTAGATTCCGTTCTTTAGGTGTGTGTCGCTGGCTCATGCGCTGTTCTCTCTGCTGTTTCTAGGCTCACAAGGGCTTTACCCCCAAACCCAGTCCAAAGCAAACAAGCCTGAGAATCAGGGTGGCTAGTTAATAATTGAATCTTAAATTCTTTGTCTTTCGCTCTCCCTTAGTCAAAGGCTGAAAACATTTTTGGTTTCTTGTTTTAATCAGAAAACGGAACCTTAACTACTGTTAAGGATTTGCGAGGTCCATTTAAAAGCCTGGAAAGTCAAGATGAACTTGGGAAGCACCCTGGGGTGTTGAAAAGGCTGCAGAGGGTAAACTTTTCTAGCCCCTGGCAGCGCCCACACACACTCCAACCCAACATTCTTGCTCAGGCCATGGCTTCACAGAAAGACAGTCCAAGTTGCAATCAGTCAAATTTGTGAAGACAGGGGTCTCATATCTATTCAGAGCCCCCATTTTATAAGATTGGCTGGGAGTAGGGTGTATCAGGAGGTAGAGTCCAGACTTTGCATGACTGGACCCTGGCTCACACTGCCTCTCCAAATGCTATGCAAAAATAATGGTTAAAATAGAATCCCGTGGGTAGTCCATGTGAGGAAGAAGCAACAGAATGTAAATATACAGTTTTCAGTCCTGGCGTCTGAACTACTGGGCAGAGTGACCAAGGTTATCGCTAAACCTTGCAGATAATCCTGCAAGATAAATGTTCTGAAGCCCATTTTTCCAATGAGGTATCTGAGGCTGAAGGAGAAACCACACTTTCAAACACAAGCACTTGAGCCAGGCTTAAAAAACTGTGGAGGCTAAGTTTGTAGCTCATTGGTCAACTGTTTACCAGCAAGACAAGGTCTTGGCTCTAATCCCTACCCTAATAGATTGAGAATGGTCTTACACCCCATTGTATAGTAGCTTCCATTTTATACTATAATTATCTATCACATTATTCATCATCTCTCAGTTTTTACTATTACAATTTTTAAGTATAACTACAGAGCTTAAATGGATACAATAGATGCAAGCTGATTGCCTTTCAGCAAAGGAAGCAACTGTCTATTACTCTCTGGGATGATGCTGAAAATAGTACGGAATTCCCACACCTTAACACGTGGTAGATAGCCACTTCAGAGTAATAATGAAGTGTCTCACTCCAGAAGAATTTAAACAAACGGCTTCCTGATCAAACCAGATTTTTGAGTTGAGTCAATTTTTTTTTTAATTAAGCTTTTATAGGGGAAAATACTATGGAAGCTCCCATTCTCTCCAGCTTTTCAAGACTGCAAAAGCAGTGTGTATTTCTTGCTACATATATGTGACACAATCGAGCATTGTTATCAACTCACAGATAACGTCTGCTGTGTTAAAAAAAAAAAAAAAAACTCAGGCAAAGCATGAATTCCTAGAGCTTCATGCTGATCCTCATTGGCGTAGCATACCAGGCGTAAAATGGACTCAGTGAGTCCAGTGAGTCTTTGAACTTTCACTCTCAGCCTTTGGCTTCTATTTTTGACTCTTCTTCAAGTTTATTGTTTGTGACATTAGTGTGGAACATTCCGGTTGGTGTTCAAAAGAACATTATATCAAATTGAATTTGATGGAAGGAAGAAAAACATTTCTGAAGATGATCAGTTATATAGATTGAAGCACCAGACAGAATATTAGGATAGGATTAACCTTATGGAACACGCTAAGTACTCCTAGAACACTTATTTCTGAGCATTTCCACAGACCTTTGGACTGCGGAATGCAGTGTAAGTATTATATGTAGTTTATCCTACCAACCCATTGGCTTCTTGCAAGCTGGAGCCATGCATGATCTTTTACTCTGCTGATAGTGCCTCTCTGATAATAATCATACAATAAACCATGGAGAATAGATTAATGAATGTCAACATCCCATAAACCATTTTTCACTTCTTTTTCTTTGAGAGAATGTAAAATTACAATACTCAGAGTTTAGGGCCCACTAGATGGCTCAGTATGTAAGGGTACTTACCACCAGCTTGATAACTAGAGTTCGGTCCTTGAACTGCACTTGGTAAAAGGAGACAGCTAACTCTTGCAAGTTTTCCTCTGCCTCCACAGGCCCACCATGGAACCCCACCCTCCTACACAAGCAAAATAAATACATAAAATATTCAGATTTTAGAACCATCTCCTTTAATTTCTTATTCAATTAATTTTTTAATTAATTTAGTTATAGCATTCATAGTTTGTATTTGGTTTCCATTAGCTTCAAGTTCATAACAACAGATGGGGATGTATTAGTCAACTTTCTGTTGCTGTAAGAAATACCTGAGGTAGTCAACATTTGGAGAGAGGAAAGGCTTGCTTGGGTTCAGGGTTGGAGGGTTCAGTCTATGATTGACTGCCATCATTGTTGGGGCCTGCTGTGAGGCAGCCCATCATAGCAGATGGCAAGCTGTTTGCCTCCCAGTAGGGAAGCAAAGCGAGAAAGATGTAGCAGCTGAGGTCCCCACATCTCCTTTAATGGCACCCCCTAAAGACCAGAAACTTTCCACAGGCCTCCATTTCTTAAAGGTTCCACGACTTCTAATATTGCCAGAGGCTGAGGCCCAAGCCTCTAAGCAACACGGGCCTTCGAGGAACTCCCATTGAAAACCACACTAGACGACTAACTGTTGCTCACTCCAGTGATTGCCGTGGGAATAGAATGAGAAAATACTGAATGAACTACAGAGCTCTCTCTTGTTGTTCTTAGCACCTTTAGACACAAGAATGTTCTCTGCATTATTGTCATGATAGTTATCTTTCCTTCAACAGTCATACCACTTGAGTAATCAATCGCAACTGTTTAATGCAGAAACTGCATTCAGCCACAAACTCACGGCTCACTGATATTTGTATTTATTCTATGAGTACTTTATCTTAGTTGCTACCTGTGCTTCTATACTTTAAAATCGCATGGAATAGCAAATAAAACACCTTTCTATTGATTTCAAACCTGAATTTGAAAGGTGTCCTTGACTATGACATGCTAATAATTATGTGAATTTAGCTATTCTTCACGGACATGAAACCTAAGACCCAAGGTGTTGAGAAGTAACCGAGTATCTTGGGAAAGCCCTCACTACTTTGGTGATACCTGATATCTCCATACTGTTTATATCTGTGGCATGTGCTTACTCCATTTATCATATCCCTTCAGGGGCAGGGGGATAAATGACCTTGAAAGTGCTGTTGCTATTTGCTATCAGCTCCATTTCTTTGCCTTGGGGTAGGAAATTAAAGTTCGGGAACATTAAAGAACCTGTTCAAATCCATTGTCTAATAAGTCACAACGTGAGATATAAAAGGCAAACCCACTGACTCTAAATGAGGATCCTTTCCCCCTTCACTTCAGATGAAAAATCCTCACATGTGTGTGCATGTGGAGCCCAAAAGTTGACACTGGGTTTCTTTCTCAATTGCTCTCCACCAGGGTCTCTTCACTGAGCCCAGAGCTCACCAGTTTGGTTAGACTACCTGGCCCGTGAGCTCATGGGATCCACCTGTCTCTGCTGTTCTCCTAGAGCTGGGAATACCTATGCGAACCTCCCACAGCCAGCTTTCTATATGGGTGCTGGGCACCCGAACTCAGGTCATCGTGGCTGTGTGGCAAGTCCTTTATGCACTGAGTGACCTTCTCAACGACAATATATTGTGTTTTTCTTACATGGGTATTTTCATCAAGTATTACTGGGTTTTGTCAGAGGCTTACCACTAATGAATAAAAAATTTCAATAATTAGATCTTCCCTGATAAATCATAATTATTTTTACACTATGCAAGTCTGTGCTGAAACACTGGCCCGAGAAGGACTCTCTTTTTTGTTATCAAAGAACATATGTAACAGCTAAAATGGCATTGCTTCTCAAAATAGATGTTAATTATAAGCTTATTTCAGTAGAAAATTTAAATGAAGCACTCCTATTTGAATAAAATTAAAATATCCCCAGATTCAAAATGTTTTCTGAATGGATATGCAAGTAGTCATACTCACTGAGAATTATGTTTTATTTTGCATTATTGTCTTTACTTAAAAAAGTTGCTATTGATTAGGTAGAAAATAAATTTCTAAAAGATATTAAATTGCTAATAAAATAGGTAAGTGTCTACTTACAACTTATTTTAGACTAACAGTTCCTTGGGAGTCTGTGTTAGGCACTGGCTGGTCTTTGAAGGCATCCTATCATTTAATTCTCACAAAAACCTCTGCAAGGTAAACAGAACCATCCTGGTGTGGAAGAATCTGTTTTCTGATGTTAGAACAGTACAGACTATATAATTTATGAATAGAAGAAGTTTATTTAGCCCTTGGCTCTGTAGGATGTACAGGTCATGTATGAAGAGGGATTTCTTGTTGCATTGGAAGAGAAGGTGAAATTCTGCACAAAGAATAAAACTCACAGGGTAGAGTTGCTGTTGTAGCCCCTTCTTATAACAACGAACCTCTTCTATCTGTAATGGTTTTACTCTGCACACAATCCAACCACCTCTCATTAGACCACCTCCCAGTATCACTACACTGGGGAATCATGCTTCCAATAATGAATTGGGGAGATGCACTTCAAACTCGTGCTACAAACAGGGGAACAAAGACTCAAAGATACAAGGGATAAAAAAGCACCGTGACTGTTTTAGGGGCTTCATTCCAAATGCCTTTTCACCACCAGTATTTCCCCAGTGGTGACTTGGAGGAGGGTAAGGAGTATTGGAAGAGCATCTAAGTCCCAAGGTGAGAGCCAGGCACAGCAAATGTTTACAATGATGTAGTGCTTACAGTCTTATCTACACAAGAAGAACCAAGTCACATGGCACTGGAGTGTCCTGAGGTCTGCCCAGCTCAGTAGACAAGGTGCCAGCTGTAGAGACTCAAGTGAGTTGCTTTGCTTAGTCAGTCTGTCAGGTTGCTAACATCTGGCCACCAGCTTGGACAGGAAATATAACAATGCCTCACTAGGAAACAGATCCATAAGGAAGGTAATTGAAAGAGTTAGCCAGATAATTCGGAACACCTCAAAGTTTCCAGTAAGAAGCACAACAGTTCAGTTCTCCCAGCTCATGGTGTAGATGGATTACCAGACAATTGATTAAGCTGCTACTTCATTTGGTCAGTGTGCCCATAGTCTGGGAGTTATGATTAAATAATTGTGAAACATTGAGTACTTCAAAGTTATTTCCCCTGATGGTCTAAATTTCATTTTAATTATTTATTGTGTTAGCCAACTTTTGATTACTATAACAAAATACCTAAGAAATTAACTTAAAAGAGAAAAGGTGTGTTTTGACTGAAGAATTGTAGTTTTAGTTCATGATCAAGGAGCACCATTGTTTTGGTTTTCAAGTGGGAGATTGGGGTGGTGAAAGTTGGGACTGTAAGGCAGAGCGAAACAACTTACATCACTCGTCACGCAATCCCTTTCAGGATGCACCCACAGTGACCTAAAATCACTGGTTAGATCTCACCTTCTAAAGGGTTTATCCCTTCCGATAGCACCATGCTGAGTATAAAATTGTAATACACAGGATTTTATGGCCTATTCAACATGCAAGTTATAGCAGCAGCTAGGATGATCTGCATATTTAACAAGAATAATGTATGACCGACTCAAGAATGAGGAAGGAAATATCTAACTGGACTGTATTCTTACACATCTGTAGATCTTTGAAACTGAGATTTACTCTAAAATCAAATGAGGTGAGAAGGGTGCATACTTACTGTCTGTACACATCCTGAATGGCAGGTGTTGCCTGAGCTCACCTTCAGAGCTTCTAAAACTTCCCTTCTTCTTTAAGAGCCTGCTGTTATTGAGAGAAACAATATAGAATTGATGTCATAAAACAATCCAAGCATCCCTGACATCCACCATCTGTGCTAAAGAGGGACCTGCTGACTCCTCAGAACACCAACATTCCTGACACATGGAGTAATTGTTCCTCCAGTAAATCACTTAAACAAGTGTAACCCAATGGGCAGGTGTCTCAGTGCTTGCCCAAGGCATTATGGGTAGCTCTGTACACGTCACAGTACATGTGAAAAGAGGAGGTGAATTCATATTTCCTGGCAACAGAATTCAGAAAACCTAGAGGCAATTTTCATCTTCTTCTTTGTTCATTTATTTGTTTGTTTATATTTTCAAGACAGGGTTTCTTGTAGCCCAGGCTGGCCTTGAACTCCTGACCATCCTGCCTTCACCATGCCCAAGTGCCGAACTTGTAGGCATATGCTGCTGCACCTGGCTCACAGAGCTAATTTTTATGTTTAAGGACTCAAGCTTTCTTTGATCTCAGGTTTTCTGAACCAATGATTTCTTCCTCCATCATAATTTTGAAGTTCTGCTTTTGTACCCTTGTCTAATGATGTTATTTTTGTGGCCTTTGTTTTTCACTTTATGCTGCTCTAATGACATTTTTAATACAGGCAGAATATAAATAATAGATGAAGAATTAGTTAATCTATCATGAACCAAGACTGCCTCACAACATGTCAGACTGATGGATAGGTTCCAAGTTATATAAAGTATTAAATTGATATACAAAGTTGGAAGAAGCATATTAAATATCTGTCATTTTCCTCTTTTAATATTTCTTCTCTAATTATGTTCAAGGCAGTCTTATTTTTTTCCTGAAAGCATGCATTTTAACAATTGATGTGTGCTGGACATAGAGACACAAGATTGAAAAATAAATAAAACAAGGTTAAATGTCACCCCAGCCTGATCTGACCAGGAAAGCAGACAATATTGTAGCACAACTCCAGGGTCTCATTAATCAGCCTGGGCTTGAGGTGAGCGGGGTAAGGTATGGGAGAAAATTTTCCATATAGAGATAAGGTTTGCAGGAAAACAAGGCAGAAAGAGCGTGAGTTGGGTCTACTGAGCTAGAACTCAAAATTTCTACTTGACAAATATGTATTGAGTTTCTGATTAACCATGAGAGTTTGGCAAATACCATGGAGAGTCAAAATTCCGAGAAACCATGAACTCCAACTTAAAGGAACTGATAGTTTTATAAATAGACAGACTCTAATAAGGCCATGACTATCAAGCTTTTGATGAGATGGTAAGGTTAATGACACAGAAAATAAATGCTAAATCAATAGTTCCCAAATGAGATAGCATTTTAAACTGTTGAAAACACTGGTTCCCAGAATTTGGGGTATGCATCCTGGTTTGGGAAGGTGAGTCCAAGAGGCTGAAAAGTCACTTCATTGTAAGTATGAAGTTGATCTTTAGAGTTGTTTGAGATAAAGTGAAAAGATCTTCTCTGGAAAAGAAACACTGATCACCAGACACAGCTCAAGTATTTCTGTGGAACAAGAAGGGTGCCTAGGCCACCATCAAACTAAAAACTGAGCCAACTCTTGGCCTAGTTACAGTATATAATTTCCAGTTTGAAAATGAGAAAATAAACTCTGTATTTTTAATCTCTTTATTGTAAATGGACATGTGAGGAACATGTCATATTTAATACAGTGATAAAAGGTTTGTGATGTTTCTCTCCTTTTAATTGTTACCCATGTGCACAATTGGTTATCTGCTATCTACTCATCCATCAGAATTCTAACATTCTCAGTATTCTTAGGATTACTCTGAATGATGCTGTAACTTGAATTTTATTGTCACAATAACATGGAACCCTTGAAAATTATTTGCTGATATTTGCGATCACCTTTTGCTGTAGTTTGTATCTGGAATGGCCACCTAATGACTGTGTGTTGAAGGCTTGCTCCTAGGTTCATGCTATTGGAAGGGCATAGACCTTGAAAAGATGAAGACTAGTGGGAGGTTTTAAGTCACTGGGCATTACGGGCTGCCAGTCACTTCCCCCACTGTCTCTTTCTCTGTTATCCCTGCTGGGAGGTGAATAGTTTTGCTCTGACACTGCTGCTATGATATACTACCACAGGCCCAACTGTTCTGCGACTTTTCCTGGAGAGATGTGAGCAAATGCCTATTCAACCAAGACATGGCACCAATGGCAGACCATAGAATTGATTCCACTCTAGTCTAGCTTAGTAAGCCAGTGACGTTTCTGAAGTGACTTACAGGAGCATGAAACTCAAAGGCAACTGTATCACTGAAATGCCCACCTCAATAGATGTAATGGTTTATGACAGTTCTAGCTCACCTGACTAGAGGGTCTCTTCTTGTTAGTGCTCATATAACCTTGGAGTGGGGCCTTGTAACTCATAAATTTCAGGAACTTCCTGAGACTTGGAAGTTTTGTTTACTTCCTGAGTCTTGATTGAGTGTTTTCATTTGAAGAAAATAGCCACCAAAAATCAATCAGTAAATAAAAAGGCATAATAACCCCTTTTCTTTATGTAAAGTGACTATTTTAGATATTCATTGCAGTAATGGGAACTATCAGAGCCCTTTATATTTGCACTTGTTGAATTTTTGAGAGTATCAAAGTCAATGTGCATACCATGGGAGGAGAGACAGCCGTGCTATGACTTACACTTAGCAGAAATCACTGAGGTCACCTGCACATGACTGGCCAGAGAAGCCACAAATTCCATGACTGGAAAGAGAAGCCAGTGGAAGAGGGACAAGTAATAGCCAGAAATCACGAGGGAGACATCTGCCAGCATGCAAGACAGATAGGAGAGCTCATCTCTCTCCAGAATACAATCTTAGGAACAGAAACCAGGATACAAGCCTATGAAATCTTCAGATACCAGTCTTTTCAACAGGCTGACAGGAGCCTGCCAAGGAACTGCAGGAGAAACTGTTCTTTTTTATCATAAGTGGTCTCGTAAACTGAATACACCTTGTCATGAAACGATTTAGAAAAAGATACTGCGACAAGCCAATTGAAGTTGCAGAAAATTATTGATTCCATTTATAATGTTATTATGGGGAATAAAATGCTAAGGGAATCCATAGCAAGTCTTGTTCTGGTTTTCTCTTTTGTGCCTTTGCATGTAAGAGGAGACAAAACCTGGCTGGAAACATCACTTCCTGCACATTTCCTGCCATGGGCAGAAACCACAGACTCTATTGAGGAGGAAGTTGGGGGCTGACTCCCAGCCTCATCTTACACTAAGAGCATTAGTTACATTCTCATTGTATCCATGTGGCAATCTTCTGCCCTCCCGTTTCATATTTTGAGACTATGGCATCAAGAGGTTAAAGTCAAGGACACATTACAGGTAAGTGACACAGATTAAAACTGAACCCAAGACTCATTTCAAATACAGATTCTTTTTTTTTTTTCTTTTTTTTTTTTTTTTTTTTGGTGATATATATTTTTTATTTTACAGTACCATTCAGTTCTACATATCAGCCATGGGTTCCCCTATTCTCCCCCCTCCCACGCCCTCCCCTTATCCCCAGCCCACCCTCCATTCCCATCTCCTCCAGGACAAGTCCTCCTCTGAGGACTGTGATCGACTTGGTAGACTCAGTCCAGGGAGGTCCAGTCCCTTCCTCCCAGACTGAGCCAAGTGTCCCTGCATAAGTTCCTGGTTTCAAACAGCCAACTCATGGAATGAGCACAGGACTTGGTCCCACTGCCTAAATGCCTCCCAAACTGATCAAGCCAATCAACTGTCTCTCCTATTCAGAGGGCCTGATCCAGCAGGGAGCCCCTCAGTCTTTGGTTCATAGTTCATGTGTTTCCATTCATTTGGCTATTTTTTTTTCAATAATTGAGTAAAACTGAAATTTATTATATGCCACAGTCGTCCTACGGACCTCCATGCTATATATATATAGCCTCTATGGTTCTATGGGTTGTGGTCTGATTGTTCATTTTATATCTAGAATCCACCAATGAGTGAGTACATACCATAACTGTCTTTCTGGGTTTGGGTTACCTCACTCAGGATGATATTTTCTAGTTCCATCCATTTGCCTGCAAATTTCATGCTTTCATTGTTTTTCTCTGCTGAGTAGTACTCCATTGTGTATATGTACCACATTTTTTTCATCCATTCTTCCGTTGATGGGCATCTAGGTTGTTTCCAGGTTCTGGCTATTACAAATAGTGCTGCTATGAACATAGCTGAGCATGTATCTTTATGGTATGTATCAGCATTCTTTGGGTATATGCCCAAGAGTGGGATGGCTGGGTCTTGAGGTAGTTTGATTCCTAATTTTCTGAGAAACCGCCATACTGATTTCCATAGTGGTTGTACAAGTTTACATTCCCACCAACAGTGGAGGAGTGTTCCCTTTGCTCCACATCCTCTCCAACATTGGTTGTCATTGGTGTTTTTGATCTTAGCCATTCTAACAGGTGTAAGGTGGTATCTCAGAGTCGTTTTGATTTGCTCAAATACAGATTCTTAATCACATGCTACTGCAATTGGTTCACTAAACAATGAACATGGCTATGCACCATACTCCTGTTAAGCCACTCAATGTGCTAGTTCTTGCCCGTGAAAGATGTGTTTGTCTTATTTTTCAGTCTATTCAATTCACTCTTAAATTTTTAATGATTTTTATACACTGTATTTTGATCATATGTTTTATTCTCCAACTCCTCACAGGTTCTTCCCACCTCTCTACCCACCCAACTTTATGTTCTCTCTCTCTCTCTCTCTCTCTCTCTCTCTCTCTCTCTCTCTCTCTCTCTCTCTCACTCACTCAAAAATCTAAACAAATAAATAAAAACCTTACAATAAGATCAAAATGCCAAAAAAAAATTAGACACCCTCTCCTGACAAAACCAAAACAAAATATGGAATTAGTTTTGTGTTGGACAGCTACTCCTGGGCATGGGACCTAGCCTGGAGTATGATTGATACAACCAGTGACACTCCATTGGAGAAAACAGATTTCTCTTTGCCAGTGGGTATTAATTGCAAATAGCCTCTTGGTTAAGGGTGGGCTCCCATGTACATTTTCCCTACTCAGTGCTGGGACACCATCTTCTTGAATCTATGCTGATCTTGTGCATGCTGCCACAACCTCTGTGAGTCCCTATGTGCATTGGTACTGTTGAGTCTACAAGACACTGTTTCTTTGGAGTCATCCGTCACCTCTGGCTCTTACAGTCTTTCTGCCTCCTCTTCCACAGAAATGTCTGAACCTTGAGGGTAAGGGGTTGATGAAAATATTCCATTTATGACTGAGTATTCCAAAGTCTCTCAGTCTCTACACATTGTCCAGTTGTGGGCTCGGGGTTCATTTCCATCTACTGCAGGAATAAGCTTCCCTGATAGAAGTCGAGTATGGCATTGATCTAGGAGTATAGCTGGTATGTCATTAGGAGCCCTTTTATTGCTTTGTTCCTTCAACAGAACAATAGTAGTAAATTTTCCTCGAAGCCCATGACCTGTCTAGTCTCAGGTTCTTGGCCACTTTAGCAGTGTGTCAAGTCTGTGTTCATAGCATAGAATGGGCTTTTAATTTTTTTAAAGTGGTTGGTTAATCCCATTACGTATGTGCCACTTCCTCACCAGTGTATCTCGCAGGCTGCTTGCTGTTGTAGATTGCAGGGGTTGTAGCTGGGTGGTACTGATGATTACCTTTCTCCTCCAGTGGTGTCACATGTAGGGCAACTGGACTCTTCTGCGTGCAGAACTGACATCACTCTTTAATTCTAAAAAATCCAGTCTAAGAATCACATGCAATTGGAACATCCTCCTTCCCCCACTTTAGAGTCAGAATCAGGCTTAGAAATTTGCAGTGGGAGGGGGAGACACCTCCATATCCCCTAACCCTTGTTAGCTGCTGTGTGTGGCCCCACCCCACAAGTCTTATATAGGATGAACAATTTTATGACTTGAGTTCCCCGGAAAGCAAACTCTGAATGGAGAGAAAGGTGCAAGGACTGCTCTAGGAATCACACCTGGAAGTGGGTGGGGCAAAGGCAGAATTTGAGCAACTCTAACACCTACTGGGGGTACTTTTTGCTCATAAGGCTGGGCATCTTAGTTAGTATCTCTCCATATGTGCAGACATTCAAGAGGAGAAAGTTTTTCCAACCCCAGGCTTCCTCAGGAATATATCTTTTATTAAGTCTAGAGTCTGCCAAACTCAGAAGTCACCAGCTGAGTTCCAAGACTCTCTGGAAGGTTCTTCACTTGGTGTGAGTTGGTTTGAGGAAAGTGTCCCTTCCTCTGACAAATTGTACCCATCTGAGAGAATTTTCTGTTTTTTCTCTCCCTCCCTCCCTCCTTCCCTTTCTTCTTCCCTCTCTCTTTCCTTCACTCTTTTTAAAAATAAATCTAGTTTAGAAGTAGATGATGAACTAATAATGGAAGAACTGGTTTTGGAATGGGTGTTTTGAGAGTGGTCTAGTACCTCAGGAGTCCTTGAAATGATGCTCTAAGAAGGTCTTTGTTGGAGTTCTGAATCCTTAATGTATCATTAGACATCTGGTCTCATTAGACTACCTCTGTCAGTTACCTCTCCAAACAGACTGCACTCCCCAAAGCAGAGATAGGGATTCAAAGTTTACCATAACATAGTAGGTTTCTGCTCATCTCAGAGGCTCACCAATGGGAGAGAAAATAAGAGAGAAGAGAATGAGGAGAAGCAAGAGGAGGGGAATGGAGTGACCAAGAAGAGAGAAGAGGGCATACACAGTACAAGGCGATAAGAACTTCTGAAAAGAGTGAGTGAGGGTCTTGAGAGGTGGGTCAGTAGGGAAAGTGCTGAGGATGCAAGTGTGAGACCCTGATTTCAGAGGCAGTGTGGAGCCCTGGAGTGGCAGTAAGTTAACACCAGCTCTGGGGGTGTGAGACAGGCAGATCTTAGGGCTCATTAGTAAGTGAGCCCAGCCAACTGAATCAATGAGAGACCTTGTCTCAAAAAATAAGGTGGAAAGGAATGGAGGAAGACCCCTGATATCAACCTCTGGCCTCCACATGCATGCATGTGGATGAGTTTACCTGCAGTCTCTGTCTCTGTCTCTCTGTCTGTCTGTCTCTCTCTCTTTCTCTCTCTCACTCTCTCTCTGTCTCTCTCTCTCTCACACACACACACACACACCACACACACACACACACACACACACACACACACACACACACACACATGCATTTCATGACTGATAGGACATGCCCTCAGTGCCCCACACTGAATATGTTCCTTTTGCACAATGCCACCACTTAATCGATTTAGAATGGAGCCCAGCTGCTAAAGACTATCCCAAATTGCTTGCTTACTGTACAGATCTGACAGAAGTTTCTGCAGTCAACACCACTCAGCTAACTACTTGCCTTGACCATTGATTATAAGAATTAATCTCTACCCAGTCCTAATACTATTTTATTTATCCCAAATAGTGCTACATTTTTATGAGTCATTCATTCAGCACAGGGGGAAAGGTATCATTATTTATTTTTTTTAGCAACCACGTCCAGCTTTCTAACTGACCCAGCAAGGAGTAGAGCCTTTGTGTGGCATTGATACAGCAACCTTCACAAGGGCGTTTTAACCTGGCCTAGTCCAGTGTCTCCTCCTGAAATGTGCCTGCTCAAGTTCCCAGTTTCTATTTGAATACACTACTGAATTCTTTTACCCTTTGCCAGAATTCCTTAGTTCTAGAAACATTGAGAGAAGTTACTGTAAAGAGGTCAGCAACATCCCTACTAGCCTTTCCGATAGTGCCAAAGGCAGACAGCTCATCTGTTACATGAGAAAGGAATCAGGATTCACACAGGAAGGGTACCACATATCAGATTTGCTGAAAAAATCTGCCTTCCTCTCTCTTCAACGTGATTGGCTATGAGGATAAGATTTATTAATAAGTTATATATATATATATATATATATATATATATATATTCCTACATTTAAAAAAAAAAACTTCACATCCTTTGTCAAGATCAGGAGCTGTCCTTGTCTCCTTTCTGTTGCTGTGATAAAACACTGACCAAAGACAACTTAGGGGAGGGATGGGTTCATTTCAGCTTACCGATCACAGCCTACCATTGACAGAAGCAGGAACTTGGAGCCAAGCCTGCTTGCTATTCCGGACAGCATTATCTCTGACCGAGGAACTCACTCACAGCCAAGGAAGCACAGCAGAGGCTAGAGAGGAACACTGCTTGCTGGCTTACTGCTCACTCTCGGACACATGCGTAGGTGCCTTTCTTCCACAGCCCAAGACCACCTGCCCAGAGATTAGTACTGTTCACAGTGGATTGAGCCCTCCTAAATCAATTAACAAAACAGTTCTCCACGGATATGCCTGTATCTGTGGCAAATCTGACCTGGGCCATCCCTCATGTGAGATTCCCTTCTCAGGAAACTCTAGGCTGTCTCAAGTTGGCACGTAAAGCTAAGTGGGACAGGCGTGTTAAGGGTGACAGGGCTTTACACTACTTGACACATTTTAAAGATAAAAGCCCAAGTAATATCCCCGACCAAGGACATTTGTGTTTCCTTTTCCTCGTAGTTTGGTCCTGCTCATTCTGGACTTGTCTTCACTTTTGTATTTGGGAACTGGTGAGGTCAGTCCTCTACTTTATCGGGCTGTGAGAGTCAATTTTCCCATGGTTATACAATTTGTACAAGAGAATATAATCACCCCAGCTTAGCCCTGAACAGACACATATATCCTAAAATGTACTAGTGGGACTGTCACCTTATGTGGTAACGGAAAAATGGTTTAAATATCAAGTGCCACAGATACCTACGAGTATCTGTGTTCTGTGGTCTCCACAGAGTTCTAATCATTCCTCTGGGATTTGGCAGAGGCTCAGTTCAATTCTCACTCTGCCATCCAGAGTGTGAAGAACATCTAAGGCATTGTGCTCTGCCTCTGGCACAGCAGGCATTGAGGTTAAGGAAGAAATCGGGCAATGCATTCTAGGAACTAGAAGAGAATGGCTTTGACTGAAGTGCAGGACAGGCTGTATGTAGTCATGACTAGAAGCCTGTTCATACTGGTCAGAGTTAATAGCACTTTACACTTTTCAACTGCTTTTGCCAGTGTCTCTACCATAGCTGAATAGCTCTATAAGATGGTCTAGAAGCTCACATTCCCCCAATCATAATAAATAAGTTAGTGGGCAAAACATGTGGGGATAACTGATACCATAGTGCACCACAGAACAAAATCTCTAGGGAGCCTCAGTCAGCTTGGAAGTCCCCACAGTCCAAATCTGAGCCAGGAAGCTCAGTGTCCATCCTGTTATGGCTTTTCCCTCATCCAGGGGAAGCACTCATTTCCTTCATCAAATGACCTGGTCTTGGTTACAAAGGCATAGTCATTTTTATTGATCCATCCATTTCCTTGGCCATTATGAAATGACAAATGATAAGGCAAGGAGCAAATGCACATGGCTAATCAGCAAGAGCTAACACTGGTAGGGCCAGGAAACCATTAGGCTGTCGGGCCTGGTGGCTCACCATGTAATCCTAGCACTTGAAAGGCTCAAGCAAGACTGCCAGCGGTTCAAGGCCAGTCTGAGTTAACATAGAGTTCCAGGCTAGCCTGGGCTATAGAATGAGACTGTCACAAAAAAAAGATAAGAAAAGGAAGGGAGGGAGGGAGGGAATTAGGTGGTTTATAATTAGCAAATATTTTAGCTTTTCAAAAAGTAAATCCCAAAAACAAATATAATCTCAAGTGTAGATTAGATTCAGGTGACCACCATCATCTAGAGACCCTAGGAGGCAGTACCTCCTCTCCCTGTGCTTGTCCAGCATAAAAATAGAAGAGAAAATGTCCTCATGCCCCTGTGTCATAGTCCAAGGACTGGTTCCATTTATTCATGAAATACATTTTTATCACAAAGCTACTCTGTTTCAGGACTCAAAAATATCAAGAGGTGTTAAGGTATTGGACAGCATTGCTAAGGAAAATCAAGAGAATACTCTCTTCTGGGTTAATCTTAAAGTGTTCTCTCTCTCTCTCTCTCTCTCTCTCTCCCCTTCTAGCCCCCGTGGAGTGTGCATGCATGCGTGCGTGCGTGCGTGCGTGCGTGTGTGTGTGTGTGTGTGTGCGTGCGTGCGTGCGTGCGTGTGTGTGTGTGTGTGTGTGTGTGTGTGCATGTGTGTGTGCATGTACATGACTATGTGCACAGGAGCTGGAGGATGGTGTCAGGGTCCCGCTCTATCCCTCTCTACTCCTTTGATGCAGGATCTCTCACTGAACTTGGAGCACTGTTGACAACCAGCAAGCACCAGAGACCCTCCTGTCTTGGTCCATCACAGTGTCAGGATAATAGGTGCATTCCCCGCTGTGTTCAGCTGTTTTCCATTTGTTAATGTGGGTTCTGGATATCTGACCTCAGGTCTCCTCAGGCTTAGGCAGAAAGTGCCATACTCACTGAACCTTCTGCCCAGCTGCAAGAGCTCTCTACTTGTTCTGAGCTGGTGGGTGGGGTGGGGACACAAGCCTCACCTTGACTGCTCTTGGAAGGAAGGATCATAATCCTTTCTCTGGGCTGCAATAAAACAAAAGTACAGCCTGTGACTACTGGGGAGAGTGCCCGTTACATTTCAATACTGCCACAAGTGTTTATAGGAAATCCTGGATTATGAATTTCACTGCCTCAAATGCAATCAAGAAGAGAAGAACATAAGGACATCATCATTGTACAAAGACACCGAGCTCCTTACAAAGTGTCACCAGCACCTTGCTGTCCTGGCCACAGATCCCTGCCTCTGCCTGCACCACCTCCTTTCCCTTAAGCGAATAAGCACTGGCAGGGTGTTGGCCTTCTTTGTCTCACTCTGTCCCTCATGGGCTCTTAGTCAAGAAACCAGAGGAAACAACTGTTTCAAAGAGCGAACAAGCCAAAACCATGAGGAAAGCTAAGTTCTCTGCTGGTAGGCTTAGTGGAGAGAGCAATACATCTATTTTAAATGGCTGCAAACATCATGGCTCCCTGCACAGATAGAATACTGCAGCACATCTGGTTCCCAAGGGGAACTGTACAGGGGAGGAGGAAGAGAGGACAAGGTGAAAGAATGCATGGAATTTTGTGATGGCTATCGTGTGATGCCTTACATTACACAGACAGCACAGAGTGATGGATTATGTGTCCACTTCCTAGGAAGAGCTCACGGGATAAGATAGCTGACTATGAGTCAAAAGAAAAGGCAGCAAAGATAAGAAAAACTACATGCCTGACAATCACACAAAATGTCTCGGAGTCCCTAAGTAGCCTTCCTCTGATATCTTTGCTTTCATTTAGAAATCATTTCTTTAAAAAAAAAAAAATTTAATTAATTGCATGGTGCGCATGCGCGCGCGTGTGAGAGTGTGTGTGTGTGTGTGTGTGTGTGTGTGTGTGTGTGTGTGTGTCTGTGTCTGTGTCTGTGTCTGTGTCTGTGTGTGTCTCTGTGTGTATGCATGTGTAATGTATCTGTGGGTGTGCACGTCACCACCCAGTGTAGAGGTCAGAGAAAAACTCTGTGGAGTCCGTTCTCTCCTTCCACTTCTCTGTGGGTTCTAGAGATTGAACTCAGGTGATCAGAACTGCATCCTTGGATGGCCAGTGTTCTTCTCCATGAGCCATCTCACTAAGCCCTAGAAATAATTTCTTTTTATTTGTCATTTTATCTGACTTGTCTTCTCATTCCAATTTGTAGACGTTCTGATGTAGCAATCTGAACTCCACAGGCAGACTATCCAGAGGAAAGGAGATGAAATTATTTTAAGAGCCTCAATAGAAATTGTATGATGAAAATATGTCCAAAGGGATCCCCTGCTACATTATGTGATGGCCATCCCAGAGTGCCCCTAGGGAAACAAATGACACTAAGGAATTACCATCATTTACCAAAAGAGGCTCCACAAAGCATTTAATTCTGTAACTTGCCAGGAAAGCACAGAGCCATGTGTGAATATAGGCAAAGAGAAGTCAGCTTTATTTTTAGCGTCAATCATACTGTTATGGTCTACTTGGACAGGAAACATACATAAAAAATTCAGTACTCACTACGATGATATCATAGTAACTCATTTATCTTGGTTGAATGCAATCTCTTGCCAAGCCAGGACTCAATCATAAGGGATATTATGAGTCCAGTATAAGGTCAAGTGTCACTTGTAGACTCATGTGACTCAATAGGGTGTGCGATACCCAGAACACTGCCATAGCCAGATATATATGACTTCCTGACTTTGTGTTGAGTAACTTCTGGTTGATAACATGACATCAGCAATGACAGGAATATTAACATCGCGGGCATCAGTCAACACTCCAAGTCAGGACTTCACTCCCACCTCCATTCCTAAGAGCCAATTGTTAAAATATTCTCCAGGTACTGTATATACTTGGGAAAGGAATTAGAGTAGAGAAGGAATGATCTTTTTTTCTATTTTGTTACAATGTAACAGTTCTATCTTAGCAAAATATTAGATCCTACTACAGAGGTAGAGTACTTAATCAGCATGCCCAATGCTGTTGGTTCCTTCCCCAGCATGGTAGGTTGGGAATGCAGTTCTTTTTCTACACAATGCTGGTAAGTACAGCACAGTGCTTACCTAGCTTAAGTAGGCTGGTAGTTGCTCCTCATGGAAATGGGCAGCACAGACTACCTCTGTGATACTGTCTTTTGGCTAAAAGTTCTACAGAATTTCAGCATTTACCTTGCCTCTCACTCTAGGGAAGCAAAGATATCTGCTGCAGCCATTTGCTTCCTGAGGTCTGATACTGAGTACCACCTCTTGGGTTACCAGAATTCTGGGCACACAAGATGCTGTTTCCCATGACCCTGCAACACCCTATTACTCATGCGTTTCACAGAGTTTGCACTTTGGTTTTTAGCCCTTCCATTTTCTTTGCGAATAAACTCGGGATCCAAACATGCTGTTTCTCTTCTTTCCATGCATTACATTAGTAACCTTCGGTGAACTCCATTTGTTTTCTTGCAAAACAATTTGAAGGCATTTGGAAATGATCAAGACAAAATATCAGAAAATAGACAAATCAGGATTCACCAGGGCTGCAAGAGTTATGTAGGAATATACAATTGCATTTGGCCTCTGAGAGTTAACAAATTGCCCTGCCAGGGAGAGGTAAGAAAGGTCCCACAGGTGATGATTTTAGAGCCACAGGGATACCAGCAACCATATTCATTCTACAAGGCTGTAGCTATCTGCAAGGAATGCCCGATCACACACACGCATCTGACAAAGCTCAGCAAGCCGCTCTCTTCTCTGCAAATCCCACTGGCACCAAGTGCAAGCTAGGTCTTGGCAGATGGCTCCTAAGGTACACCCCTGGTTCAGTTATCATTAGTCATTTAGTGAGTAGTCTGACACTTGTTCTATGTGTAACAACAAAAGGGTTTTTTCTTTTCCTTCTTAATTTTGCAAACTGAGCCTTGAAATCCAAGAGCAGTGAAAATGCTCTCAGCTTTTATCCTCTCATGTTTAAAACCTTCATCTCATTTTTCTCATTTGTCTCCTTATGTGGGATACTCAGCATATGTCATCCTGTCTGAATTCATGAGTACATCTTGAATGTTTGTGAATGGAAGAAGGTGCTATGTTTTATTTATTTCTTAACAACCCTAGTCTCTTCTAGCAAAAGATTCCAGTGGATATCTATAAACAGTGGTAATTCAATTTCCCTTTTATCTTTGCGAGAGAAAATTTATCTGTATCTTATTATTTAAATACATCTACTATGTGCAGCTTCTCATACTGACAAGCATGAAATCCAAATATTAATCAACTCTGAAAAATGTCCTGTAGTATCAAATATTTGGCCAAGATTTAATCCTTTATGTAAAAATAAACACATCTATATCATTAATGTTCAAATTTGTCATATACATAATATATATAAATTGTGTTGTCTGTGTTTGTTTGTGTCTGTGGTGCTGGAGTTGAGCTCAGGGTCTTGTGCTAGTTGCTAGCCAAACATTCTATCACTGAGTAAAACCCCCAACTCCAAGTATTGTTTAAAAATAAATGTCTTTATGGTTCATTACCAATAAGCATTTGATTGGGTATCTGTTTGATGTAGCTATATGCCAAGGGTTATATAAATATATCTCAATGGAAAGAATTTAAGAATCCCTGAACTACAGTGAGATCTGTGAATGTATGGGGCTCAAGAAGATCATTCTCCCATAGATCTTACGACTTGAAATACTTAGTTTCCAAAGCAGAAATTATTATTTTGTTCATTAAATCATTCTCCTATAGATCTTATGACTGGAAATACTTTGTTTCCAAAGCAGAAATTATTTATTCTTTTGTTCATTAAATCATTCCCCTATAGATCTTATGACTGGAAATACTTAGTTTCCAAAGCAGAAATTATTTATTCTTTTGTTCATTAAATCTACCGTGTAGTTCATTGCCACCTTAAGCTCCCAGAACTCTGTTTGGTGTACAGTTGATTCTCAGTAGATGTTTGCCTCTTCCCATTCCCCTAATGGCCTAAGATTGTACTCATATCTGATCTCTGATTTGGGGTGTGCTCAGAACACCCTGACATGCATATAACCCATAGCCACTTCAGTCCCGTTGGCACCTGCACTTGTTCGTGACCATGGAGGGTGCCAGTGTAAGGATTTGGGGAGGCAGGATTACAGGCTCTGGAGTTAGCAGATCTTGTTGGAATCCCTGGCTCTCATTAACTTGGTTTACTTTCAATAAATCATTTATCCATCTGAACCTCAGTGTTGAAGACACAAATGAAAGAAACCTGCAAATTCCTGTCAGGGCTAGCAGACATGAATTGTCAGTGAGTACTTAAGACTCCCCAAATTCCAGTTTCTTGTAGTCATGGACAACAGAAGAGAAACCTTGTCTAAAACAAGGTAGACAGCAAGGACTGACACCATGAGTTGCCCTCCGACCTCCACACGGCTCGTGCATTTGTGTACCTGCACATACATGCACAGATGCGCACACACAATGTACACACATCACATATACACATACTTTATGCACACATCAAGATTTAAAAAACTGAAAAAAAGTGAATAATAATAAATAAATAAATAAAACTCCAAGCTTTAGAAAAAGGTGAGAATGTCCACCGTGCACACTCCCTTCACAATTCATCCACTTTGCAGATGGAACAGTGTGGGTGAAAAGACTTCAGTGGAATCAGGACTTCCAGATTTTATTTTGGAAAAGAGCACTTCAGAATAAACTGGACACTCAGAGATTAGCTGTAGTTGTTCCTTCAGTTAATCCTCTTTATCACGAGAAAGCAATTCTGCCATTTCCTTTGGGAGACTGAGCAGGGACATTTGTTAATCAAAATCTCTCTTTTGCATGTTCCTGCAGCCTCAGTCCATTTTTGTAGGCTGACCTGATTTGAATGACAGGAATCTGCTGCTGCCTTGAATGGACCCAATAAACTGGAACAGACTTATCTTGGAGAAAATGGAAACCCCAGTGCCAAATGCATATTTGGAATGAAGCTGGTCTCCTGGGAACATTGTAGATACTTTATTACTATGTCTTCAATTTAAAACTCATTTTTCATTTGACACTTGAATCTTTATTCCCCGGGCTTCTTAAGGCTTCTACAATTTTCATGCAAAATGTGATTCAGGAACATTCATGGAATACTTGCTTGGTACAAGTCACTGAGATAGGCCTTGGGGGGAAAGAGAAAAAATTCAGAAATAGAAAGTTGAATGAGGCATGGTTCCTGCCTGAAGAAACTTCAAATTTACTAGGAGGAGATGTAATAGCTAATACTATCAATTTGATGACTGAATTCACTTATTGATTAAACATACTTTAACCAAGAGACTTTTTAAAAATTGAAGAGAAAAAATCTTAAGGATGAAAACTTGATGAAAAGTGAGTCATTATTTTACTGTTCTTACATTTTGTTCAATCATATTTTAATTTTCTGATGTCAAATGAAAATATGTATCAACTTAATTTTTTCCAAAGTACTTTCTGATCTCTAAAGAGTAGCTATCAAGACTGGTGTGAGAAACAAGGAAACAATAAGTTGAGATGGATAGCAACACAAGTCAAGGTCCCTGGAAAGAAGCGAATCTCGCCCTGAACATTCCCCAAAGACTAACTAACTGATTAGGAGGACTTCAGTAGTTACAGAGTGGGTGGGCTGTTGCAGGTCCAGAGTCTAAAGAAAAATTACCTTGACTTACCTTGGCCTCCTTAAATAGTCATTTACAAACCATTTCTGTACATGGTTAAAACATCCTTGTGACTATTAGGTAAATCCTTTGGAATGTGTAGACAGAGCCCCTACCTTCCACTACCCAAAAGCTAAGAGTATCATCAGACAACATCTGATATACAGTTGAGATTCTCCCACTTTTCTAACATATCTTCCTGTGTTAGAAATTCAGGAATATTCTACCAATACATCTGAAATGTATCTTCATTTATGACTGTGTTTTGATACTAGAAAAGCTTCATAAAATGGTTAACATGTTGAACATGGAATTTAAAGTAACTTAATATGTGTTCCCATGCTATGGTCACTCACATTTGGCTCTAAAATAAATGATCTATTCTACATTGTGAGGTGAAAGTTGTGTTTTTTACATTGTCAAATAGAATTTGCACTAACACTGGCTTCCATATGGTTCTGTATGTGTATAGATAGGCACATACATGCAAGAATACGACAAAAACACATACATGTGTCTCAGTAGGCTTGGAAGCCACTGAGGCTTTAAGCCCCACCTTCCATTTCTCTAGCAGCATTGGAAAGTTCTGGTCAAAAGAAAGAAATACCTCTGACCTTGTGCGGGGTGGGAGCATGATATTCTGACCTGCTCCAAAGACTAGAACATGCTACACTATTGTCTCTTCCCAGTTGGCCTGTCAATCACCTGACTAAGCAGCACCCTCTCAGGAAGGCCGCTTCATCTAAAGTCATGTTAAAGACATGGGCAGAATAAGTATTCCCTTAAGTGAACTCCACGCTCAGTGTACTCACCTACGGAGGCACCATCATGTGACTCTGGTAAGCCTGCCTGCTTTTCTGGATTACTCGGCAAAGTGAAATGTTTTCTTTTCCTTTTAAAAAGCTTTTTTCCCCCACTTTTGGCTATTGGTCAGAACCTGGATATGCTTTCTCTGAAGACTCCAACATAGCATGCACCTGCTTGTCTACCTTGAAACTGCTCGATGACCTCCATGCCTAAAACACCCAGCTTGCTTTCCTCCTTTTCTTTATAGTCCTCGTCCTGGCGGCTGCCAACGCTTACAACTCGCTGCTCTGTTTGTTTGTTTGTTTGTTTTATCTCAGACTCTAACAAAAGCTTATCTTCAAACTTCCTACTGAGTCAGTTTTCAAAATTATTTTATTAAAGACACTAAGAACTCCAAGAGGAGACCCCCAAAATTTCACAGTAACATATAGATGGGTGTTTTATATAAACACACAGACCCATTTTGTGTATATACATGCATTCATCACCAACTCTAGAATATTCAAGGAAGCATCATGGACAGTTTGGTTTTCTGTCCCTTGGACCTTTAATTAGAGAGACTCTGGCCAGCTGTTCGGCCATCTCTTCCTGCTTTTATTAATACCTAGTGGCATTACTGGACACCTAAGGACGTGAACCTATCACTTTAGTTTCTCTGTGTTCTGAAAGATAACAGGAAATCAGAATTGGTAGAAGAAAATGGACTTTTCTTTTTACAGTTTGGCCAAGTAGGTGGTGGCCAAATCTATGAAGGGGAGTTAATTTCCTCTCTACCATGCCTGTGTCCATAGCCATCTTACAATTTTGAATTTGTAGAAAGCCATAAGACGAAGGTAAAAAATATGTAAATTTAGTTTTAATCCTTTCCTTAGGCAAAGGACCCCTGGTTGCCTCCCTTGGTTATATTCTCTGTGGCAGACATAGTTTTTTACTTAAGTCCCAGTCATGGTTCATAAGGGTTATGCAAAAGAGTTAATAAATGCCTTTTACCATATTTATAAAAAAAAAGTAGAATTTCTTACAAGAGTCCTAGAAATTTTCAAAGTTTTGCCTAGGGAAGGAAAAAGGTTATCTGTGCTTAAGGCTTCATTCAGTGCCATACACTGATATTTTAACATTTTTTTTAAAAAAAATATAGCTGTATAAAAGGAACATTTTTACCATAGCAAATGTTGTTAATTGTGTCAGTATTCTTGATTCTCAGCTGGACCAGACTCTGGAATGAGGAGCATCTCATTCGGCGTCCCCTTCATTTCCCCAGTCTTTTTCTCCTGCCTCAGTTAAAGCAATTATGGCAAACAGTAAAGAGCACATGATGGGATTCACTACTCTGGGTTCAGATACCGATTCCACTGCTCATTACTTCCATCTCTCTGAAAGAGGTAGAGGTCCCCAGTATCCCGCCTGGATATGCTCTGCAGTCATGGAATACCCAGGAAGATGTTTGCTGAAACCCACAAAGGCCAGTCAGTTGACTAAATTTAAAAGGAAGGAAAGGGCCTGGGGATATAACGCTCCGCTGGTAGAGTGATTGTCTAAAATGTACAAAGCCCTGAGTTTGATTGCCAGCACCACATAAACCAGGCCTGGTGGTGCACATCTGTAATCTCAGCAGAGGGAGTGTGGAGACAGGAAGATCGGGAGGTCAAGGTCGTCCTCAACTACAACACAAGTTTGAGCCAGCCTAGGACACAGAAGGAACAAAAGGAAAGAAAGAGAAAAAGTTGAGAAAACTTTGGCCTCCCTTTGTTACTGGAAAGTATGGGGGTATTTTGTGGTCACCAAATGTTCCTGGGGAAGTTGGAAGCCCCTCTTAGGACTCTTAGTCTCATTCCTGACAGAATTTAAGAACAGACTCAAATGAAAGCTTGCGAGCAATTTTACTAGGGATTGAAAGAAAACACCTCAGATCAGGCAGGCTGTAAGTCTCAGGAGCCGTCCTGAGGGGGACAATGGGGGAGAAAAGGGAAAAGGTTATGGCACTTAGGTAAGCTGGTGTGGAGCCAGCCATGTGGTGGACAACAACATGGCGGGAGTGGTATTAGAGAAAGAGTGAAGCCCAAAGCCCTGGGAGGGTGTGCTCAGAGCAGGGCAAGAGGTCAGAGAGGGAAAGGCATTCTTCTGAGCAACCCAGGAAGCAGCAGAATTACAGAGGAGCAGGGATGTGCTCCCCTAAGCCACTGAGCTAGGGGCAGGGATTCTGGGAAGGAAAGTGCAGTATTTTATTAAATTACTCTACCTACCTCTTTAACATGACTTGTGAAAGCTTGCTTTCATAGGGGTTAACCCTCCTTTCTGAGAGGAGGTTCTTTGGCCAGGTGACTAATAGGCCTGACTGGAATGTTAAGTCTCCACTCAGGCCAAAGATTGCAGTCTCTTGACCAGAAGGACTTTTTCCTTTATGGGCCTTTACTGCTACTCTAACATTTTGACCTATGTTTCGAGAAGTCTTTGGAAATCCAGTCCAAGCCCTACTCAGTCTTTGCTAAATTAAGACCCCCCAAGCATTGTGCTTGCCCATAGCTTCCATTATGCATCACTCTCCAACTTCCTATATAGCATAATTACGTCAAGATTGGATGTAGATACATCCTATATATAATATCATGTATTTTTCCAAGGGTCCATTGAGGACAAAGTCTTTACAGCTATTGCTTTAGCATTCACGAGCATCCTCCCAATTAGCATTATTTTCTTTATCTCTCAGGTCTACAGAATGAGGTGAAGAGATCCAAAGTAGCCTGCCTAAGGAAAGCTAATTAAGATGTGCAAGAATTAGTGCATCACTCTGAGGCTATGCTGTGCTCCAGAAGAACCAAGGGCAGACTGACCCCTTGTATAAAATCTTCAAATTTGGGGGGGGGGATAGTTTTGGAACCCAGGGAAGAACTGGAGAGTTCCTATGTAAAAAAAAAATCCCTTTTATATGGAGAAGATGTAAGTTTTCTACACAGCCAAGGCCATGCTGCCAGTACCAAGGAGAAAAGGAAGGAGAGGACAAGGGAAAGGGGGGGAGGGGAAGAAGGCATTGAAGAGAGAGAGGCGACTTCCCAATTTTAGCATTTCATAACCAGACACAAAACTTCAGTCCTCAGACAGGAATCTTGACATAAAGTTAGTAAAGTTTGTACATGATGCTCTCCTTAATCTTTTTCCTTCTTTGCTCCAAGATCCCCCAAAACCAAGTCTTCTGTTTTGACAACACCCCAATCCTTTTCTTCCACATGAATGAGAACCTACCCAAAATTAGATTGCTGTAAATGTTGTGAACATTGAAAAAGAGTATCAGTTAATATAAAATTAGCTTGACATTTTAAGAATGCACATTAATACAAAATTTGAGGATTTATTTTTAAAGTAGCCAATATTTTCACTTGCTTATGAAGTTCTGAGTCCCATACATGCTGTCTTAGAATTTAAGGAGGCCATAACACATACAGAAGCAAAAAACACACAAAGAGCCACAGGAAGTCCAGGCGCAGGAGAGAGATGGGACAGTGATTTCTGTCCAAGGTAAAGGGAGAGTGGAGACCAACTCTCCATGGACTTAATGGTCATCATGAGACAACTGACAGGCTGGACCTAGGTGCCTAATTGCATTGGTCCTCAAAAAAAAAAAAAGACCCCATGTATTCAAAGGAGATGGACTTCAAGTCATTACCATCTAAACCCTACTGTGCTGCCTTCAAGGTCTCTCTTCCTACTGACCGAACTGTTCAAGTACTCACTGACTCAGGAACTGCAGAGAACAGACTTTCTGGAACATGACACATCAGAGACAGGAGAAACCAAGAATGAAAATCACATTCCACTGTTGGGGAGATGACACATTGCTAGCCTTGTATAGATTCTTGTGTTCATTCCCATGGAAATGAATTTGTTAACCTATAAGTTGAAATGACCAAAGGAAGAGACAGACTTCTTTTTTTTCCTCCCTCTTATCTTGCCACTCCTTCTTGGATATACTGGTGGCAATAATGAGATCAGTCAGGTCCTAAATGCCGTGGTGAAAGATTTGCAACCTCATCCAGCCTTCTGATTATTTCTTTCATCCCACAGCAAAGGAGAACCCGTGCCTCATTACCTATCCAGTGGAGAGCACAGAGGCATAAATAAACTTTCACTTCCACTCCTGTCTAAAATTTAGTGTTGGAAAATGCAAGTTTCACTCTGAACTAGGGAATTAATAGTCAATAAGCATATTGTAATTTGTAGAGGTGCTCATGATGGAAAAGACCTCCAAAAATGCTTACCCTTGGAGTTCAGTTTTTAGTAAGAAGTAAAAATTTTTTAAGTATTAAGTTAATTTATAGGGACTGAAGATGTAACTCAATTGGTAGACTGCTGCCTAGCATGCACCAAGCTTTAATTCCCAACATGGCATAAACCATAAACTTGGTACAGTGGCTCATATCTGTAATCCAGATAAAATATGAGCAGACACCCTTATAGGACTCAAAGCTAAGGAAACTTAGGAGGCACTCAGGACATTACAAAATCCTTAAGACTCTTCCCCACAATTATAAAGGCAATAATCCATTGCTGGGGTGAGAACAATCTCTTCAGTGAAGTTGTCTTTAATATACGGAGAGCTCTAGGGATTCAGCTTCCATGAGCAATCACCCATGCCAGAGTGGACGTTTTGGTAATGCAATTGTCTTAAAGTCACCTTGCTCTTATAAGTACCCTTCCCCCATGTTCCTGTAGGCAACCCCAATAAGCTTATTGGCTCACTATGCTGGACTTGGGTGCAATCACTTCTTTTGTCTGTTGTTAGTGCCCTATCTGGGATGACATCTGTCCACATTTCTCCAGGGAAAGTCATGCAATGATTCTCTACAGATTGACAACATCTGGCAGGGGGAGATTAAGGTAAGTTTAGACACTATTGGGCTTGGAAAAATAAAACAAAATAGAATCACAGAGAAGACAAGACAGTGGCTTGAACCAGTTGACATCAGTAAAGTTAGTGCTTGAATTCTGGATATAACTTGGAGACAGATCCACATGGTTCCTAATGGATGGCACACAGGCCAGGAGAGGAAGAAGAAACTTGAAAAAAATACAAAGCTTTAGGCTTGAGAAACCTGGAGTGCAGCTGGCATCTCATGTTGCTCAGCATATGAAAACCATAACCAGAGATGATACAAGACCTATGTCCCTTACATACATACAAGACCCATGTCACTTGAGTCTGCTGTTTTGGCCCGCAGAGAGAAAGAGGAAAACCAATATTGTGTAATTATATGGATGGCTGTTGTCCGTAGTTTCTTTCTATTTTAATTTTTGGATACATCCCTACAACTACTAATCATTCCTAGGCCCACGTTTTTTCTTTTTTTGCATTAGAACTTACAAAAATACCAGAATTGCCTGTGTCTGTTAATCCATGGGGATTAGTAATTGCTGAAGAGTTTTGAGCCACTCCTGGGACCTGTGTGGTTTGAGACAGAGTAGTAAAGGATTGAAAAGTGATGTGGGAAGCAGAGCTCCAATGTAACAGGCTTGCCAGAGAGGCATCGAGGTGGGGACGATGCAGTGGAGCAAGAAGGTCTTGACAGCTGGGTGTTGTACAACTTGTTGCTGCCTCAGATCCCCATCACTGGTGTCTAGGAAGTGAGAATCAGTGATTATGTCCTGGAAAGGTTTCCCCTAAGTGATGCCAGATGGACTCAAAGCTCCAGAGTGTTCACCAGGTATAAGTGTGAGACTGTACCACAGAATATGAC
Organism: Peromyscus maniculatus bairdii; assembly: GCF_049852395.1. Classification (NCBI taxonomy): domain Eukaryota; kingdom Metazoa; phylum Chordata; class Mammalia; order Rodentia; family Cricetidae; genus Peromyscus; species Peromyscus maniculatus. The sequence goes on from NC_134862.1 coordinate 85,064,284, forward strand.
AGCATCAATAGAAGGGAACAAAGGGATCTCCTGATCATTCAGTGGATATTTTTGAGCAACTACTGTATACCTGACATTCATAGGTCCTGGTGATGCAATAATGAATAGAACCACAAAGATTCTTGTTATAATTGAGAATACCATACAGAGAGAAAGACGGTAGACAAATGGCGAAGTACATCATGTCACAGAGAAATTGGAGCTTTAAAGAACTATAAAGCAGAAGGGGGAACAGTGGGGTGAGTAGGTCTTATTGGGGGTGTGACTGTGCCCAGAGAACTGTCAGGAAAGGCTAAGCTAATAAAGTATTTGATTAGAGACTCAAATGAAATTAGAAACAAATATGAACCTTTTTGACAGAAAGAGTTCTAGCAGAGACAAAGGACAAAGTAAACCTGTTTTCTGTATGTGAAGGAACACAAGGAGGCTAACTCAGATGGGACAGAGCAAGGGAGAGAATGTAATAGGTACAGCCAAGACTTAGCAGGTGGAGTTCAAGGATGTAGAAGGGATCCAACAAAATGAGGCCTTTAAGTCTACCAAAAGTCTTTAATATTTGCTTTGAATGAGAGAAGAAACCATTAGAAATTCTTGGCAGAACAATCAGCTGATTTGCTTGAGGGCTTACCAGATTTTCTCACAGCTATGTGGACAGAAATAATAAGTGTGGTGTGATGTGGGGTGATAGGAAGGCTGGAAGCTGAAAGACTGGTAAGGAAGTCAGTGGAATGACCTCGGAATGGTAGCATGAAGCATGGAACTATCAGGGAGTTGGGTGTTAAGATTCTAATCGTGATTTGAATATAGATTCATGGGATTTGCTGTCAGGTTGTCTGGAAGTTCTTAAAGGGGACTCAAAAAGCATTCATGGATTTTGATGTGAGCAACTAAAGGAATGGTATTGCCATGCTCTTTGGGGAGACAACACAGAGAAAGTGGGCTTGTTATGAAGAATAAGTGAGTTTCACTCTGGACATGTCTAGTTTTAGAGGTGTGTACCTACTAAAGTATAATATTGAATAGGTGATACATTATCTACATTGTATATTATATGTATATATAGTATAATGATATATATATTCCCTATTTACTATTATATACTACAAAATATATATAAAAGTCGGGAGTTCAATAAGAAATATAAGTTCAAAATATAAATCAAAGATTGGCATTTTGGTACTATAGAGTGGATAGGATTATTTAGGGAGGAGTCATAACTATGGACAGATGTAATATAGGACCACTCCCATTTCAGTAAGAGGAAGATTGGGAGGCCCATGCTTGTGTGCGCTCACACACATACACACACAATTAGCCACCATGTAAGACAAGAAATAGTAGAGACTGATGCTTCAGGACCCCTGGGAAGTACAGTGACAGCATTTAAAGGATATGATCATCTGTGGCATATGGTCAGACATATAGAATCAGAAGACTAATTATTAACCACTAGATTTAGTGACATCATTGTTGAATTTGACAAAGGATGCTTCACCTGAGTACTCTGAATGAAAGAAAGCCTAACTGGATTGTATTGAAAAAAAAATGAGATCATAGAAGATGCTCTAGTTTCAGTGTTGGATAATATGAAAATTCTTTGTTCCTATGGTAACAAAAAGAAAAACACAGGACAATGATAATCATACTTTTCTTTTGGGCCTAGTAAAGAACTTTCAAGGCAAAGATGTTATGATGAATTGAATTAAATTGAATTCCCAAAAGAAATTGTCATGCAAAGGAAATCAGAGAGTCTGGTTGCCTCCACACCTATCTAGGCAAACAGAAAAGCAGGTAGACATGAAAGAGAAACTTGGCAAAAGCAAGGAAAAGTCTATCAGTCTTTAGATTGCATACCTTTAAAACCAACATTATTGCACATCACTAATTTCATCTACTAGCTTGAGATGCAGCTTTGGTCCCTTCTGGACCACAGCTTCTATGTGCTGATCCCCAGTAAACACTTCCAAGATTGCACCTCAGTGATGCTGATCTTATATTAATCACAGCTGACTTTTCAGCTCCCACTAACCAGCATCCATTGTCTCAGTAAGTGGAGGTCTGACAGCCACAGAGTCTAAGTCCCCATTGCTTAACACACTGAATAGTTAGGACACAGGACATGGAAGATTCTAGCTGGACTAACCTGAAAGCCTCCTTCCTGCAGTCTTGCTTCCACAGTATCAGAAAATACTGTGTAAGCTGCCAAGGGAAAGAAACAATCAGTAGTTCTATCCATCTGTGAACTATAACAATGACCAGCATGGCAAGATAGCCCTAAAGGTGCAATAATGACATTGGAATCTTTGCAGTAATCAACAACTGTCTAACTAGACTTAATGCTCACTCAACAGACAGGAAATTGTGCTTGGTACCATGTAGCCCCAAGCAGTTGCACAAGAAAAAAAAATAGAAAAGGGGAAATATGGTAATATTTTATTTGTATTGAAATGTGATTTTATTTGTATGTTAATAAATAAAGTTGCCTGGGGATCAGAGCTAATAGTAAGCCATAGCGGAGCTGGGCATTCGTGGTGCACGCCTTTAATCCCAGCACTTGGTAGGCAGAACTAGGTAGATCTCTGTGTGTTCAAGGATACAGCCAGCATTGGAGACACACGCCTTTATTCTCAATACCAACCATACAAGACCTGGAGGTCTGTACAGACAGGCAGTGATGAGGCGGTCATGTGGTTGGGTTTACAACCAATGAGAAGGAAGAACAGAAAGTCTATATAAAGATAAACACACAGGAAGTAGGTCTCTCTTGGCTGAAGAGGATCGCTGAAGCAGGAAGGGTAAAGCTCTTAGCTCTGAACTCTTGGGCTTTTATCTTTACATTGGCTCTGTGTTTCTTATTTAATAAGACGGTTACTTCTATGGTACCAGACCACCATAATTCCTAACTGCATTATAGAATTTATTCTTACTTATACCCACAGATCAGTGTAGCTCTTACTTCTCATCAAATAAGCTTCTCTTTACAGCAGATTGAGACCATTACAGAAAACCACAACTGGACTCAATGCAGAGATTAATGGATTGAGAAAAGCTCAGCTCCAACTTTCAAAGATTCTTAATTTAAATCTATAACGCTAATATCCTTAATAGAGTGAATCTTTTCTTCCTTCTGCAATTTTACAAGCAAGGCCTACAATATATATATATTGTACTATATATATATGTATATATATATATGTATATATATATATGTGTGTGTGTGTGTATGAATGTATACACACAATACACACACATACACACACACACACACACATATATATTCTGTCAACATTCTTATTTTTTCCCAAGCTCTCACAGAAGAGCCCATTAAATTCTGAGCACCCAATGACCCAATGGCTTTTCTAGCCCAAAGTTCCAACACTTTGACAATCCTCATCCCCACAACCCAACATGGTTGGATTATAGTTAATACCCTACTTTCTGTTGCCAATTCCTGTCCGAATTTACTTTCTATTGCAGTAAAAATCACCATGAACAAAAGCAACTCAGAAAGGAAAGAATGTGTTTGGCTCACACATCCCTGTCACAGTCAATCATTGAAGGGAAGTCAGGGTAGGAACTTGAGCAGAGGCAAAGGTAGGAACCATGAAGGAAAGCTGCTTACTGGCTTGGTCCCTGTGGTTTGCTTGTTTTGATTTTTTTATATAACACAGAACCTGTCCAGAGATGGCACTTCCTTCCCCTAGTGGGCTTGGCCCCCCTCCACCAGTCATTAATCAAGAAAATGTCCTATTGGTGAAATTATTAAGGCCAGTCCGCGTAGTTAAAAGGGAGGTTTATTTTGTGGGGTAACTTACAAATGAAGGGATAGTTTACAGGGTCTGGCAAAGGTGTGACACAGTCTGGCGGTGTTCTCTGGAGAACTCTGTTCGGTCTACCTCCAGCATCAAGGGTCCAGGAACCAAGAGGTCTTTAGGGTTCTCCCTTGGCCCCGCCTTGTAGGCGTGACAGTTACCAAAGTCTCAATGGGGGTTGGAACTTCCAGATCAAAACTGGAATGGCTACGCACTACAATGTCCCACCTACATAATCACATAATTCCAATTTTATGGAAGCAATTTCTTAACTGAGATTCCCTCTTTTCAGGTGACCTGAGTTTGTGGCAAGTTGACAAAAAAAAAAAAAAAAAAGCACAGGACTCAAAAAGAAATACAAGTGAGAGAAGGAATCAAGAAAAAAGGAGGAAGGAAGGACAGTGACTGAAGACTGAAAGGAAACAGCTCACTTCCTGTGCTGGATAGCTTTCTGTCACCTTTGACACAAGCTAGAGTTTTCTGAAAGAAGGGAACCTCAATTGAGAAAATGCCTCCAGAAGATCCAGACGTAGGGCATTTTCTTAATTTGTGACTGATTGGGGAGGGCCCAGACCATTGTGGTTGGTGCCATCCTTGGGCTGATGGTTCTGGGTTCTATAAGAAAGCAGGCTGAGCAAGCCACGGTGAGCAAGCCAATAAGTGGCACCTTTTATAGCCTCTGCATCAGCTTCTGCCTCCATGTCTCTGGCCTCACTGCTTTTGATGATGAACAGTTATATGGAGCTATAAGTGAAATAAACCCTGTTCTCCCCAATTTGCTTGTTGGTCATGATGTTCATCACAGCAATAGAAACCATGACTAAGATACCTCCTATGATCCCATAAATTTTATAGAGAAAGCTGAAGTGCAAAAGGAGAGGTGATGCACAGGGCACTCTCATGCTGTATGGACTCCAGAAACTTCCTAGAATTGACTACAAAGGTGATTTTTTAAAAATGCCAGAATTTGCCAATCCCTTTCCAATTTGAGTGGTAACACAATTAAAAAGGCACAAGTAGCATATAGGTTGAAGATGGGGCTAATCAAGACAGCTTCAATTTAATCAGATCCATGCCACATTTAGAGCTCAAAGTGTTTCTTACAGGAATGAATAGCTATTATTCCAGTAAATCCCAAAAAGCTTAAGAAGCTTATACTTGGGAATTAAAAAAAAAAGACAAAGATGGTAGAGTTGAACTTTGTCATAGTGGTGAATATTAAATGTTAACAAATTAAACAACACAATTAAAAGAAAATATTCATTGAAGTGGATTTTTAAAAGGTAAGGCTCAATTATATGCTATTTACAAAGATGTATTTTATATCTAAAATATCTTAGTTATGGTTTCTATTGCTATGAAGAGACACTATGGCATGTCTTACAAAGGAAAAATATTTAATTAGGGTAGCTTACATTTTCAGAGGTTTAGTCCATTATCATCATGGTGCAACATCATGGCTTGCTGCCAGACATGGTGCTGGAGAAGGAGATGAGAGTCCTACATCTTGACCTACAGGCAACAGGAAGTGGTCTGACTGTCACACTGAGTAGAGCTTGAGCAAAGAAAACCTCAAAGCCCACCCCCACAGTGTCACACTTCCTCTAACAAGGCCACATCTACTTCAACAAGGCCACACCTCCTAATAGTACCACTCCCTATGAGCTTATGGGAGCCAATTACATTCAAACTACCACAGATGTATTTTATATCTGAAAGCACCAACAGATAAAAATAAAAGGATGTATAAAAAGTACAACTGTTGTCTCTAACCAAAAGAAACCCCAGGTAATTATCTTGACACCAGACAGTAGAACCAGAGGGAAGAAAAACATTTCAGAACAGTAAAAACAACAAATTATCAGGATTACACAGCAATCTTTGCTACCTATGTTCCAAAGAAGAGAGCTCTATGTGCGAGCAAAACAAGACCAAAATGAAACTTGTGTGATGGTTTCTCTTTGACTGCTTCCTCTCAAAGGAAAGTATTCAGCTGAGACACAAAGACAGTTGAAGCAGAAGTTTATTTAGGAAAGCAAAGCAAAGGGCAGTATGAGGGAGAGAGAGAGAGAGAGAGAGAGGCTCACCAGGAAACAGGGGTGTTGGGTGCTGCACTATGGGTTTCGAAGACTTCTTTTCATGAATATTGATGAGGTTCATGGTATATTCATGAGAGTAAGGTAGCCTTGTTTTCTGCTTGGTGTCCCTCTTAGGGCATTCAAACCACATGCAAATTATACAATAATGAAGTTGGGATGTTCCAAGAATGAAAACATTTTTAGTATGTGTGTGTGGCAATAAGGAAAGTACCATGGTTCCTGGGTTTCTAGGGAATATCCAAGCTGCATCTTCAGGAATGTTTAACCACAAAGGGGAATTCTGGTCAGCGGGAGACACAGCTACCAAGACATAGATGCAGTTTTCCCTGGTGACATCACATCTAACTCCTTGCAAATCCAAGCTCAAAACTAGGCAAACCCAGATGGAGACTAATAGTTGCTGTTCCTGTTGCTATGCTTGGATATGTAACTTAGGGAATGAGCAGTTCATGGTGGCTCACAGTTTGAAGGTACACTCCATCATGGCAGGGGAAGGCATGACAGCTGTAGTAGTGGCCGTAGGTGTTACGGCAGGAGTGTGAGGCAGCTGTGTCCTCAGACAGGAAGCAGAGAGAGATGAATGCTGGTATGTTGCTCATTTCCCCCCTTTTCTCTTTTAGCTTAGTAAAGGACCTTGGCCCGTGGAATGGTGTTATTCACATTGAGGGTGAATCTTCTCTACTCAGTTAAGCCTCTCTAGAAAGGTCCTCAAAGATACACCCAGAAGTGTGTTGCCTAGGTAATTCCAAATTCAGTCAAGTTGATGATGAAGACCAACTACCATAGATACCTTAACTTCATGTCATTAAGAAAGTAGGCGAAAGATGAGACAGAGAAAGACTATGATGAAGCTGACAGGGATAAAAGCAATGAAGATACAGCAGATTTGAACAACAAGTATGAACCATTACCATCACCTGGGGGACTAGCCTCTAGCAGTGCAGAGCTCAAAGGGAGTCCACAGAGTCGGTGCATACTATGACTTCTTTATCTGAGGAGGTTAAGGAGAAAAACATTCACACTCTCTTGATGGTTTTCTTCTTTAGTCTTCTGTGTTCTATATTCTCTTTTCTTATCTCTATTCAGAAATATTCCTTCTGTCTCTTTTGATGTTTTCTTTCTCCTCCTAATTCTCTTGATGTTCTCCTTCTAATTCTTTCATTCATGATATTTTCTTTCTAACTCTATCTTTATTCGTGATGTTTCTTTTCTAGTTCCTTCTGACTCTCTCATTCTTGATGTTTTTCTCCTAACTCATTTTAACTCTATTTTTATGCTTTCCCTTACAGCTTACATACACCAGGAAAATCTTTCAGACAATATAAAAATGACAATGTAGTTACATTCTGTTTTTTAAGTGAATGAATACAAGTAAAAAACAGTATGCTTTCCATACCCCTTGCATGATTAAACATTTTATGTATTACAGGTGAGAAACAAATTATCCCCAAGAACCCACATACATTCATACCCAAGCAACTTGTTATAGATTAACAGCGTGTAAGCAAGCAAGATAATCTTTTATTCGCAGGTTGCATTTTGTCATTAGAAAGGACCAATCACTTTATTACTTATCTTGAGAGGTAATCTTATAAACAATCACAAATCTAAACTTTAGAATATGAAAAAGAACCAGACAGCTCTACTTTAAATCTTTAGCATGCATACCCACTCATCAATAGTTTCTTATATCAGGAGATTGAGGGCAGAAATGGGTATATGGCATTAGTTATCACCTTTGGTCATCAACCAATCCTAGCAAGAAAAGTGCATCAGCTAGTAATAATAGGGCTACTTTGTTCCCTGACCTTAAAGAGTTCATCAATCAACTAGGTGCCTTTCTAAAACTTTAGATTGTCTTCTTGGGTTTTTCACCACAAAGCTATTATCAAAACAACTGATCTAACCTGAAGTTAGCGTAAGGCTTTGTTTCAGCTAATGATGCACACTGAAACCTGTAACTGCATCTTTTGGCATTAAGTTTAAAGCAATTTGAGCCAGCCTGGCTCCTGGGACTCAATTGTTTTCCTTAATATTACCTTGAGCTGTGATCTATGTAGCTTCCTAGGTAGAACTTATAGGCTCTGGCTGTGTAACATTCCCTTGTATGTATTTTTATTCATCAAAACTGTATAAACTTACATTATTATTGTCAATCAGACACCACATCTTAGGAAGAAATCATCTTCATAATAATCCACAAGTAAAAATGTTCAGTAGAATGGGATGTTTCCATGGGATAAACATACTACATTACAGGCAGTGGGAATCTCCCCACACCTATTCACACCATGCCAGATGCCAGAGAAAGATAGCAGCAGCAAACATATAAAGGCACAGAAGAAGCAAAAGATATTCTGGGGTCTGTGATCTCAGGGCCTTTGCCTATCTAAGATTCCCCTCAGGGAGTTGCCTCCTGGTGAGCTGACACCTTGAACTTCAATTGCCATCTGCTGATCCTCTCACATGGCACTGGCAAACCATGAACCAAATGACATTTGTGATGCCTAACAACTGTAGAGTAACCATTATTTTCAACTATACAAAGGACATTAACCAATTTAAAAAAACATACTGTATATCATAAAAACAAGTCTCAATAAACTTCGCATTAAAGTTTGAAATCTCTAAAAGTACAGTCTCAGATCAAATGAAATCTAAACTAAAAATTGGTAACAACAAGATAGATGGGAAATTTTCAAATCTTAGGAAATTAACACACTTTTCTCCCTGAATCATGAACCAAAAAAAAGTTAGGGCAATCAAAAAGTATTTTAAAATGAATGATAGTGAAAGTTTCAGTGAAAACATTGAACTTTGTGAGATGAAGTCCTTAGCAATTCATAACTACAAATGTTTATCACCGGAAGAACAGAGTCATGATCAATTATCCAAGCTTTCATGTTAAAAAGCAAAAGGAAAAGCAAGTCTAACCCAAAGTCTGTAACAAAAACAATAAAGATAAAAGTGGAAATCAGGAAAAAGAAAGCTGTTAGAAACAGAAGATTAACAATGCTGAAATTTACTCCTTTAAAATGCTAAATATTATATATGTATATAGCCACAAAGCTGATTAAGAAAAAGTAAGAAATAAATACTGAGACTACCATATCAGGGGGTGGAAAAATGGCTCAGTGAGTTAAGTGATGAGTGTTCAAGCATGAGGACCTGAGTTGTTACCCAAATGCTCCAAGAAGTAGCAGACAGAGTTTGTAACCCTAGCCCTGAGGTTGGAGACATGTATATCACTAGGTGTTCATTGGTCAGAGAGTGTAGTCAATGTGGCGATTTTCCAGCTCAACAAGAGGTCCTGTTTCAAGAGAACAAGCCAGAGAGAGAGAGAGAGAGAGAGAGAGAGAGAGAGAGAGAGAGAGAGAGAGAGAGAGAGAGAGAACCATACCCTCCTCTGGTCTTTGTGTAAGTGCATATCTATGCATAACTATGTACCCATATGCATGCATCTCTCTTTCTCTTCCTCTCTCTCTATTTTCCTCCCCCTTCTTCCCTCCCCTCCCTTTCCCCTCACTCCTTCACACACACCTAGAACATTAGCAATATGGCTCCAAATGAATTTTTCACTTTGCAGTCCTTAAATCCACAATCTTCCTGCCTCAGCCTCAGTGCTAGGATTATAGGTATGCCCAGCTCTTGTACCACTTTTGTATCATGTTAAAAATTTTAAGTCAAAAGATTGTAATGGGTTTTTCTATGTCCAGAAGAAAAAAGTACATAAATGAGGATCATATGACAACCACAACTATAACATCAAACAAATAAAAATGTGTGATTAAATCCCATGATCACAGTGTCTTTCTGACCATTTAAAGACCCACAGTCCTGTGGGAAAAACAGCTTGAAATGTCAGAAAAGAGAGTCCCTTCTTTTCTTGGAGACAGGAAACAAGGCATCTCATCTATGAGACAAGGACTCGGAGCTGTACAAGTGGGTAGTGAGTAACTACAAGGCAAGTGTGGGCTATTGTAATAGGACAGAGTCCTTGTGAAGCAGGGATCTGGTTTGTTTCCAGCCCTCCCGGTCTCCTGTTCATGGGCCTCCTCTGGTGTGTGTGGGAAAAGCACGGATAGGACCCGATACTGCTGCTGTTGCAGCAGCAGTAAAGGGGGACATAGCTGGAGGACGTAATATGGTTATAATTTACACAGAGAGTGTGCTGTTGACATAATGGTTGTCAGGTAGATTAAAGGAACAAACAAAGGGTTGTGAAGGACTGGTTTTTGGTGAAGACATCAAAATAATTCAGTAGAGAAAGAAAATGTTTTACTTTGCTGGAATAAAAAAATGAACCTTAATCCTCCCTCATAGCATCTGCACCCACACAACATGCAATGTTTGTTAAATGGATTCTAGGTTGAATATACAAGCAACACTATGCAGCTTTGAGGGGAAAAAAAACCACACAAGCTTATATTAACAATATATGCAAAGGACAACATGTCTTGGGCAAGAGATAAAAATCACTAATTATGAAAGAACATAATTATGGTCTGTTCTTTATTAAAATTTAAGACTTTTGCTCATAAAAAAGCAACATTAATCATGCATGACAGACCAAGTTTGTAACCCCAGCACTTGGGAGTTAGTGGGAGGATCAAGAGTTCAAGATCATACTTAGCTGCATAGCAACTTTAAGACCAGAATGTGCTACATGAGACCCTGTCTTAGAAGAAAAAATGCATAGACAGATGGTACCATTAAGTAAGTGTACTGAAACCAGAGTCTGGGAGAAAATATTTGCAATGCCCATATCTGACAGATATCTATTCAGCAGCTATTTGATCTACCTACCTACCTACCTACCTACCTATCTATATCTATCTATCTATCTATCTATCTATCTATCTATCTATCTATCTATCTATCTATCTATCTATCTATCTATCTATCATCGATCTATAAATGCTATGTAGTATAATTAAACTATGGTCCCCAAGGTTCTTATCCATGGGTCATAAGCCCAATGTAATTAATACCTGCCTCCCTTGTTGTGGGCAGGCTGTGAGACTTTGGTTCTTGCCACTCTTATGATTATATTATGGTGTATGGCAAAGGTGAGAGAATTTTTGCAAAGTTCATTAAAGCCAATAATTAAATCAGTTAGCAATAATTCCCATAATAAAAAAGCTTGCAAATACTTATGCAGCTGAGACTCTACTGTGAAAAGAAGCCAAATCTAACATATTTAATTCTGGATAATTTCTGATGTATGAAAGTCAGTAATAAGTGACATGAATCTGTAGTAAGAGAAGTGGGGGCCATGACTACATCCAGAGGAGGAAAAATAATTGTAAAGGAGCACAAGAGAATTATGGAGGGTGGCAGACATGTTCTGTGTCTTGTCTGGGTTTATACGCATAAATGTACTTGATAAACCTTTGCCTTCATGTTAAATTCTTCTTTAAAAGTTGCTTAACCATTAGACAATATGAGCTTAGAGTCAATCAGTATCAATATTTGTCAGCATTTGTTGAGAAAGAAAGCGAGGGAGTAGCTGGGCCCTGGCATGGGCTCTAGTGAGGAATATTTTGTAAGCCTACACATAGAAGAGCTTATTTGTATGCAGACACAATGCTCCAGTAGAGAGCAGGAAATCAATCGTGGAGGTGAGACAAAGGAGATTAGTTGGAATAATGTTCTTGAGCAGGTGAGGTAAAGGGGGAGCTAGCACCTGGGTGAGTTAGGGTGGTTTTACAGAGTTCATTTCATACACAGTCATGGGAGAGAGGCCAAGGTTAGGGCATGGCCACTTGCTCCAAATAACGGAGACAGGGAGACAGACAATTTGGAATCCACAGTCCCAGCTTCCATCAATGGACACTGAGTAAAGGGATGAAATCACTCGGGTTTCCTTCCCTCATGATTGCAGTGGGCTTCTTCGTTAGGCCAGGCTGGTGAGATATTAGAGTTTGTAAAAATAATAAAGGTGGCCACATACATTATAATTATTGATAAGACTTGCCCTGGGGTGCACTGGGATGACTTATAATGTCAGAGGGTCTGCATCTTGGACTGTGTATAGACAAAAGATGCTCATGGTGGGAGGATCTTTGGATCAAGTGACCTCTAAGATGCCTATGGCTCCAAATCAACAACAAAAGCCTGAATGGTGAACGGAGATGATGGTGAGGGAGTTGTGTGAGTGGCTTGTCTTGTGGCAGAATCACAGTGGCTGACAAGCAGCTTCAGGAAGGGGTTGTTTTGGGTGCAGTTTAAAGATACAGTCCATCATGGCGGGGAAGTCACAGGGGCAGGAGTTGGATGCAGCTGATCACATGGCACCCACACTCAAGAAGCAGACATCAATGAATGCTTGCGCCAGCTTGTTTTTTTCCTTTTATGTAGTTGGAGACCCCAGCCCATGGATGGAACCAAATGTAAGGTGGATCTTCCTGTCTCAGTTAAGCTAGTCTAGGTGACGTCTCACAGACAGGCCCAGAGATTTGTCTCTTCTGTGATTCTGGATCCTATCAAGTGACAGTATTAACCATGGTCGGCATCATCCTTCCAGTGAGACATCATTTCAGGCATCCCTGTGCCTGGTTAGGTTTCAGATTGAGTATGACTATGGAATGAAGGCAGGCTTTGGAGCTGCTCGTTCATGGTCATGGTTGCCACTTACAGTAGGTGTGGTTTGTAGAAAGTTTTATTTCTTCAACCACAATATAAATAAATATGAATAATTTAAATCCAAGTAAGCACATTAAATTAACAACCTCCTACTTTTGTTGAAAGGATAAAGTGCTGTAACGGTTACAAAGTATTCAGATTAGAGTATGGCTCTCACAGACATCCCAGTTCCTCTTACTGTGGGCAACCATGGTGCGTTAGCCAGATTTCTATTGTTCTGACAAACATCTAGAGAAAGTTTATTTTCGTTTGTGGTTTCAGAGGTTTGAGTTCACCGGTAATTGGCCCCATCCCTTTGGGGCCATGGCAAGGTAGCACCTAATGGTGGAGAGGAGATAGCATAGTGAACAGTCATTTCATGGTCAGAAGTGTGTGTGTCTGCGTGTGAGGGGGGGGGAACAAACCCCTTCAAAGTTATGCACGCAATGACCCAAGGCCTCCCTTTATACCTTGAAGCTTCCATCACCTCCCAGTAACACCACACTTCTGAACAAGGCTTTAACACATGGAACATGGAGGGATACTTTTGAGATGCAAACTACAGTATGTAGCAGTCTATGACAAAAGCAGAGGATATGACCACCCAAGGAAGGAACTGTTGACACCAATTCAAATGAGCACCAGGACCTCTGAGCCCCCTTCGCTCTTGTCTGCAGCCCCATGTGACCAACAGTACAAAAACACTTCATTCATCAGTAAAATTTCACCCTGACTCCCATCCTCAGATGATTTTCCCCACCCACAGCTACACACGTCCAGAACTCAAGTCCACTCAAACATTTGAACGTGTATCCTTAAATTTAACTTGCCAAAATGCACCCCCCTACCCAGAGGAAGAAAGCAACTCACATATGGTCCTAGTCATAAATGTCTTCCATCAAGTCTCACTGATAAATGTAGTCATCTAAATATCTATCTGACAAGAGTTTTAGCCTTCCTGGCCAAGGCCGAAAGAAGGGAAGCACTATAAATGAACATCTGAACATAAGCAGGTTGAGGAGCTGAGGAGAGTACCAGTTGAAAAGAACTCTATTCATAATTCAGCCACTAACTCAGATTCTAGCGTTGCTTGAAGCCTGGGGTCTGCGAACATTCCCTGTAAAGGGCAGATGATAAAAGTCTTGGGCTATAGGATCCTCTTAGATCCTGGTGTGTAGCTTGTTGACTTTGTAGCAGGAAAACAAGCAAACAATATGACGTGAAAGTAGGTGGGCTCCAATAAAGCTTGACTTCCCTAGGCTTCATGTATAGAGACCAAGGTCAAAGAATGCTTCTGAGAGAAACTTAGAAGATGCAGAAGGTGTGGGAGACGAGCACTGATGAAGACCTGACTATGTACCTGGAACTTTCAAAGTGATCATCTCCCAGAATTGGCACTCACTCTCTGAGAAGGAGACATGTGGTCTCTATCTTCCACTGATGAGAGAAAAATCAGACACATCACATCTCCAAAGTACTTTATGTGACTGGCAGTAGCTTTTAAACTCAAATCGATTTCCAAAGCCTCCGTTTCTTCCACTGCTCCACCTTGGGGACTCCACAAGCACAGTTTTTAAAAGTAGAGTTTGTAAAAATTCTAAACAACCAAGGTTACTAAACAACCAAGGAGGAAACAAGGTAGAACTAACTGGGAACAGTTCAGATCTCCCATAACAAAGTTGTGTAGTGAAGGTCATTTAATAAGATGAGGTTGCCCTGTAATCCAGGCAATGCCCCCGCTGAAGAGCACAGAATAAAATCATCTCCCAACAGCGCCCTCACTGGTTTGTGCCAATGACAGGTGGCAAGGATGGATACTGTCTTCGTGTCCCCCAACAATGTCCCTACTCTCTCAGCAGCAATGTCTTCTCTCTGTCAGGGCCCTGGTGCTTGCTCAGATTTTCTTTTTCTCTGAGGAAAGGAGCCTCTGTGTGGTTATCAGTCATTTGTCCTCTGCCTCCTTCCCCAGGAGACTTCCTTCTCTGAGACTGGCCTATGGAATTTGAGACCCAGGTCCCTCCCTTACTGCGTGAGTAGCATGAGAATTACCTGATAGTAGTATGCCATTCTGAGATCTACTTAGAGATCTGGGTGTGATGGTTCAGTGAACACCATCCTTGTAAGTTCCATTTGATAAGCTGTAGATCTCTATAGTTTTCTAACAAATAATTGTTCTTCTAGCAATATCAGACACTGTTCAGTGAGTAGGATTCATGGGCTTGAGTGTACAAAGCCAGCTTCCTTTAGATCTTAGGTGGTGTGAATAGGAGGAGCAGGACTTTCAAAGAGTGAGGGCAGATAAAAATTGAAGAGCTTTTCTAACTCATCATGCCACTTTGGATCCATCCAATCTTTTCTGTTACAGGAAAAATGACTAGCTCTTAAATACCAGGTCATATGTTATAAATACACACAATCTCATCTGTCAGATAGAAAAGAACAAAAGCCAATATTCTTGTGTTCCAGTTTCTGTGCTGTTGCTGTGGTAAGACATTAACAAAAAGTAAATTAGGGGAGAAAGGTTTATTTCTGCTTACAATTCCAGGTTACAATCCATCATTGTGGAGAAGTCAAGGCAAGAGCATCAAACAGCTACTCACATCACATCTTCAGTCAAAACCAGAAAGATATGGCTTTATACATGCTCATTTGCTTTGCTTGCTTCTTTTTAGCTCAATTTCTCCACTCTCATATAATTAAAGACCCACTGCCTAGGGATTGATGTCACCCACAATGGGCTGGGTCTTTTCATATCAAATTGACCTAATTAAGACACACCCCCTAAAGTGATGCACACAGGCCGACCTGATATAGATAATCTGTCATTTACATCATTTTCCCCAGTGATTCTAGTTTCATCAAATTGATAATGAAAGACAATCATCATATCTTGGTAGCCATGGGACAAATTGTTCCAAAAGAGTGTGTGTTGGGGAGTAAGACACAAGCAGTATTGTTACAGTGTTGTAGGTACCAAGAATACTACACAGCACCTTTCACAGCTGAAAATCACATCCGACTTAGCCTATCTCTAACCTAAAGGTCTTCACAATTACAACTGACTGGCCCCATTCCATTGGTCCCTTTTAGACTTGACATCTTTTGATTCTGCATGAAGGATGGATAGGCCACCACTCTTGAAGCCCTTGTGTCCCAGGAATCCATGGCCTTAGGAGATATGTAGAGGTTTGGCAGGTAGACACAGACAGGATCACACTTTTCCTTGTTGCTCATCTCTCAAGTTTTCTTCATACTCTGATACAAAACTGCACCAACTAGAATGTTCTTTCATGTTGGGAGGTCTCAGGTAGTTTGCAGGGTCGGGCAAGATGAGTAGGCAGTAAGAATGGTAACAATTTAAAATGCAGATGTTGTATTGTACTTGTGCAACACCCTCAGCTGTCTCTTTCCTCAGGGGCGTTTTCTCCAGGCAGTTGCCCTCAGTGGCTGGTCTATGGGTGTGCTGCTGGATCCTCTCCTTCTGTGACCTCAGCGTCCCCACTTATGAAAGGGCAATTGTATTTCTCAGTGTCAGGCTTAGCAGTCCTGAATCTGTAAACATTTAGAGACAGGGGCTATAATAGCACACAGCAATATGCTTCACTCCTAACCACTGAGCAAAGACGAAAGTTTGAGTTAAACTGTCAGGCATCACAGGTGATCCCTATAGGGTAACATAAAATACCGTCATGGTTAAGTGAGAATTGGTCTGACCTGAAGTCACCTACTGCCTATGAAAGTGGAAGTTACCAAGGCTTGTGTTTCAATCTTTGATGGCATCTAATATAAGTGGAATGTGTAATAAGCCAAAGATCTCTAAGAAAGAAGTGTAGGCAGAGGCTAGTTCCCTAACTAATTGGATGGCGCACTCTGCGGTCCAAGCCTGATGTGAGCGTGCCCTTAGATTGCATGGGGAGAAGTAATTTGTCTAGGATTGAAGTTCACCACTCAGGATGATTAATGTGTGACCCATTTACAGGAAGGAAGCTTCCTCCGGTTCTGTTTCATTTGTACTTCTAATCAAGTGTCTGTCACATGGGAGAATTACCAAGATCCTATAGCATTCAGAGCACTTGACCTCAACTTCTACATCTAAGACAAACACTCCTCTTTTTAAAAAAATGTGTATTTATGTGTGGCATGTATATTGCATGTGTGCGGTGTGTATGCACAAATGCACAGCTATATACATCTGTGCATGCACATGCAGAAGTCAGAGCAGCATGTGAGGTGTCTCAATAATGCTTCACATTATTTATTTATTTACCATATTTGTAATATGGTAAAAATGTAATATAATTAATAGTAATACCAATTTATCATTATTATCATTACTATTAATTTAATGCTGAACTTACAGGCACACACAGCCACACCTAGTTTTTACTTGAGTGCTGGGAAATTGAACTTGGGTCCTTGGACTTGCAAAGCAAGTGGTCTCACCTACTGTACCATCTCCCCAGTCCACAAACACATCTCTTTTGATATTAAATGGATTATAGGTTTTTATGACCTTGATTACTGGAAGCTAATAGCTAGTGAGCCACATTTTCTACCAACAATAAGAGGTCTTGAGAGTGAAGCTGAGATTTTTCCCAGTGAGTAGGCAATGCTGTTACTAAGCAGGAAATATTGAGGATATTTATGACTCCAGGGTAGAAACGTATGTAGCGTTTTCTCAAGATTTACAGAACTTACTGCCTCCTGCAGGACTAGGGATCACTTGTGTATAAATCTGGTAGAGAATTTTCCACCTCTGATGACAAATACAGCCCTTGAGGAACAGGCCACAGGAAAACAGTGCTCCATTCCAGGGCTCTGGGGACACACACTGATTGTACTGCCAGCCTTTGCAGTGGGACCCCCAGAAAGAATTAATTCCACCATAAGAGTACACAGAATAAATGAGGGCTAAAGTTAATCAAAATCTGAACAGAGTTTCAACCAGGCAGAGCAGGACTTCACAAGAAGGATGTAAATGTTATTATTGAAGTTCACATCAAACTTGGCAGAAAATTAAATCAGAATCCAGAGAATGGAATTGGTGTCTGAGAGGTCCACAGCTTGGGGAGGGCTTCTGAGGGACCAAAGCCCAGAACTGACAGTCATCCCACACTCCTGCAGACAACGTTTAGCAAGAAAAAGTCTCAAAGCTTTGAATGTGTGCTACGAGGAAGCCTTTCATTTTATTTCCTCTTTGGGGCTTTAGAGACAATATCTTGATGTGTAACTGGTCTTGAATTCATGATCCTCCTGCCTCAGCTTCCTGAGTACTGGCATTAAAGGCCTGTGTAATTATGCCCAGCTAGTTTTTCTTTGTGTACATGTGTGTGCATGCATGCATGTGTGCCTCTGTGTGTGTGTGTGTGTGTGTGTGTGTGTGTGTGTGTGTGTGTGTGTGTGTGTGGTGTCAGTAACAGATGTTAGGTGCTTTTTCTTTTTCTTTCTTTCTTTTTTTTCCTTTTTTTTTCTGAGACAGGACCTCTCACCAAACCTGGATGTCACAGTCTGACTAGCTAGGCTGGCCCGTGAGCTCCAGGATCCTCCTGCCTCCACTTCTCCAGCACTAGGATTACAGGTACACACTGCTAGGCAGGGCGTCTTGGGACGGTGCTCACAATGACACAGATACTCCTGCTTCTCTGAAAAGCATTTTACAGAACTATCTCCCAAGTGCCTTGGTTTTCCATTTCATTTCTTACAAACATATAACATAATCTTTCAACCTTACCACTGGAAAGACTGATCTTTGAAGTTCCAGGCCTCCAAATTCTAGAAGGGTAATTATGGACATTACCAAAAGTCCATGCTGATACTGATTTTGAGGGCAGGGAGTAGGGTGTTTGGTTTGTCCTTGAAGCTCTGGCTTCACCCCGGAGGTTTGGAACTCATGATTGTGAAGTAACGAAGTCAGTCAAGGACTTCATCAATCAGAGGAAGGCTCCTCAGGCATGGGACATTGTGTTAGACTGTAGAGAAGCTCTCAGGCTCATCGGAACAGCATGATGCTGTGACATATGAGGCACAGGAAGTGTGACAGCTCCATAGTCTATGTTAAAATGGTCCTTGGAGTCAGCACACAGGCAGGCCGCAGTCTTAGTAAGTAGAACACTTCAGGGCTTCTCAGTTCTCTCCTGCTCACTCCCTGGCTCAGGATGAGCTGACTACAAAGAAGTCCTGCCCCTGCATTGGCCAGGCTGCATTTGGAAGCCCCGCCCTCCTGGCTGCTCCCAACCAATGACCAAGTGATTCTAGAACAGCTGTTCCAGAGAAGAGCTAGGGCAGATCTGAGGATAAGGCACATCTCCAGGGGTTGATTTTTGACTTGATCGGCTCTCCAAAGCTTTACAGTGAGCCTTCATTAGTGCAAAAGGGAGGTGTCTCCTCATTTTCCTCTCCCTTCTATGTAGTTGAAAGTTTTCTCTGGTCACACCTAGCCCAAGGTCCCACAGTCACTTATAAAATAATCACTCGGAGGCTTATATTAAATACCAAATGTATGGCCTATGGCAGGCTTCTTGCTAGCTAACTCTTTCATCTTAAATTAACCCATTTCTATTGATCTATGTATTGTCTCGTGTTCCATGGCTTTATCTGCATCCCATTACCTGTTGCTTCTTGGACGGCAGTAGCATCTCCTCATCCTCTCCTCTCTCCTCTTATTATCTCTCTCTTGGATTTTCCCATCTGGCTTCATCCTGCCCTGCCATAGACCAATGCGGCTTTATTTACTAGCCAATGGGGACAGCGTATATTCACAGTGTACAGAAAGACATCCCCCAGCACTTCCACTCTCAGGACGCACCTTCTACTACTGCTGTCCGTTCTTTTCCCAGCTCCCACTGGCACCATGTATGTGTGTGCATCACAGGTGTGCTAGATACCCTCAGAGATCAGAGGAGAGTGTCAGATTCCCTGGAACTGGACTTGGGGATGACTGTGAGCTGCCACAAGGGATGCTACAAACTGAAGCCAGGTTATCTGCAAGAGTGAATGCTCTTAACCACCTAGCCACCTCTCCAGCCTCAAATATAGATATTTCATTTTAATGAGCAAAAATTTGCTGGTGGAGTTAAGCCCTCTCTTCAGGATCAAGATGAACATTCTACCAGCTGCCTGGCAGATGGCTATGTTAAAAAAAATTATCTCTGGGATGTGAGAAAACATTACAAAGAACTACAGAAAAATTAAGAGCTCAGATTATATAGTGCTGGTTGCACTATGGGAACCTGATTTTGATCTTCAGTGTCAACATAAAAAGAGAGGCATGGTGACATACAGTAAGAGTGTCAGCTTTGAGGGGACAAAGGGAGGCAGATTCTTCTCCTGCCTTGCCTACTTGGTAAGTCTCAGGTCATATTGAAAGGATCTCTCTTCAAAAAACAAGGCAGTTTGCTTATTAAAAAGAAAGTTTGTGCTGTCAGAGCAGTCCTCCCATTGTGGTGGATCTATAGAAGCTGGGCTCAGACTTCCCACTCCAGTGGGACCAGAGAACACAACAGGGACCAGAAGTCCCACTCCAGTGACCAGAAAACACAGCAGGGACCACATTTCCTACTCCAGCATCCCCAGAGAACTCAGCAGGGACCAGACGTCCCGCTCCAGTGACCAGAGAACACAGCAGGGACCAGACTTCCCACTCCACTGACCAGAAAACATAGCAGCAAGGACCAGGTTTCCTGCCCCACCAGCCCCAGAGAACCCCAAGGATACTGAAGCTACAGAGACAAATGTCTCCCATTTCCCTCTCTGCTACACAGCACTGTGGGGGACCTGAAGGGTCTGAGAAGTTCACTTTTCAGCCCAGCAAAGCTGTGCCAGCTCTTCACCCCATAACTATTCTTATCCCCTGTTTTCTATGATTTGATTCCCACCCTTGCATATATATCTCATAATGGTTTTGCTTTTGTCTGTACACTGCTCAATTGGGTTTAGGACCATTGTTTATGATTCTGCATCCAGTTTCCTGCAAGGCATTCTCCACTACACTCTTCAGCCACATCCCATACACTCCCCCTCTTGTTCATATACTTTTCCTACTTTCTCGAATCCTCATCCCTTCCTCTTGCTTCTCAATTATCACCTTACACAGCTCTTTTTGGTCTGTAAAATCAGTACACACTAGAAGCATCTCCACTTTCCCCTCCTTGCTCCTTTGCTCACCTCAATATTTGTCTTTTCAAAGTTGACCTAATACTTAGTCCTCATTCTTACCCACCCCATATTTTATTTCTTTAAAAAATTTTAAAGATTTTCATTATGAGTCTATGCATATATGGCTGTATAGAAGTATGTAAATGAGCACTGGTGCATTTGGAGGCCAGAGGAAGGTGCTGGATCCCCTGGAGCTGGAGTTAAAGGTGTTTTGTGAGCTGTCAATGTGGGTGCTAGGATATGAACATAGTTCTTCCAAAAGAGCAGTACGTGCTTCATCCTTTGAGCTGTCTGTCAAGCCTCACTCTATCTTTTCAAAATCAATCTTATACTTAATCCTTATCCTTACCCACCTCTCACTTATAATTTCATTAACTAATGTCTGAGCATACTCTACACTATCCTTAGCTATTTATCATCCGACAAGTAATGAACCCAAGGGGCCATGGCTTACTAATTGGCTACTGTGACATTGTATAGGGGTGATATCAAACAGCTGTTGTTGCTATCCCAGTTCATATCCAACTCAGGGAATAACATAGCGCTTACACCAATTACTAAAAACTTTTGGTCTTAGGAATTATTTTCTGAACTACATGTTCAGCACACCCAATTCCCACATGAATATGGGAGATACTTCAACAGATAGAACATAGACGATAAAGAAAATAAATAAACAAAGCAAAGAAGTGGTACCGGATGTGTAAACCCTAATGCAGTAACGTAAGAAACATGAAAACTAAGACAATATAACTCCTCAAAAACTTAGCAACCCTGCAATGGAATGTAGTGGGAGGGAGTTAGATAAAATCCTAGAGAACACAAAACTTTTTTTTTTTTTAACCGAAGAGGGTCTGGGTAAATATTTATTTGAAACTGAATAACTTAGAATCAAGCCCTGACAACAATGGGGCTGAGGGTGTAGGCTTCAGAAGGAAGCACATTCAGCAGAAGAAATGGACCAGGAGCACACCCTTGCTGACCCACCTGCTGTTATCATCACAGAAGCCAGAGAAACCCTATGAAACCATGGGCTGGCTCACCTCCTCACCCCTGACCATAGCTTCACAGACACTGGGTTATGTTCACAGTTGAATCCATGCACTACACCATCATATCCTTTACAGTCCCAGCCCCCTCCTCCCCTCCTGCCTCCTCACTGGCTGTAGATGTCCAGGACAGCATGTTCTCATGCTTTTAGCTTGAATGCTGTTGTGGATCCCAAGGGTACTGCAACAGCTGGAGGTAGAGGAAATACAATGACATACACAGATCTGTTTAACAACTCTCTCCTGCAGCCATGAAAGACCCTCACCCTTGGTTGCCAGAACAGGCTAGACTGAATTACTCTAAACTCAGAGATCAACAGCAGGAATCATTTTATCTAATTATTTTTCTTTTGCAACTTACTTATACTCTATTGGTGACATCTCATAAATTCAACTTAATTAGGATAAATGGACTTTTTAAATGATAAAATATAAATTATTGACTAGTTTTGAAAAATTAATTTGCATTTTTCTCTCATACTAACTTGCCTTGGGGTGGCATTATATTGACAAAATCATTAGGAGGAGCAGTTAAAGAAAATACAATCTTTTACATTTATTCACATGTTTATGAACACCAACATAATTAATTTCTTCCAGGGGTTTGAGTTTCTATTTGGTGACATTTTTTATTAAACATGAAGAACTTTAGCTTTTTTTTTTCAATCTGAAAATGCTTTAGGTGAATGCACTGGCACACTCCTGTAATCCCAGCAGTTTGGAAGGCCAAGGCAGGAAAACCTCAAGTTTAAGACCTGCCTGGGATACACAGTGAGTTTAAGGCCAACCTAGGTAATGTAATGAGACCTTGTCTCAAAATAAAACATAAATAGAGGATTGGGGCCATAACTTAGTGGTGGAGTGCCTGTCTAGTATGTGTAAGGACCGAAAAACAAAAGCAGACAAAAAAAAAAAAACCCTCCTCAAAAATGCAAATTGTCTCATAAACTCTTTCTCCTCCATTTCTCTATTATTAACTTTTTAGTTTAGTATATTTTTTACAGTTGGGAAAGCAATGCTGATATAATATTAATAACTAAAGTTTAGAGTTTACGTCACCTCTCAAGGTTGTACAATCTATGGATCTTGATAAATACAAAATGTCACATAACCACTATCATAGCACCATGTAGAATAGTTTTACCATGCTTAAAAACAAACAAACAAAAAACCCATGCTGTATCTATTCATCTTTTTCTCCATCCCCAAGAACCTGCAAACCCAGATTTTTTAAATATTATCATGGTTTGCTTTTCCACATAGAATCATATGGCATAGTTAATCCCATGTGTTAACTTGGAGTGACCACATGGTACCCAGATACTTGGTTGGACTTTCCTTTGGCTATATCTAGGGGGCACTTCTGGATGCTTTGTGCATTCAAATTGTTGAAGGCCTGGATCGAGAAAGAAGACTGAGCAAGGGGTGGTTCTCTCTGCCTTAGACGGTCTGTCTTCAAACTAGGACATAAGTCTCCTCTATTCAATCTTGAATGTGGGGTAGAACCACACCCCTGGCTCTCCCAAGTCCCCAGCTTGCTGACAGAAAATATTAAACTCCTCAGACTCCATACTCATATGATCAGGTTTGCTATAATAAATCTTTACACATATACCATACTGGCTGTTTCTTTCGGGAGAACTCTGACCAATGCATACAATATAAGACTCATATAGATGGGCTCCTTTCACTTAAAATATGCACCTAAGTTTCTTTGTTTGTCTTTTTATAGCTTTATAGTTTTCCCCAACTCCCTCTGTAGGACTTGAGGTTGGACTCAGAGTTTTGTGCATACTAAGCATATGCTCGCTCTATCATTAAGCTATTCTTCATGCTCATTTCTTTTTATCTCTAAGTTATTTTCCACTCTATGGATGTACTACCATTACTCATTCACCTTCCCAATCATAAGTGAAACTGCTCCAGAAATACATTTGCATATTTTCACGGGGATATATTCTTCAATGCACAGGTAAATATCAAGGAGTGTCTATGGCTGGATCCTCTAGCGACAGAATATGTGACTTGTAAGAAGCCATGAAACTGTCTTCCAAGGTGACTGCACTATTCATTTCCCCCAATAATGATCACTTTAATTTAAAAAATTATATAAAAACATGGGTCAACAGTTTTTCCTTTTGTCTACAAAGATCTCTTTGCCTTTTGTTTTCTAGTTTGATCAGAATTTAGAAGTCATTCATATTGTTCGAATTCATTTACAGTAATATAATGATTGTGCACATATATGTATGTATAGTTTTAGTTTATATTTGTGATGCTAAGGATTGACCTCAGGATCTTAGGAAAGCTAGGAAAATATTCTACCAATGAGCTACAACTCCAGCCTCTTTTTCTTTTATTAGCTTATTTTACTAAGATACAATTCTTCTGAAATGCTACGAGTAGATAAGAATGCTTTAAAACCAGTACAACAAATTTTAGATGAGTTTATATAAAGCACTTAGAATCACACATAATATCAGCTGTCACCATTAACCATGTTTTTAAGTTAACTGCAAAAAGTGCACTAGCACTAGGCAATACTAATGGAATACTTATCATTCAAGAAAGATTTATATCTAATTGAAAGAGCAAAGATAAATGACAGCTATGCATTATCCATGATAAACACATATTCTAAGTGAAATGAATACAAATTAATATGGATTTTTCTGTATCCTTGTACCTTAAAGACAGAAATGTAAATATTAAGGTTCACTAAAGATGTCAGAGTAGCAGGAGGCAGAGCCAGGTGGATCTCTGTGAGTTTGAGGCCAGCCTGGACTACCAAGTGAGTTCCAGGAAAGGCGCAAAGCTACACAGAGAAACCCTGTCTCGAAAAACCAAAAAAAAAAAAAGATGTCAGAGTAGTAATCTTGCATGAGTAAGCAAATGAAGGAAGGCCCAGGGCACACTTATTTCTGTTCCAGGAGGAAGCTGTTAATACTCTTTAAACTAGAAAGTACAAATGAGTTCTCTGAGAGTTGTGAAACACATTAAATTTGGGTCATGTGAAGCCAGTAAAGAATGTGGTTTTTTTGTAAAGAAACATGAGCTTTCTGGTGGCTCTTCCTAGGAGGATATTCTTTTCTCCTAAAGAATGATACATTTTGAGAGATTAATAACTAAGTTATACAAAGAATTGTTCACATATACTACCTTATTTAATCTCTATCGAAGTCACAGGTTTTGCACAGGATGCCTAAGTAAGTTAGTTTTCTAAATCCAACACATCCAGTTAGATGTGAACCATATATTTCAATGTCAAGCTCAATACAGCCCAACACCCACAACATATCGCCAATGCAATTAACAACTAAGAATATTCCGAGGGGAAGCCACAGTAACTAAAACACAAACAGGACTCAGCAAATGAAGCATTACTAGAAGTCTAAGCATGGCAGAGTTCCGGAGATATGCAGGGGGCTGTAACATTAGAGAAGACAACAGTAGCATGTAACAGGAAAATACAAGCACGATTTTATGCAAGTGCACTGCATGAGGATCCATAGAAAAAGATAAATAGAAGACAGGGAATGCAACGCTGAGCCCAGCATGGGAAATAACAAGAAGACAAAGAAGAGTAAAAGGAAAACACAAGAGAAAAAAGCAATCACACAGAAGAGCTAACAAAACCACAACATTTAGCAAATGCTTCAGATATACCACTTGATCCACTACAAAGTCAGTACTCATGTTGACCCTGTATGCAGAGGAGGAAATGGACATGGAGGGAGTTAGCAGCAAACTGGGTCATGAGTCTTATAAGAGATGATAAAATATTTAGACTAGATTGGCTGACTCCGGAATCCACCCTCTTAGCATCTGTGAGAATCTGAAATAGTGCGCTTGTAATGTACACTCTACTGGTAAATTGTTATGTGCTATTTAAGCCCACAGAGAAGCTGGCTCGGGGAGTAGGGTTGTCCCCTCCCCCATTTCAGACTCAAGCATGTTTGTTTCAAAATGTGTCCTTTAAGACTTCTTATCTAGGGTGGGCTACTCCCCTAACTCCATGGCAAGAAAAGAAGAGAAAAAAAAGAGAGAGAGAAATTGTTGTATCCTTGAAAACATCTAGAAAGTGAACTATCTCTGACATAGGTTCCTCTAGTTTATCTCATAATATAAAGAAAGGTGTCTATAGTGAGAAAGAGAAGCTAGAAGTTCAGCCATGGGATGCTCATCCATCGAGAGAGTTCAACTGGGCTACTAGAAGCTGTCTTAAGAGAACTTTCTCAAGAGATTTTGCTAGGTGTTTAGAGCACCTGACTGATAATGTTTTCCTATCTATCTATCTATCTATCTATCTATCTATCTATCTATCTATCTATCATCTATCTACCTATTTATCTATCTATCTAATCTAGCACATATCTATCTATGTATTTATCTATCATCTATCTAGCTAATCTATCATCTATCATCTGCCTATCATCTATCATCTATCTATCATCCATTTATCTATCTAATACCTATCTATATCTATCTATCATAAATCATATACTTATCTATATATCATCTATCTATCTAATCTATCATCTATCTATGTATCTATTATCTATCTACCTATTTATCTATCATCTATTCTATCACATATCTATCTATGTATCTATCTATCATCTATCTAGCTAATCTATCATCTATCTATCTAATATATTATCTATCTATCATCTGTCTATCATCTATCATCTATTATCTATCTATCATCTATCTATCTAATCTATCATCTGTCTATCATCTATCATCTATCTATCTAATCAATCACCTATCTAATATCTATTCTTTTGCTTTGACTTGCTGTGTACTTGAACTCATTTAAAACTGAAGGCAGGACTATCATAGCTCAGTCTTTGGACTATACAGAACAGTGTTACTGGATCCTGTGTGGCTGGGGTAAATCACAGGGTAACGTGGTAAATCCATGAACAGGTGCAAGAGAGCGCCTGACACCAAGGTATCAGGAGTGTAAGGTACAGGAATAAGCAGGCAACATTGACATAGTGATGTCTTCATTCTGATAAAAATGGAGAAGACTAGAGACCAAAGTTGGAGATAAACTGCCAGCACCAACTTAGCAACCATTGCCAAGATTTCAAAATGATGGCTTCCTATTGAAAGATCTTTCTTGCATTGGTGACTGCAGGGAACAGAATGATGCCTATGGCTACAGTAGTCAATTATGAGATGATGTGGTCAGGAACAAAAGATGATAGGGTTCCAGTTTGCAATTTTACAGATCACTTTTGGAAACAGGACATATAATACAGCAGTAAAAAGATAACAGACTAGCATACAGCAAACCCTGTGATTTGAGCTGTAAAGTCTGATTTGATAGGTCAAAAGACATTGAAAGTGTCATGGTTCTTGCTTTTATCTGTTTGTTTCTGTCTTGTTTTCATTCAGTAATTTTTCCCCTTAGAAAGTTGGTAGCAAAAAGCTTGTATAGTTTCAAAATCATCCTACTATATAAAATCATAGACAAAAGAAGCATCATCTAAATTATTTATGTAATGATTCACTCATTCAATCAATAAATATTGATTGGCTCTAAAACAAAACAAAAAAGAAAAATAATTTGAAATCTGGAACATCTTCTATAAAAAGCTATGTCTCAGTTTGCCCAGAGTGAGGCTACTACTTGAAGATAATGTCATTCTCCACTTAATTTTGCAGTGAGAAATCCTCTCAGGCTTTACTGGAAGCAGTGATAGTATTTAACATTGTATTTTCTTTTTACAGCTTTCAGAGATGCCTTGCACACACACATCCTCCAGACCACAAAACTTCTGAGCAGACACTACTGATGGCTCAAATCTTTTGAGAAGTAAAAACAAATCAATCGGGTAGAATTATGGCTGTGTTTGAAATGCCTGACCAAGACATTAGACAAATTTGAGTTTACTTCCTGGATACAACCTGACCAATTACTTGTGGAGCTGGGCAAGTGAGGAATCCAGCTTTGAATGTTTTTGTTAAAGTCAAGAGAAATGGAAAGTGGGGTGTATCCAACCAAGTCTAGAAAAAAGTTGAGGTTCAATTAGGAAGACTTTTTGTTTTTCCAGATTAAGATGAGGCAGAATAGAAAGACAGAAAGTTATGGGGACATGAAAGGAAAATGAGCCTTCTGTCTCCAGTGTTTAGTTGGTGCCTCTTGTCAGATGAGAATTAGAAATTCCAACAGTGAATGAGCAAAATGGTTCAGTGAGAAAAGGTTCATGCCACCAGTCCTGGCCACCTGAGTTCTATCTCCAGGATTCCTATGATGGAAGGAGAGAACTGACTTCCACTAACCATCTTCTGACTTACACACACACACACACACACACACACACACACACACACACACACACACACACACACACACACATTGTGGTATGCATGTATCTCACACGCACACAATAAAAAAAGTAAAAAAAAATAAAAATTAAGCAAATTAATTAATTAAGCTGTTTGTCATTTTCCAGCTACAAACCTAAGAATTCACCAGAAACCATTGCCACCACTTTACAGTAAAAGAACACATTTTAAATCCTTTATGTAACCCTCATGGTACCTGTCTTTATTTGTCTGTTTTATCAGAATGTAATCCCACATAACTCAGGGTTATATGTTACAATCTCACTTATCAAAAAGAGGAGGGTGGGAAGATATTTTTAAACTTTTTGGCAACTCTTTTACTGGATCATAAACATTTCACAAAGTGAGAGCTGGGGAACTGGCTCAGTTGTGGAGGACCAGCTCCCGCCCTTTCCAGGATTCCTATGAGGAGGAGAGAGGGAAATGAAAATATTAAATAGAGAGATCTAGTTGATGAGAGAAAGACAGAAACACAGGATAGCTTCAGGAAGACCTGGATTAATACCCAAGGGCCTTTTCTGTTTATTCAAAGGGACTTTTTGTAACAATGCCAAGGGGTGGGACAAAAGACCTGCCCTTTGCTAAATCAAAGCACACCACACAGCCAAGTGTAGACCCTTCCAAACACCTGATAACCATGCCCGCAGTCAGATCATCCCCTTATGTAGCCCTATGGGGTAAACCAAGCTCAGATTCTCCAACTCTGAGTAAGTTCTTTCTAGGAAACCTCTGTGGGTCTCTACACTCAGTGGGCAAGGCACTTGCCCTCAAAACATGAAGACTGGGTTTGATCTGCAGAACCCATGTTCTTTTTAAAAAGTCAGGCATCATGGAATGCTTGTATCCCAGTTCTGAAGAGGTAGGGACAGGCAGTCTTCTGGACAGTCAACCTAGCATACTTGGTGAGTTCCCGGCCAGTGAGAGATTGTATCAGAAAAATTAAAAAACGAGAACAAAAACCATAAACAATGCTTGAGGAACAGCACCAGAGATTGTCCTCTGGCCTATAAATGCACACACACACACACACACACACACACACACACTCTCTCTCTCTCTCTCTCTCTCTCTCTCTCTCTCTCTCTCTCTCTCTCTCCCTCCCTCTCTCTCTCTCTCTCTCTCACACACACACACACATGCATATATATGCACACATACACACAAGCACACACACACAAGCACACAACACATGCATACACACACTCAAACACAGTCACACACACATAAACACACATATACACATGCACACACTCATACAGTCACACACACTCACAAACACACACATACATGCACACATACACTCATACACACAGACTCACAGACACACAGGAAGAAACATACACACACATACACACAAATCACAATTTGTCCTTATTACCCAGGCTCTTGTTTCTGTACCTGGGCAGTTCTTAGTCATTTATCAGCCCACTGAGCTGTTCTTTTTTCCGAGCCAGAAATACTATCTCCAAGTTTTTGGCTAGCCTTCTTTTTAAATATCATGGCTTGCTGAATCAAAGCAGTTGAGTTTGAATAAGTTCAATGTCATTTACTTCAAGGATTAAATCATCTTTCTGGGCTTGAAATACAGAGCAAGCAATACCCGCCCTCATCTAAACCCAGCAGATGTATTTTTCACCCAAGACATTTCAATTTTCAACAAGACTGATTCTCCTGAATAATGATGTTGATGGGAACATGAGCATACACAGACTTAATGAAAGTCCAATGTGACACTCCTGATTGAGTTCTGGTCATGGCTGCAGGTAGTGGGGATGGCAGCCCATTCCTTTCTATCCCACAGTGCTTGTCAACTGGGAGCCTCTTAGTTTTTCTTTTCAAAGAGACGGAGCTCTACACTGATGTATTTGGATGTCCTCCCCAGGGCTCTTCACAACAACTGCCCGCCCTATCAGAGAGTCACATCCACGTTCTCTAAACTGTTGACAGCTTGAGTGCTGAGTGGGGGTCATGCTCTTTGCTCTATGGTAGAGCTGGGCATGCTCAGTAAGTCATAGATTCTTTTTTAGACAACATTCTTGGCTTAGCATGAACAAGGTCTGACCCAAAGTATTTATTATCTTAGAGGACATAAACAGGTATTGAATAGCCAAACTGTAGGAGAAGCAGGATACATTTGAGCCTAAGAACTATAATCTGCGATGTGAAGGCAGTCGAGAAATCTCTTATCTTCCAATTTTTCTCTGATGTCTTTTCATTCTTTTCTATTACAGACCATGTTTCTTCACATAGTGGGAGACATGGCTACCAAGCTCTACTTCCTTTACCACTGAACAGAATTAGAACCCACTTAGTCACGTGAGTGGAGGGGCAGTGTGAGTGTGGAAGTGCCCAGAGAAGTTAGATATACCTTGGAATACAATCCTGCTGTAGTTACTAGATAATTTAACACCACCCACCCCCAAATCAGAGACCCAGTATTAGAGGTGAAACTTCAATGCAGATCTAACTCTAGGTCCACTTTTACTGTAGTAGTGCATTGAACTGAGACAAGCCTCCAGTTATTCCCCAGTAAGGTCAGCAACAGCCTCTCTCTGTGAGTGGTCCCTGGAGACCACACTTCTTGACTTTGAGGAAAAGTAGAGTTGCTTGATTGGTAAAGGCAAAGATTGTAGGTTGCATCAAAATGATGACATCTCGTAAAGACCAGTGATCCTCTGGAATCTACTTTGCCATAGTAATCTGATGGGGCATAGCTCAGGAGGCAGTCTTTGGGTGGGGGACTGAATGCAGGGGACATGACTGGCTGCAGAGCAAATACCAATTGTTTTCCCCTCTAGGAGAGGGTGTTGCACTGCAGGGTTGGATCCCTGGTTCTGATCAGGTAGTGTTCCAGCTCCTTTTCCATTGTGGGGATAAAATGCCCCAACAAAAACTAGCTTAGGAAAGACTGGGTTTATTTTGTCTTTCAGCTACAGAGGGATGGCATCTGTCATGACAGGGAGGGCTACAGAACCAGAAAGCTCACTGATCACATTTCATCCACACACAGGAAGCAGAGAGAGAGGGGGGAGAAGGAGGAGAATAGGAAATAGGCAAGGCCATCAAACCTTAGAGCCCAGCCCCAGTAACGTTCTTCCTCCAGCAAGGCTCCACCTCCTAAAGGTTCTATAACCTCCCCAAAGAGTGCCACCAACTAAGGACCAAGAAGAGTTCAGATACAAGAGCCTATGGGGACATTTCTCATGGAAACCATCACAGGGGGTGGCTCTCTTTAGGTCTCCTTTGGGATTGACCTCCTTGTCATATTTGGGAGGCCAGGAATGACTGCTTTTATAATTCTTACTGCCCTTTGAGTTCTTCATGAGCTACACCACACACACACACACACACACACACACACACACACACACACACATACTCACTCACTCACTCACACACCACATCACTGATTTAGTTTACCATTATTTTAGAAGTTTTAGTTGGGTCAAGCAAGAACCATGACTTTGAATGAACAAAACTGTACTCCAACCTTGCCTCAAAGACAGCTCAAGCAAAGAGAAACCTCTTCTCAAACCTGTCCTTACATGGCCCTACTTGAAGCTCTGCCCAGTGCACAATAGTAAATAAACCTCGTATGGTTCCTAGAGGATGGAGGGGAAACTCATAAGGGCAATGACTTCTTGTCAAGCCCTGCAGTCTTTTTTTTTTTATGAGTGCTGGAATAGTAGGTTGCTCTCACAGAATAGACAAACATTCATTTCTAATTGTTTGGGGTCCCTAGCAGTCCATGATCATACTGTCAGAAGATCTTGTGTCTAGTGAGTATACTTTCTGGTTTATAGATAGATACAGCTTTGTTTCCTCACATAGTGGAGAGCAGAAAGCAAGGTCTCATGTCCCATCTCATCAGTGTACTAATGTCATCCTTAGGACCCCCAGGACTTAATCACATCCCAAGGTCTCCATCTCCTAATACTGCCACACTGGGGGAACTGAAAATTTAACCAAGGGATTTTGGAGGAGCACAAACATTCAGTCATTACTATAGGGTGCTGTTACCTCTGCCCATACACCAGATGACTCTTGGCTCAGCCTCTTGTCTCTGGGGTCCTATTCCTTGTCCAGTGATATAAAATATAATTCTTTTATAGACAGAGAAGAATGTTGAATAGTCACACTCAGGCTCTTTCTGTCATAATAGATAAGAATCCATAACCAAGGGAATCCCAATGCTGCTAAACCCTGAATCATCTGTAGTGCCAGGCCTCAAACTTATTGAGGAGCCCACAATAGTACCCTGGTCCTTTATCAGACAGTGGACCAGTGTTACTCCTCATTATCAACCTGACTGGATTTAGAATTACCCAGGAGACACACCTCTGAACATGCCTGCACTTTCTAGAGACATTTAACAGAGGAACAAATTTCCATATTAAACATGGACCCCATGGGCCGGGGCCCCAGACTGGATAAAAGAAAGAGAAGAAAGCTTAAAGTGCTGTGTGATCTGGCCCAGTGTGATCAAGGAGACTCTGACCACCACACCCTTCCCACATGATGGACTGCACATTCTCAAAGTGTAAGCCAAAACAAATCCTCATTTTGAAAGTTGTTTTCTGACAGGTGTTTTTCTCACAGCAAGGAAAGTAACTGGATCCAAATATCGAGGTGCGAGCTCACCATGTATTGGCATTATTCTCATACAAAAAAAAAATCATCAAATTAGAATTGAAATTTAGAATGGTGTTTAGGGCTTGTTACGTGTTATAACAGACTTGAAAGGTCTTCGTGAGGTTTCCATTTTGCCTATTGTTCAATAAATTTGACGTCTGTACTGCACAGTGATCCATCTTAGAATGATAGACACTAAATGGATAAGTCAATTGTTTGATGTGTGTGTGGACTGATAAACCTTTTTTCATTTTTCTAGCTCATGGTGAGTGCACAAAATACAGCTCCATGGAAAGTCCCAGTTTGACTGCTGATGTTTAAAATGATTCACGATTCACTCAGCTTTTAAAATTCTTTCTACAACATTTTTTTTTTTAAATTTTGGAGTTAGTAGGATTTGTATGTAGATAGGTATGAGAGGAATTTTAACAAACAGAATTCACTGGATGTGATGGTTTGAATGACAATGTGTGTGGAATAATCCTTCTGAACACTGTGTGAACATATGTTGCTATGATTGGTTTAATAAACAAGCTAACTGGCCAGTAGCTTAACAGGATAAAGCTAGTGGGGAAAGCCAAACTGAGATGATAGGATAAAGAAGGGCAGAGATAGAGGAGATGCCAGACAGACACCGAGGAAGCAGGACCTGTAGAAAATAAGGGAGCAAGCTATGAGCCTCGTGGCAAAGTATAAACAAAAAATATGGGATAACTTAAAATGTAAGAACTAGTTAATAATAAGCCTGAGCTATTGGCTGAGCATTTACAATTTATATTACATCTCTGAGCTAGTTATTTGGGAGCAGGCAGTCAGGACAGAAAAACTCCACCTACAAGAATGAACATCATAAGTGTACATATTTGAATGCTTAGTCCCCAGATGGTGGAACTGTTTGGCAAGGATTAGGAGGTGTGGCCTTGTTGGAGGAGGTATGTCACCTGGGGTGGGGGTAGGCTTTTAGGTTTCAAAAACCCACACCATTCTTAGCTCTTTCTTCCCTGTGAGTTTTGTCTCAACAAATAAGCTTCCAGATGCTGCTCCAGCACCATGCCTGCCTGCCTGCTGCCATGCTCTATGACATAACAGTAATGGACAAGAACCCTCTGGAACTACGGGCCTCCAAATTGAATGCTTTCTTTTATAAGTTGCCTTGGTCATGGTGTTTTGTCCCAGCAATAGAAAAGCATCTGACATGACAGATGAACTTTGAATTTTTACTCTTGGTTTGTTGTTAACATTGTGCCATTTTGCTTTGGAATTTTCTGGAAGTTCCCATTAAACTTTCCTGCCTTTCCCCTGTGTGTAGACCCACAGGAATGCATCTCTGTGTATCACTCTACCCTCCTCAAGGGACCACATGCCACAGAGGAAACCTAGAGAAGCAACCCAGTCTATCTCTCCATCCACACTGTGCATCCCATAACTTGACTTCCTAATACAAACAGATGAGTTGGGGCCTTGACCTTGTTCTGTCAAAACTCCTATTCTTTGGGAAAAAGTAGTCTTCAGTTTCTAAGTTGTTTCTGGAGCTTTATGAAACATCTGGAATCACGAGAGAACTTGAGCCCGAGCTATAGCTGCACCTCTTGCCACACAGTCCAGTCCTAGGCGCGTTGTTCCCCCAGCACAGCATCCTGACATCCTAAAGGAACTACCTAGGCCTGTCTACATGATTCTAATCTCTTGGTCATTTGACTCAGCAACACTTATCCTCTTATGCATTGAAGACAGTAGCAGAATACAACTCACAGGGATTCAGTGAGTGCTGAACATAAGAGATGACATAGGCTGAGATAGTAACTGCTCACTGACTGTGACTAGAAGAGAATCTGGGGACTTGTTTGAGGGTTTGCTCATGGGTAACAATGGGGTCAGGAGATATTCTGAGAACTATGTGCAAGCTCTCAACCTTGTTTTCTAAAATCCTGCCCATGGGGGGGGCAGGAAAGACATTGAAAGGGCTTCCCATATCTAAGGGAGCAGCACAGAGAACATTAGACAATGACTCCCTTGTTAACTGGTGAGATACGTCTTTTCCTGATTAGAACCTTGCAGTGAACTCTACCTGGCTGGTTTCTTATTGTGCTCAGGGGGATTGCAGTTTTCAAAGAACCATGCTGGTGAATCAGCATTTGCAATTTCACTTGTTTTACCCTTAGCTCTTGGGAATTCAAAGAATAGATTACCTTGAGGAAAATTCCTAGTGTGGATGCTCAAAATCCCTTGAACAAAGGTACTGAGAGTGTAGATGCCCTGTTTACTTACCTGCTTAATCTACCGCATCCTAGGAAACAGGCTTGAGAACCTATCACACCATGTTTTACTTGCTATTTAAGCTAACTCACTCTTTGAATTGTGATATTTCTTAGAAGTACATGGCTTGTGCGTTTTTGCACAGAATATCTATCATAGCATGTATCTTTATGCACCTCTGTCAAAGAAAAAATGTATTCAACAAACAAGAAAGTGTTTAAATTACCACTCTTGGCAAGAAAATATGTTTTTATATGTTTTCATTTTGTTTTTGGTGATGCAGTGACAGACTCCTGAAAAACAGTATTTCCTAAAGAGAGGAACTAATTAGAATTGTAGCTGCTCTCTTAGTGCCAATTATAAAGAGAAAAGTCTAAGCTTCTGTCATCCAATGAACCAAATGAAGACTCATGCTCTCCTCCGCACCCTCACACTTCAGTGTGGAAGGCAGAAGTCACTCAAAACAGAGTCAGATGGGGAAGGGAGTTGGATCATGGCATAGTGGAAAGCATCAAATGGCCAGAAAGCATGTGTTCAGAAAAGGAAAGAGAGGTCCAATTAAACCATTGACCAGGAACCTACTCCCATGATACCTAACTCATCTCTCAGAGTGATGTCAATGTCTAATCCTTCAGGGCAGAGGTGCCATGACCTGACCACCTCTTGAAGTTCCAAGTTCTCAGAGCTGTGGCCCTAGTGATCACATTGCTGACACATGAACTTTGCAGAGTGCCTTAGAACCACAGCAGATAGTATGGCAGGGAAAGCTATCACTGCCTCGATCCCACAGATCTGTAGAATGGGCAATGAGTTCAGATGAAGGCCCTGCCTTACGTTTGTTTTTTGCATATCATGAATGCTTTAACTGAGAAAATGATTTGCATTCAGAACTCTTGTTGGAAGAGAGCTAATGAAGCATTGTTAATGCAACTTCACGTCAATAAGTTTCCTTTATTTTTCAATACTGTGACTTAAACGAAGAGCATCACACATGGCAGGTTCAAGTGCTTCTTCTCACTACAGCACCAGCCCTTGGAAGTCGCCTGGAGTGTATAATTTTCAGCTACTCAACATCTCTCCTACTACTAGTATGAAATGGAGGAACAATGGTGTGCAAGCTCATTTTATGTCAACTTGACACAATCTGAGTCATTTTAGAAGAAAAAACTGAGAAAACATTCCTACTAGATTAACCTGTGGGCAAGTCTGTGTGATACATTTTCTTGACTGAAGATTGATGCAGTAGGGTCCAGATCACTGTGGGCGGTGCCATTTCCTAGGATGGTAGTCATGGGGCCAGTCAACAACATTCTTCCATGGTCTCTGCATCAATTCCTGCCTCCAGGTTCTTGCCCTGTTTAAATTCCTGCCCAGAATTCCCTCAGTGATAGACTGTGATGTAGAACTATAAGCTGAAATAAACCCTTTTCTTTCCAAGTTGCTTTTGGCCATGGTGTTTTATCATAGTGATAAATTATCCTGAGACAAGTAGTTTAGTTGAGAACATCCAGCATGTTGTTTATCTAGCAAATGACTCACAGTCCATGCTTTTCCCCATTGTGCCATATACTTACCTCCTCGTGTAGTGCTAATATTGGCATGTGCATATTGGTGATGCTCCCCATAGATGTTTGCATGCATATGCCTTGAAATGGTCCTTCTATCTCTAGAATCTGGCATATAGCAAGACTAAGCAAATATCTGAAAATCATAAATGAACAATGAGTGATGCTTATCATTATTGCTTATCACTCACTTTTGGTGCTCCAGAAACTGGGTTAGATTGACAGTAGAGAAGAAAAGGAAGTGACTTACAGGAATAAGAAAATGCACACTTTATTAGTCTTACTGGCTTGCCACATTAGCTAATTTTTAAGCCAATATTACCACCTCCTTGCACAGGTTTTACTTTAAAATCTTACTTTATGTTCTGACTACAACTGTTTATTTGTCCATGCATAGTTAGTGCTCACCACATTCAAGTATGCTTCAAAGAGCTTTTATAGAAGTATTTGTGAATTCTCTTCCTGGAGGTGTAACTATTATTGACTACCACCTTTATATACAATTATCTGCATGCCAGCTGTTCAGCTTAATGCAATGCAAACACCCATGTAGCCACAGCTAAGATTAAAAAAAAAACAGATTATTGTTAGCACCACTGACACTCCACACCCCCACCCCCTGCCAATCATAGACTCCCTTTTGCCTTTCTAAACATTTCCCTAATAGCCATCCTTATCCTTTTCTTGTTCCCCTCCAAACTTGTACCTGTTTAATTTGCATTCTTAAGATGGTTTTTCAGCCTTGACTAATTTTGAGCTTTATATAAATGAAATCATATAGGAGAAGATACTTCACTGTTGACCTGTTTTTACCTATGATGTTGTTCAATCGTATGCCTGTGAGTTTCCCATGCTATAGGATGTAGCCCCACTGTGTTCCTTCCATTGGATCCACAGCATTCCCATTTGACTGCCACTGACAGCTGATTGAAGGACATGTTCTCTGTGTTGGCACATCGGAAGCAATACTTCTGAGAGAATTCTTGTATATCTTTTTCTCAGAGCCAGTGTGTGCCAATACATGCTTACCAACTGAACCTCAAGGAAGAAAAGCTAAAGCAACCGCCCATTTCCATAGTGTGAATTCTCCTATATGGCTGAATTCATGCCACCAAAGAAAAGTCACTAAGAGTGAAGTTGGGAAGTAATTTACCCAAACAGTTTTTGTTCAAAGGTGATTTCTGTGCAACCTTGCCTGGGGCATATTTTGCTTATTTCTGCTTAGTGTATACCTAAGAATGGATTGATTCAAGTGGATATTAACTAGGAGATATAGCGTATCATTTTCAAAGCGATTATATCATTTAGTTGCCTTCCACAGTATGTGGTACTTCCAGTAAGCAGCATCCAACAGGGTGCTCTTTCCATTCTTTTTTTATTTTTTTTTTTTGGTTTTTTCGAGACAGGGTTTCTCTGTGTAGCTTTGCGCCTTTCCTGGGACTCACTTGGTAGCCCAGGCTGGCCTCGAACTCACAGAGATTCACCTGACTCTGCCTCCCGAGTGCTGGGATTAAAGGCGTGTGCCACCACCACCCGGCTCTCTTTTTCTATTTTTAAAAATTTGTTTGTAAGCCGGGCGGTGGTGGCGC
Organism: Peromyscus maniculatus bairdii; assembly: GCF_049852395.1. NCBI lineage: Eukaryota > Metazoa > Chordata > Mammalia > Rodentia > Cricetidae > Peromyscus > Peromyscus maniculatus. The sequence goes on from NC_134862.1 coordinate 85,102,421, forward strand.
ACACCTTTAATCCCAGCACTCGGGAGGCAGAGCCAGGCGGATCTCTGTGAGTTCGAGGCCAGCCTGGGCTACCAAGTGAGTTCCAGGAAAAGGCGCCAAGCTACACAGAGAAACCCTGTCTCAAAAAACCAAAAAAAAAAAAAAAAAAAAAATTTGTTTGTATTAGTTTTAATTATGTTTATGCAGGTTTGTCTGTACATGAGTATGTGGAACCACATTTGGATCTTCTGTGTTCTCTCAACCTTTGAGCCATTTTTCCAGCACTCCATTCCTTTTGGGGGAAAAAAAAAGCTGGTTTCTCCTGGTGATTTTAATAGACATTTCTCTCATATTATAGCATTGACATCTTACCACCATTTGTTGTCCATTTGAATGTCTTCTGTGATGTTCCTCATTCAGTCTCTTCTGTAAATTCCTAATGAGATACTTGAGTTCTTTTATTGGTTTGCATGCCTTTATATGTTCAGAAACCAGCACCTTAGTTGGCTTGCAATGATTGAATATGTTTTTTTTCCTTCTGAAAAGTCATGCTGAAATTTGCTTGCTGGGGTGGCAGTGCTGAGCAGTGGGACCTAATCAGAGATTTGTATTGTATGGGTGGGGTCTCATGGATACATGCTTTTCTCTTGGGAACAGGTTACTCATTGTGTGAATCTGGCTTCCTTTTCCTCTTGCAAATACAATCAGATTTCTCTTCCATTTTTGCTGGTATTTGGGGTTTTACCAAGAGTTGCTGCACATGGTCCTCAAAACTAGAATTTGGACCTTCCAGTCTTCAGAATATGAGCAAAAACAAAACAAAACAAAACAAAACCTCTTTTCACTATAAATTGCCCAATCTGAGATATTTTGTTATGGCAACATATAAAGTATCCAGATAGGTTTATATGATACCTCTCATTTAGTGGGCTTATCTTTTATCACTCTGTTTTAAAAGTCTATTTATTTATTTATTTATTTATTTATTTATTTATTTATTTATTTATTTATTTATTTACTAACTTACTTACTTGTTTTGTTAGTGTGTATGTGTGTGTGTGTGTGTGTGTGTGTGTCTGTCTGTCTGTCTGTGTCTGTGTGTGTACAAGTTCATGCCACGGCATGTGGAGGTCAGAAGATAACTTGAAAGAGTCAGTTCTCTCCTTTCATCATGTGAGTTCTGGGGATCCAGCTCAGGTATCAGTCTGGTGGCAAGTGACTCTACCCACTAAATCATCTCACCAGCCCCTTCTCATTACTCTTCTTGAAAGGGATCTACCTTTGAGAATTTTATACATGCCCAGAATGGAAAATGACTGTATCTATATCATGTCCACCTCACCTCCTCCTATGAAGTCATCCCTTCCCAACATCATGTATTTTTTTTATAACCCACTAAATCCAGCCAGGCCTTTGTAACTTTTGATTAAAAGAAGAACTCAACCTCATTTTTATTTTAATACTTTTATTTAAAAATACTTTCATTGTCATGAGAACCTAAAGAAACTCTGCATTGCTCTTGAAAATGCCTCTGTCTGTCTTTTCTCACTCTGACCTGGAATTGATTTTGGATGTGAAACCAAAGTTTCTGTGGATATCTGACTGTTCCTATGCCATTTATCAAGGAGAGATAAATGTTTACCCTCTACAGTCCATCCATGTCGTCTTTGTCCTAAATTAAGTCTCAGTGCACGATGAAGGCTACCCTGGGGTCCCCTACTGTGTTCTGTTGTTTATTAGCCTATCTCCATGGCAATGATAAATTGAACATTTCTTTCCAATAAATATTGTTACTGATGGAATAGGTTCTCACAAATGGTTTTTCATTTGTGTTTTGGCTATTTATGCTCTGTGTTTTCCCCTAAATTTTCAAATAAGCTGACCAAGATGTAGAAAACAATTACCTGGGATTACAGTGACCTGTAGATCAACTTGTGAATAATTAACATTTTAAAATACAGTCTTCAATCATAAGAAGCTAGTGTACTCTTGACTTACTCAGATGACCTGAAGTTTGCATCAAAATATAGTTCTTTATGTAAAACTTCATCTAGTTTTACAAAATTCATTTGTAGGTAGACGATATTTTGTACTTATTGAAAGTAGTAATTTTAATGTAAATTTGGGTATTAATAAAATTAAAAGTTGTATATTGTCTTTGTATCTATAAACTATAAACTCACTAATGAATAATTTGTCCATATATGGTTAATTACAGGAAATACAGAGTTTTCTCTTTCCTTTTATCTTTCTTCTGTGGCATTGGCACCTTCTACATGTGCCCATTACTTCAGTCCTCTTATTTGTTTTCAAGTCCATCAACTGAAATGACTTATAATGTGTTTTAATGACCTGTGCTGTCATGACCATGTGCTCCATAGCTATTTCTGGAGATTGGCATTCATGATCTCCTGACACCGGCTTCTCTGTATTATGTTCACAGTATGTGTGTCTTTGCACATTTGTGTATGCATGTGTGTTTCTTTACATGTGTGTATGCATGAGTAGATTTGTCCTGTTTAAGGGTTACTGGGTCTTTTGTCTTCCAGGAATTTTATATATGAATACTGTATGAAATAAATATTATATCTATACATGTATGTCATATTAAACATATATTTGAAATACATTTCACATAGATATGAAATATACATATATATGTATTATTAGATTAGCATCACTATGCGCTGGCTCTCATTCATTTGTGGTATGTATACATGCATGTGTAAGTGTATCTGTTAGTTTTTGTTTCCCTATGTTCTTTTTTCAGGGTTTCCTTCTGTCCAACTTCCAGACCCCATTCCTTACTGCTCTTCATGTAGCCATGTGTGAGCTTCGGAGATGACACCATTCTCTGCTCTTCTCTATGATTTCCTATGGTTCTCTAGACAGCCGTGTGTGATCTGAGAAGGTGATTCATCACACTTTTTATTTCAGCTTTGACTTCTTTAAATTTAAATTTTCTGGTTGATTTGTCTCCAAATCTATGCTACATTTAAATGGTTTTAGTTCTTGGCTAAACTCTCCAACCTAGACAAGAATATATTCAATGCAATGAAATGATCTGAAGTATGGCTGAAATCTATGGAGTCCCAGAGGGTCTTCTCCTTTTCCTAGTGTATCTGTGAGGTTTTTAGTATTCCTGGTAGTGTTTCATGTTTCAGAAATGTCATTGTCGGGAGGGTTGAAAGACTTGGAGAATTGTGTTCCATACCATGAGAACAGTTCAGTGGCTTGCCTCTGCCAGGTACAGGGTCACTTTAGAACAATGATTGATTCATGTTTGGGTTCCTTGTTGGTTTCCCTGCTGCTTGGGAAATTTGTCTGCTATTACTCTATGAGAAAGAACGAGACTAGGATGATCTCACTATGCACTATTGAAAACTTCTCATTCCAGGCTCTTCTGTGGCTGTCCATGGTACTTAGAAGAAAAATCTAAATTCTATTCACACTTAAAGCCCTGGAGTAGTCAGGCCTCTCACTTTTTCAGTTATTAAATTCTTATTCTTCTCCTCCCCCCTCCTCCTCCTTCTCCCCCTTTTTAAAAATTTTCTCTGATATGAATTCCTTTTTTTTGTTTTGAAAACAAAGCCCAACTTTTTCCTCCTTCTACCTCAACTATTTTCTTCTGGCCTACTGCACGACTTTTAGTTTATGAGTTATGATTTCCATAGGTTAGATCTGATTATCTAATTTGTCCAATTCACCTTATTACTTTCTGTCGCTGTTCACCTTCCTGATATCAAAATCTATAATTAACCACTGTAGCTCAATGGCAGAGTACTTACCCAGAACGTATGCAGGCCTATGTTCAATCGCTGGTTGGGGAAGGGACCATAAACATTGATTACTGTAATTTTTATTGTGTTTAGCTTATTTTGTTTTTCAAAGGTGTCTTCATCTTCAGAACTGGGACTGTTTTCTCCAGTGACCAGCATGATACACCACAAGGTCATTACTCAGTAAGTGAAGGTGACGTGAGTCAAAGCTGTGTTAAATGTAGGAAACGTAAATTAGAGGTAGGAGCAACTGTTGCTTTGTTATTATCTTTGTAGTAGTTGTAGCATTGTGGCTATTAAAAGATTAATAAAGCATAACACAGTTAGTCATGCTGACTGAGTGTGGGCCTATACTGGGACCTCTTAACTATGTGACCTTGGATGGATTAATGTCTTTGTAACTCAGGTTCCTCGTCTTTAGAAGAGCAGTAATCAAGTGTTTATCCTTCATCCAATATGAAGCTTACTATGTCTTAGAATTTAAATTATTTTTATCTCAAAAAATAATACATACATACACACACACACACAAACACATACATGAATTTTGTAGGAGACTCCCAACCAAATATACTAATAATTTCATAATAAGACATAGATATATGTGGAATATTTAGAATATAAATATCTTTGTGTCAATTCAGTTCTGGTTTTACAATGCAAAAGTTAAGAGCTGATTTTCAGTGTTTGTTCTTAAGAACTTGGGTGCACATAAAATGATACAATTTATTATTGTTACTACTATCACTACAATGATGATAATGACAATGATGACTTTTTTTTTTGGACAGGGTTTCGTGTAGGCCAAAGCTAGCCTCAAACTTTCTGTGTAGCTAAGGATAACCTTGAAATTGAGGTTCTTCTTGTCCATACCCATCTCCCAAGTGTTGGGATTATAGGCGCAAGCCAGCACTCTTGGTTTTATGCAGTTCTGGGGATCAAATAGGGTTTTGTACATGCCAGGCAAGTACTCCACCAAAGGAGCCACATCTTCGAGCCCCTTTCCAGTTTTAATATGAAATTAAGAATCAGGGATAACAGCCAAACTTCCTAAGGTCTCACATAGCTAGTTTTCAATGGTGCTGGAACATGGCTTTTAGGTCCGTGTTCTTCCAGGCAAGCATGACCAAAAACGAGAAGATCATTTTTTTTTTTAATTTTTTGGCCTAGAATACAAGAACTAGACAATCTTTTGTGGGATTCCTTCTGTTCTTTAAATGGTAATTTTCTTGTGATCAAGGAGGATAATTTATCTTGATCGCTCCAAAGTATGAGATGGAGATCACGAGAAGAGGAGATGCTGCAAAAATTCACCAAGGTCGTGAAGAGACGCAGGGAAAAGATGAACAACAACAAGAAAAAGGAGTCAGTGCGTGCAGCTTCCTGTGGGACACTGAGGGTGGCATGGTTATTTTGTGTTGTAGAAAAAGCTACAGAGAGCTGGCAGGGAAATCAGGCATGTGGTAGGAAAGACTAGACTCCTATGGGTGCTTCTCTCCTCAGAATGGCACATGAACATTTCACTCTTAACTATTGTTTATTGCATGTAATTCATGTACAAATAATATTCAACCTGACATTCAGCTATTTATAACTGAACTACTATTAGTGGCATGCTGAATATAGATCATCTTCATGTCATGAAAATACTAAAAGTGCCAGCAAAGGACATTAATGTATGGTTTTTACATAAAAACATAGAGAGGTATATTTTAATCTACTTATAAAAACTGCAGAGCCCAGCCTACTTTTGAAAAATGTTTCGGGATTAAGCTTGAAATAGCATACAGTGGGGTGGACTTGGGCTTGTTTGTCATTAAAGCATTAGCTGTAGAAGCATGGGGTGACAGAGACAGTGATGCTACAAAGCGTGCCTGAGTGGGTTCTCTTGGATCCCTTCAGGCAAGAGATTCTCTGAAGCCAGAGAGAAGGACACAATGAAGGGCCTGTCTCCAGCAGCTGTTCACCAGCAGCAGAGTTAGAGAATGATAGTGTAGACACAAAGGATGCACACAAATAGATGTAAATCTCTGTCTGCAAGTGCACACCTTTTCATTGACACCAAGAGATGTACCAGTGGCCTCCGGGAAGAATGTATACTCACTGGCAGCTTTTTGGAAAAGAAATTGCACATTTTTTTTATAAGTGAAGCTAAAGATGTATTTTCAGATTCCCCCAAATGCCTTGAGAATATAAAATTATAGGAGAAGAGGACTCATAATTTATAAGCTACTTGTCCTATGCTGTGCACATAATCTACCTTTAGTTACTTTTTGTTGTAAGGATTCTATTGCCCTATTTCAAAGGGTACATAATGGCATACATTGAGGTTGATCATGTGTGTCTCCATTTTGGAGCATCTTCTAGATTTCAACTACAGACATTTAGTACCCTAAGCAAGGAGTTCTGATAATACAAATCCCTTCCACATCAATAAGCATTTTCCTGCATAATTTGATGACAAGAATTATTTATGTGCTAAATATGTTATAGTCTCTTTTTAAATTTTAGTCCTCATAAAACCTTTATAAGGTTGATGTTATTATTCTCATCTTACAGCTGGAGAAATCAAAGTTGGACTTAAATGATGGATCCTTGTATACATATTAAGAAGTGGGGGAAATGGAGTCAAACCCTGACTCATAACACCCAGTCTTTCCTTGGAAGGCACAGTCCACAAATGTTGTTAAACCTAACCGTTCCTCTCCTCTCTCCCTCTTCGCTTCCCTCCACCCCTTACTTCCTTCTTCTTCCTCTTCCTCACCTCCTTCTTTATTTCCTTTATTTTTCCCCTTCTTCCACTCTGAATTTCTATCTTTTCTTTTTTAAGCATTTTGAGACAAGATGCGACATAGCCAAGAGCTGGCATTCAGCTACTGGTCCCGCTGCCTTCACCTCACGGCTTCATTTCTATTGTAAACAGGTTTCTGCCGAGCACCTGGTAAACAAAATCTTGTTGCGGGACGTGAAAGAGGGGTGATCTTGGAGGAGCTGCTGTTCACATTCTGACCTCTTGAGCTCCAACAGACTCACAGAACAAGTTCTGGTCACGTGTGAGGGGTCAGTCTCTGTTCAGATGGTGTCACTAAAAGACAGGGTATGTGAGAAGTGTCAACACCTCCTGTGGTTTTTTGAGCAGACTCTAGTCTCTGGAACACTAGATGACTCATAATGGAGTCCCAGCTAACTGGAGACCCTTTAATTTGGTGTCAAAGCCCGGGGTGCTGCCTGCTTCCCACCCTTTGCAGACACACTGCCTGGATACGCTGCCCCCCACCCCACCCTACCCCAACTATCCCCATCCCTGTACACCCTCACATAATGCAGTTTGTGTGTCATTTGAACTCATTGGACAGTACTTTGATATGAGCTTAGCTGATTGGATAATATATATGCCAGTGAACATACACATTAAACTAGATCTGCACCTCAGTGCTGGTCTCTGGAGTCTGCTTTCAGAGAAACTCGTGACTCTGTCTCCCTCACCCATCCCACACCCAGTCTAAGGTGAGAGGGAGAAAAATCCCACACGTGTGATCTACAACACCTTGTGGGCAAGGCATAGACATCTTGCAGAGTTCTTCATGAACTCCTCCCTATCTGAACAGCCTGGAGCAATGAGATGGTGGTTCACAGGGTATAAAGCTGTTAGCCTCGGTCTCTGGGTCACCTCACATCTCAGTATAGCTAGCTGCTACTGATGTACTTGAATGAGAAAAAAATAAAAACAAAACAAACAAAAAAAAAAACAAACAAACACAGAGCCTTTGTGTTAAACTATAGGGCTGAGAGGTTTAAATAGGTATTCAGGCGATGGCCAGGCAGAGAGCTAGAGAACCTGTATCCATCTGCCATCTGGTTTAGCTCCCTGGTTCTAGGATTTTTCTCTGGTCATAATGGAAAGAAGGGAAGGGGACGGGATGGAAAGAATGTGAGATGGCACTGGAGGGAGGAAGATCGAGAGAAGGGAGGGAGAGATGGAGGGAGGAGGATCAAAAGAAAGGAGGGGGAGATGGGGAAGGAAGATAATGAGTCCACGAGGAGGCTAAAATGTAGGGAAATGACTTCTGAGCATCTAAACAACTGCACAGTGAACGACATGACCTCACTCTTTACTTTCCTAGAACTGAACATGTCCTCCACGAGAAAATTAAATTAACACCTAATGACTTTGGAGTCACATTCTGGGGACATTTGTGCTTTTTTTTTTTTTTTTTCCTGTTTTCTGACTGTGCACACACAGAGTGTCCTGATTCAGGATGAGGACAGAAGAAGCCTCCTCTTTTTATAGTGGATGTCTGGCTAGATGCACCAAGGCTAGATGCAGAAGGCCAATAGTATCCTGAGTTCTCTGTGGGACAGTTGGATTTTATTTTTAGGAATTGAGCTAAAAATCGGTAAGAAACAGGGAGATTTGGGAAGACTCTAGGCTTTGTTTTCCACACAACCTGTCACATCCTTTCAATTTCTACTCACACAGGCACAACATATAATATTCCTCAAGGGACTGGAGTTCATTTGCATTTGAGAGAGTGCAAGCTTGCAAGGTCTGTTTTCCTGTTTCCCTCTGAGCAAATAGCCAGGATACTGTCTTTCTCTACAACCTTCTGGAAGACACACTGCCTTCCACATCTCAGTCATCAGGGTTTCCGGGGGAACTGGGAATCTCTGATGACATCCACCTCACACTGGGGTGTGCCTGTGAACATTTTTCAGTGAATTCCTGTGTTCAGGAAACAGCTCTTTTCTCAGCACCCACACCCTGGCCTCCTGCCACATTCAGAAAATGACCTGTGACCACCTGCACACAGAAATGGAAAAATCACCAGCATGTGGAGAATGCATAATGTACCTGGAGCCGCCAGAGGTGGCAGAAGCTGGCCTTGACAAATCACTGTGCCACTTTGCTGCACACAGTGACGTGGGAGGATGCTGAGGAGGGAATCTCTGCCCTACGCAGTTCGCAGCTGGGGCGTGACTGCAGTCCATAATGAGCAGGCAGCGGCTGAGCTCAGAATCACAGTGATGCCAGCTGTAGCTGTACTGAGGGCTTGGCGAAGCCTGTCCTGTACTGGATGCTACAGAGCAAAAAACAAGGTGCAAAATGTAAATAATAGGGCTGCTTCATGCATTCATAATAACCATGTCTTCCTAAACCCTGGACATAGAAATATTGTAAATGGGAATAAATGGTAAGGGGGAAACCATCACCCTACAGAGCTTAAGGGGAGAGAAATTGCTTAGGAGATGGTGTTTGGTGGTCAGAGGAGGTGGAACCTTTGATCACTTAACTACATGTGGATTGCCTTTTTTTTCCCCTAGTGCATGTTGGAGAAAGCTGTGCTCTTTGTCTCTGTCATATTGTGAGCCATTTCTTTGTCTATGTAGAAGAGCCCACAGAGTGTTGATTGACTTGTGGGGTCCTGGGTCACTTTAAGCTCTAGTGCCCACCATGGGAGCATCATGCACGGATGTGGGAAGTCAGGAGAGTCTGTAGTGAGTACCAGCTTTGATGTGCTGGCTTTCAACTTGTACTGTGGTGTACAATGGAGAAGTCTGTTGAAGATATAGAATGCAAGGGAGAGGGATTAAGTCCCAATCCTCTACTTAAAGCTTAATTTTTCTGCTAACCAGTTCCTGTCTTGAAGCCCCTTCCAAGCATCATGTCATTAATATGCAAAAGATATTCATTATGCAGGAGACTCTGCACCAGAAAACCAAGATTACATAACGCATACATACGTGTGTGTGTGTGTGTGTGTGTGTGTGTGTGTGTGTGTTGATTATGCCACACTATGCTGCACAACTTCTATAAATGTGCTGTTTAGAAGAGCATTCTCTTGCTGGGTTCATCCTAAATCTCTCCTCTCTGAGCCTTTCCAATCCTGGAGACTTGGTCCTAGTCAGAGAGACTCACTCTCACCTATCACAATGATTGCGTCCTTCACAAATGCAGAAGAATGCAGGTTTGAGCATCCACATGCTAACATGCAAGAAGTGTTCTTCTGTCATTGGATGCTCATCTGTTCTCTATCTTGGTACTATCTTTCAGTATCAGAATCCCTGTAATGCCAACATAGCAATCAAAAGACTGCTTGATAAGCATCTTCTGGAACTGAGAAAATAGGTGGTGGTGGTGGTGGTGGTGGTGGTGGTGGTGGTGGTGGTGGTGGTGGTGGTGGTGGTGGTAGTGGTAGTGGTAGAGGTGGTGGTGGTGGTGGTGGTGGTGGTGGTGGTGGTGGTGGTGGTGGTGGTGGTAGAGGTGGTGGTGGTGGTGGTAGAGGTGGTGGTGGTGTGTGTATATTCTACTGTAGAGTCCTCTCTGATCTGGAAAGCACATTATTTCAGTAATTGGAAAGAGTCTCTAACTAGGGTTTCCTGTCTCTACCCTTAGATGGTACTAAGAAAACACAGCCAGAATGAAACTTTTAAGCTTTATTCTTCTGACCAGACAAGTGACATCTGTGTGAAGGAACACTCAACTGAACAGCAGAGTTTCTAATTAGTGTTTTTGGTGAAGACATGAGTCTGATTTCCCCGCACTCTGCTTAGAATCTGGCATGTGTTTAAACTGCTAAACTCCATATTTAAGTATGGGCCTTTTGAGTTCTCCTTCAGCTGTCTCATCATATCCCACTTTCTTTTGAATGGTTTGACCCCAGTGTTCTATGCATTTCCGAGTCGATAATGACTGCTTTGTTTTGGTGGGGTGGTCTCAGTGTGCACGTGTTTCAATTAAAACTCTTTCAGCTGGTTATAAACCAGTTCAAGAAAAGGAAAGGGTGGAGGAAGAAGGAGTATTGTAGGTTAGGGGAAACAGTGCTGCATTGGAAACCAGAGATTCACTCAGCTTCCAGAGGATGATCGGAAGAAATCATTGATTTTTTTTTTCTCAAGAATTTACCCATGAAAAAAGCTCAAATACTTTCTTTTTTCTTTCTGTTGCCTTTAGCTCCTATTTTGTGTGTCTTTTCTCACAGTCATAGCTTCTGCTGATTCATAATTGAAATTTGTCATGCACCTTCATGGTCTGGACTGAACTTCATTATCTTTCTCAGTTTTGTTATTGCATAGTTGATGGCTAATTGTCTTGGTGTTTTCCCAATCTGAATCTCAAGCAAAGCAAATGATTAGTCCAACTCATGTTTCTTAGGAGGTTTTCTTTTTACAACAAATTAATTGGCACACTTGTGGCTGCATTGAGTCCCAATCCAGTGAGTCTCAGCAGAGGACAGTCTGCAGAACTTAACTACTCAAGGCAACTGTCTCTGCAGATGGTGAGAAGAACCATTTTCTCCAGCACAGCAGACATCAAGACTGGCCATTTTATTGAATGTCTTGCTAAATTGCATACATTAGCTCACTTCATCTTCCCAAAAACATATGGGGGAGATATTATTAGTCGTCCCTCTTTGTATAAAAAGAAACTCTGGTTTAACAAGATTAAAACCTACACCATGCAATCTCTAAGTGTTAGGAATATGACTTTGATGGAGATCATACTTTAAGTGTGCCTAAAACCCATATCCTAGAGGCCTAGGTTTCTTTGAGGCTAGAGACCTATTGCCTAAAGGCAGAGGTCATGGCTTTAAGAACACATCAAGAATATACTCCATCACAAGAATAAAGTAGCATTTTCTCAGTGTTTTAAAACCTAGAGTCTGTCCTTGAATTCTTCAATCAACCCTGCAAAACAGATAGAATTCTTAGCCCCATTTTGTCGATGAAAATTGAGACAGCAAGGGAAGTAGTCATCCAGATCAGTTGTTGAGGGCATACATGGGACTCAGGTCCAGGGTGACTAAATTCAAACCTTAGGTGCCTGATGGAGGCAACAGCAATGGAGAAAGGCATTCCCAAGTTTAAGTGCTTTTCTTGAACAAGCAGTGGCTACATTTTCTGATCCAGGGAAGGGAATAAGGAACACACACTAGTGACAATTTCATGTCTACAAATCTTGGCTAAATAGAACCATCTGAGAAGTTTCCAGATCTTTCCTGAAAACGTCTCTCACCTTTTGCCTCTTGGTATCCAAAGCCCCCCTCCCTCAAAGGTGGCTAATTATTGTTCTAAAATTGTTTAGACACATCTTTCCCTACACCTCAGGCTCTGAAATCATAAGAAAATTCTTTTTCCCAGGTCAGGCAGATGTTGGCAGATATAAAGAAGACAGGCTGATGTGTGCCAGAGTGGCTACAGCTGTTGGAGGGCAGGATGGATGTGATTCTCTGGTGGAAACAGATTCCCAGCCCCCTCTCTGTTCCTCTGTGTTTCCTTGTCGGAACACACCCCGACATCATCTGTCATCAGAAATGACAGTCGATTGGGTGCTTACTGAGCTTTCTCTGGCTGCTTGATGAGGAGGTATTTGAAAGACTAATGGCCAGACGTCTAAATGACGGAGCAGCTCATGCCAGGAAAACCTGCAGACAGGAAAAGGCTCTCCTACTCAAGGTAAAAGGAAAGGGAGAGGATTCGATGAGTCATCTCCGAGTCCTCTGCCTCTCAGATCTCTGCTGTGCCTGTTGCCACACTGAGTACTTGGTCATCATCCCTTTCTGTCTCACTACACTGTGAGCTCCTAGAGCCAGTCAGTGTCCAAGTGACCAGGACAGAGCTAATATAAAAAAAAAAATGGTTCAGTATTGTTCTTCATATACAGTGACAAAACCAAGATATACAAAATAGCACCACTGCGACTATTCAAGACTCAATGGCGCTGCCATCTACTCCCTGGAACAGTCTTGTCTCATGAATCTCAGCTTCAAGAAGTTATCTACATTTGCTGGACTCGTCTCTAGGTTTCTGTCCTGCTGTTCTTCTCTTAGTTGTTGGGAAGATTCTGCTCTGTAGTTTGACTCACACAGGCCAGCCCTTTAATCCTCAGAGGCATAACAAGCCCACATCCTCTTAGCCTCAGCTCCTTGCCTGCCTTGGGTGAAAACCCAGTTAAGAGCTATGAGGAAAAGCACCGCTGGGTGCCTGACAGCAGCCTCGACTCACACTTTCAGCTGCAAAACTTTCCATAGCCCCACCTCTCCATCCACTACTACCAGAGAAAAAGGGGACACTGCCAGACATGATAAGGACTGGACCTGGTTGGGTCAGACAAAGTGTGACCCCAGAGGGAGCAAATTATAAACAATGGAGGCACTGCTGTCCTGTCTCCAATCCTTCATCTCACTGAGGGAGCATCCAGCAGGAAGGTAATGACTTCCTGGGTCTTCAGTACTGTGTACAGCTTCGCAGAGATCTGAGCATGACCCGGGGCAGGAGAAAACTTGGAGTAGAATGAGCCAGCTCTTCTTGCTGCTTTTGTTGCAGACTTCAGACCTGCTTTGGGTTTCTTTTCATCTCTGGCTTCTTTCCTCCTTGTCCTTTCGTGTTGTCTCATCTTCCCATTCACAAAGTGCAGCGAGGCAGGGAGCAAGAGAACGGACTGGACCGTTAAGACAGGTATCAGCGGAGGAGTCTTAGAGAGTGCTTACCACAGAAGGGATGAGAGAGATCGAAGTTGATGGGTCACATTCAAACGGCCTGCTCCAAATCAGGGGGAGACTGGGTAGCAGAGAAGGAGCTAAATCTACTGTCTTTGGGTTTTCAGTTCTGACACTCATGGCATACACAGTGTACCTGAAAGGGCAAGGCAGATGAAGATGAGACATATATATCAATATTGCTGCCAAAGCAGGTCGACCACTGGGCCGTACACAGCTTAACAATACTCTGCTTATAGAAAGACGCGATCCCTTGTGCATCTGGAGTTTTAGCAAAGATAGAGGCTCCTTTTCCATAATTTTTTGGCATTTTACTTCTTAGTATCTTAGAACCCAGCTGGATTAATTTTCCTTCATATTAAAAAGCTTTCATCCATAGCTTTCAGGCACCGAATTAATTGGTCAGCATTTTGCTCCTGAGGTTTCACAGTGCGACTGTCTCCATTTTATAGCTTTTGATACCTCGGCTTCAATAATAATGGCAATAAACGCTCCCTGTGACTTTGCAGAGTTATGCACACATCCCGCAGCTGTGCTCTGAGAGGGGAGTTTAGTTATTATAAATTCAAAGAATGGACAGCTGAGCAGTAAAACCAAGTCTCAAGCCATGAATGGTGCCATCCAGGGGGTTAAGTTAGTAGGCACAAGGGATGAATAAAGCTTTAGTAAGTTCTGTTAACTTTGATATATTATGCAGGCATTCTCTGTCCTGGAGTTTTCCAGTTCTGTGTAGGAGATGGAATAGGGAAGAGGGAGCTGATGCTAGGCTCGTGTGTCAAGTTGAGGAAAAGAGTACTAGATGCAAACACAGTGTTTAAATGGGTCCAGCATTCCCTCAGCATTTTCCAGTGTTGGCTCCTGAGCTGGGAGAACGGCTCAGAAGCAATGATATGGAGACTGTGTAGCTCAGTCTTGGGGTGGTTTAGGTGAACTAGTGGGTAGGAATTTGGAGAGTTAGAGAGGAGATGGGAGCAAAATGGCAGGACATTGGTCCACTCTGCTGATCTATAAGCATTCTCCAGAATAGTTCTAAATACATACCAATGCTATGAGGGCAGTCACGTCATCTACTTAAAAGGCAGATGGTGGACTAGGGACTTTTCCATTTGCTTCCAATCCTGTGATATGAATCTTAAAAGATCTTAGTAATAAAAACAAACCTGGAGCCAGGTATTGGGGTGAATGCTGAATGATCAGAGAAACAGAACAAGCCATGTCCAATCTTACCTTGCCAATTCCTCAGCTGATCTTGTTTCCTCAGACTGAAAGCATCTGAATCCTCATCTGAATGGATCTCAGCTGAACTGCTGCTAAAAGCTAAAAGCTTAAAAGGGCTCTAGTTCCTGGCCCCGCCTTATAAACCTTTCTGCTTCCTACCATCACTTCCTGGGATTAAAGACCATGTGTCACCATGCCTGGATGTTCCAGTGTGGCTTTGAACTCACAGAGATCCAAACAGATTTCTGCCTCCAGAATATTAGGATTAAAGGCATGTGCTACCACTGCCTAAACCTATGTTTAATGTAGTAGCTGTGCTGTTCTCTGACCCCCAGGTAAGTTTATTGGGGTACACAATATATCAACCACATCCTCCTATTGCTGATTGCCAACAAGTCTACTGTTTCTCTCAAAGAAGACATAGAGGATTTGTCTCAGGAGGAGATTTTTAAGCAGATGACAAAACTGAGCTTTTATTTGGCAACTCTGTCATTATTTATCACCACCATCCTACCACCTTTGGACAAGAGGATAGTGATGGACCTACTACTCCACCCACCCCTAATCATAGGTCTTGCAGCAAAAACAGCTCTCCATTAACCAGGATTCAGAGATGGATAGTCATTTCCCCTGATCTCTCTTTTAATGGCTGCTAAACGAAGAAGAGCAAACCAGCACACATTCTTACCCAGTCTCCTCTGCATACCAGAAGCCAGAGAACCATTATATACCCAGTGACATGTCACATGTTGATTGACAGTAAGTGCATGCTACAGTCACCCAATATGGGAAGCTATTTACTCCAGCTAACTCCAGAGTAAATAACTTTACCCACTATAGATAGTAAACATGAGAAACATTATTGAAATAGTGTGTTTGTGTGTGTGTGTGTGTGTGTGTGTGTGTGTGTGTGTGTGTGTGTGCGTTTGAAGGGTAGGTACAAAATGTTATAGGGCTTCAGTCCCCTCTGCAATTGCATTACCAGACTTTAATATGATCTAAAATAGTAGCCAGGGCTACCAGGTCAGACCTTGTTTTAATTCCTTGGTATATCAGGGGCAACTGGAATACAAGCTGTAATGAATAGATTTAGGCTCGAATTTCAAATTGAAATGAACATTTCCGTTTACCCTTGTGAGTCTGGCCCCTGCTCCCTGATGTTTGTTTTAAGTAAGTTGGTGGGGTAGCTGCTTCTGTTTTCAGGCAGAATGGGCGGTAGGGAAAAGGGTGAAGCAAGCTAGCAGTCTCTGTCAATTTACTCTGAGACCCTGATTTTGTGTCAAAAGCTCCTGTATCTGCTAACCCCTCTCACTGTCTAGCCACAAGCTCCATTATGGTGTCTTATGGAGCTTTATTCATTTAACATTACCCTGGAAGAGAATCTTGATATTCACCTCTGCTCCTGCCTCCTTAAAACCTTCCAGGAATCCGTTGCATTGCTGGCCAAACTGATGGTTAAGGTAACGTAAAACTCAGAGATGCTGATACCTGGAGTGACCAAAATCATTTTTAGCTTATTTTGTACTTTTAAATTTCATTTACATTTTTTGGGGGATCCTGTTTCATGTAGCCCAGGCTGGCCTGAAACTATGTAACTTAGAATGGCCTAGAATTCTTGGTCTTCTTGCCTCTACATATTACGTGCAGTAATTATAGATGTATACCCCAACATCTAGCTATTGTGAGGTAAATGGCCTCCTCTGCCACATGATCTTACCATGATCTACCCATAGGCCCAAATCAGTAGGGTCAAGGAACCGTGGACTGAAACTAGAGACCTTGCCTTCCTGTGAACTGATTGTTAGGTGTTTTGTCACAGTGATGGAGAGCTGACTAACACACTTGGTTCTTTTTCAAGTTAAAAATTTGCACTCTCAAAATGTGATTCTGGGTGAGAAAGGGTACATTTCCCTCAGGAAGACCCTTTAACTTTTTTTTTTTGGTTTGTTTTGGTTTTTCAAGGCAGGGTTTCTCTGTGTAGTTTTGGGTGCCTGTCCTGGACCTCCCTCTGTAGACCAGGCTGGCCTCGAACTCACAGAGATCCACCTGGCTCTGCCTCCAGAGTGCTGGGATTAAAGGCGTGTGCCACCACCGCCCGGCAACCCTTTAACTGTTATCAGGCCACACAAGTAGACATCCTTGTACTAGTCAGGCAAGAGTTACCTTGGAGGGATCCAACCCCTATCTTTATTATCAGTCTTAAGTGAAACTATTGTTTTGTTTCTTATTTGGGAAAGATGCATATTCATTATAAGAAATAGACATGATAAAGGTTAATGAAGGGGCCCAAGATTATCACCATTGAGAGAAAATAAAATTCAAATACTAAGCCCTGCTCTTCCTAGCTCTTCCTATATTGATGTGCCTCTTCACTTGATGATTGTAAAAACCAGACTGAAAATGATAACTCTGTCAGACTTTAGTTCTGGAGAATAGGTCAAGGCAAGCCTTTTAAGGAAGACGGGAAATATGAATGTCATTGTGCCTGCATCCAAGGATGCTTTTTCAAGACAGTCCAGGTTGCATGGGTAATGTGTCTGAGCGTGATGCAAAGATTCTGGCCCCGAGGCCATCTTCAGAGCTGCAGGGGAGGAGTCAGAAGGGCCCTGTTTAGAAGAGAAAGGACTTTGATGTCAAGAAAACAAAGGAGAGCCAAGAATGAAAAGGAAAAAGAGGAGAATTGCGGATCAGCCCTGCTGCCACAGCCTTACTCAGCTCCTTTACCCAAACATCCCGGGAAGGCTGAAACATGGCTGCTGTGTTTTCCCTCACAAATCTAATAAAAGGTGGCACAATTTCCAGGTGCTTTGCCTTAGTCGTTTAGCAACAATCACCCTAACTTGACAGAGAAGCAGCTCCACATGCTTTAATATTCTTTTTAAAAATAGATTTTTATTAATTCCCTGAGAATTTCATGCCCGCATACAATGTATTTAGGAGATATTCACTCCCTTGCTCCCTAACTCTTTCAAATCTATCCTTCAACTCTTCCTAACTTCACGTCCTCTATTTTTTCTATAGCCCACTGAGTTCAATTTGTGCAACCCATACACTCACATGCATGGGGCCAGCTGGTAGAGAGGTCATGGTCAACCTACCAGGGGCCACACCCTTAAGAAAAAACGGACTCTTCTCCTCCAGAAGCCATCAACTGTCATGGCTCCGTAGGTAGGAGTGGGGCTTATGGGCCCCTCCCTGCTCCATGCTGGAGTGTGGAATGGCTTGATCTTGTGCAGGTCTGGTGTAGGCAACCACAGCAGCCTTCAGTTCCTGGGTTCCCTGATCTTGTTTCACCCCAGTCTTCCCAGGCCTCAGGTTCTTAAATCTTTCACTCCCTCTTCTAGGATGGTCAATAAGGTTTTACCCCTCTTCTAGGAATGAGGGAATATGATCCAAATGTCCCATTTATGGCTAAGAACTACCTCAGACACTTATTTTCTGCACTGTGATCAGTTGTCAGTTTCTGTGTTAACCGCTAACCACTGCACATAGAGACTTCTCTGATAAGATCTGAGAGCTATGGTAATCTCTGGATTTAGAAATACAAATTTGAAGGCAGTTTGATTCTATCTCCATTTGGCAAAATAATAGTAGTTTTTGGATTGGGGCCTAGAAAGTTCTCAACTATAGGTTCTTGGCCAGAAATGTTCTTCCTCCTATGAAGCAGACATTAAAATCAATCATAAATCAGTTGGTTGGCCTTATAACATCTGTGCCACACTATTGAACCCATGGACTAACTTGCCAGGTTGGTCATTACCGTAGCTCACAGAGTTCACAGCTGGTTAAAGACTGTTGATGACTTTTCTTCCCCAGGAGCCTTTAGGGCACCTCCCAGAACTGTGAAAGCTGTCAGTTGGGAGGAAGCTTTCTGGTCAAAACCAGTTTGACTTCTCCAAGTCCTGTGACCAAAGTGTGTGGTATTTTCATCTACTTTTGATGGGAAACAAAAGAGTAATGGCAGTAGTTTTCTTGTTTTGGGAGGTCTCTGAGATAGCCCTGGCTTACCATTTGAGGGGAGGGAGCCCATAGTTGGCACTGGGCTCCTCATTTGACAACCTGTAGCTTCAGGAAGGAACCTCTCTGTGCAGGGTAACTCTGTAAGATTATCCTATACAGGATAACTTCAATTAAGCTTTTAGGAACCTTATAAAATAGTAGGTTTCTATATGACTTTTCCAAACATCCTTAATGTCAGCTGTTATTCCTTCCCTGCTCTGCTCTCCCTGTCCATTTAAACCTGCCTTACCCTTATTCCTCTTCCCCCTTCAAATCATGTGTTCTATACCACCCTTAGATCTTCCTTCCCTATCCTCATCGATGGCCTTTTTCTAGCTTCCCTGCTGCTACAAGTACTCCAAATTAAACATACAAACCTAAAAATGAGAAGTGAGAATATTAGTTAGCCTTCTATGCTTTAGGTCTACAAAGTAAAAGATTATGGGGTCCCTCACAATGATCAGAGACAGTGGTAAATGAGGAATATGAAGAAAGCATTTCTCAACTCTGACAAGGGGCAGACATAAACAAAGCACTCTAGAACACGATAGCATGGCCCAGGGATGGTGGTGCATGCCCGTAATCCATCTCAGTTTCTGTGGTCAAGGGTTCAAGGTCATCTTTGACTGCACAGAAAGTCTGAGGTCAGCCTGGGCTATGTGAGATCCTGTGGTAAAAAAATAGAGAAGACAATGAATGAAACATTGGCAGATTTCCTGAACAAGGAAGGCAGACAATGAATGGAGAGGAGCAGGCAGTGTCTGTAGGAAAATGACTTTGGTGCTTCAGTGACCGACCAAGCTTGAAGCACATTCTCTAGAGAAGCATTGCATAACGGTTCACCCTCCTTTTATTCAACTCAAGTAAACTTCATTTGGAACACAGGGAGGCAGATAAACCAATTGGGAAGACAAAGCGGCACTTATCCCTCAGTTAACGGGGAAAGTTAATTAAATAAAGGGATTTATTTTGGTTCCAATACCTTTTGGTAAACAATAGGTACAAACAGATGAAAGCAGTAGAATGATGGCCAAGTCTCTCTTTCCAAGACTGATTCCCAGATGGGTGCCCTGGAGTCATGATTTTCTCCGTTGCTTGACATTCAAGTATAAGAAGTGTCACAAGGAAACATTACAATGAATTTAGTTACAGACAGAAATGACTTAGATTTGTGGTTGACTAATCAGAGCAGCCTCCTTCTGCAGAACACATGGAGTGCTCCATCCTGGTATAAATGAATGGTGCTTGTGGTTAACGTAAAAACAAAGAAACAGAACAATAGAGGAAAGACAAATGATGATATTGGGTGACAGAGTTTATCTTCTACTATTCTTTAACATGCTCAGCCTGTTATTCTCTCTTATCCCCCTTCACTCCTACAGAACCTTTTCTTCCCAGCCAGCCTCCCCCTCCTACTTTGATGCCTTGTGTGGAGGTACAGGTCTATGGTGGTAGCCCTAGTCAGGGCATACCCAGAAGAAGACATTTCATAGGACTCCTCCCCTTCCTCTAGTTCTTGTAATCTCCCAGCTTCATTTGAAGAGAACTAAAGCAGAGGATTTTCCCATGACACCGACACAAGCAGATTGGAATCTCCCACTTTCAGAAGCACTGGCCTCTTCTGGAAGCTCCCAGATTAACGTTTGATTTGACTGAGTGGCATTTAGCACCAGTGACTCCAACTTGCTTTGGTCTGGTCTGTTGGGGTCTACGTAGTACAAGACCTCACTTCTAAACAATGTCCTATGATGTTATGAATGTAGATATTAGAACTAATTAGAGTTTTTAAAATGTAGATTCCGGTCCCAGTGTGACAGGGCAAGACAGTGCAGTGGTCCCTCCATCTTGTATTCTTACTGGAGCCATTTCAGGTTTAACTAGAATTTGCTCTCCTTGATGCAGAATCCTGCTGTGGGATGTTCTGTATGGCAAATGTGTTGCTCTGATTGGTCAATAAATAAAACACTGATTGGCCAGTGGCTAGGCAGGAAGTATAGGCGGGACTAACAGAGAGGAGAAAAGAAAGAACAGGAAGGCAGAAGGAGTCACGGCCAGCCACCGCCAGGACAAGCAGCATGTGAAGATGCCGGTAAGCCACGAGCCACGTGGCAAGGTATAGATTTATAGAAATGGATTAATTTAAGGTATAAGAACAGTTAGCAAGAAGCCTGCCACGGCCATACAGTTTGTAAGCAATATAAGTCTCTGTGTTTACTTGGTTGTATCTGAGCAGCTGTGGGACTGGTGGGTGACAAAGATGTGTCCTGACTGTGGGCCAGGCAGGAAAACTCTAGCTACAAAATCCCATGAAAATTATCCAACTCTATTCTAGGACTTGAGGCCAAGGCGCCCCAGCTGATTTACCTTAGCTTCTGTTTAACTGCCTGGTTGTGCAAACCTTCCTCTGCAGCTGCAGAGTGAGGTAGCAGGGTGTGGGTTTGCTTTGTTTGTTTGTTTTTGTTTTGTTGTTGTTGTTTTTAACCTGTAAAAGCCTCTTGCTTTAATGCTCAGGACTACGCTTAGGTCCTGAATACCTGAGTGTAGTTCCAGCTAGCTTGAATAAAGACATCCAATTGGCTGTAAACTGTATATGAGTAGTCATCTCTGAGGAACTCCCTATAACAACACCAGTGCAAGAAAGAAATGTCCTCATACTGTGTTCTCTATGGAGAAACTGAGGAATTATCCGAGTAGTGGGCATTCCCATGCCAGACATGTGCAAGAGTGCAGCAGATCATTTTCTCAGGCAGGTGGGAGTTTGAACTTGGTCTTCCAAAGTCAGTCCATTACCAAGTCTTAAAATCAGCTCTTTTCAAAACTCAGGTCTCTGGCTTAGCCTGAGATCCTTGAAAATATGAAGCCTGAGGTAAACACGTATCAAGGGTAGACCGGAAGGCATACTTTTAGGGTAGTCTGTAGGGGAAAGAATGCACTACAGGAAAGAGGGGAATCAAAGTCAAAGTGACAGCTCTTCAGTGGGCCAGGACTTCACAACAGGCCTGGAGAGACGGCGTGGCTCCCTGCAGTGGGAGGCAGAGCAGAAGAAGCTGTTGGCTGGCTCCTCTCCATCTCTTATTTCTTTCTTGTCAGTCAAGCCCCAGAGGGCCTCAATATAATTGCATTTCTAGCTTGTGTCTTCTGGCCACTTGGCATGGATTCTAAAAGCTAGATCCTATGTCGTGCAAGTGGGGTTCTTTATCCACATGTAGAAGTTTTAAGGGAGCCAGCCATGGTCCATCTGGTCAAACAGAGGCCATATGAGATAGATTGCCTGTTACTGCTGGCCCTCTTCCTTCTGTGAAGCTGAAAAGCCAGCGATATTAAGAAATCAACCCTGGTAGCACCAGGTCCCCCTAGCAGGAGGACGAATTGTGGATGCATGGGAGGCAAGCGGACCTGAGGAGGCACAAGAGCCGAGATCTCTGGTAAAACTCATCTATCCTTTGAACTGTTTACCCACCATTAAAACAGTGTGTAGGGCTGAGAGCAGAAACCATAAAAACAAGGACCAAATTAGTCAAACATGAAGAAATAGCTACTCAAAGGAAAGGAGGAGATTGGAAAGAAACAGAGAAATTAAACAAAAAGCAGTTTCAGAGACAACACACTCTTCCTTCCTGCACATTCTCTCACAAATATTGAGTTCCTGTGATCCCCTGGAAAATGCACTTTTTCTTTCCAGATGCATCTTCTGTTTGTTTAAGTTTATTTTCTCTCAACCTATGTATTTTCTTATTTTTTATTAAAAAAATTTTATTCATTTTACATACCAACCACAGATCCCCCTTGTGCTCCCTTCCTCCCCCCCCATCCCGAACCCTCCCCTTCCCCTCCTCCAAAAGGGTAAGGCCTGGCATATTCAGTTGAGGCAGGTCCAAGCCCCTCCCCGCTGCATCGTGAGTAAGCAAGGCGTTCGACCATATGTAATAGGCTCCAGAAAGCCAGCTCATGCACCAGGGATAGATCCTGATCCCACTGCCAGGGGCCCCTCAAACAGACCCAGCTACACAACTGCCTCCCCATATGCAGAGGGCCTAGTCGGGTCCCATGCAGATTCCACAGCTGTCGGTCTAAAGTTTGCGAGTTCCTGTGAGCTTGGTTCAGTTGTCTCTGTAGATTTCCCCATCACGATCTTGACCCCCACTCCTTGCTCATAGAATCCCTCTTCCCTCTCTTCGATTGGACTCCCCGAGTTCCTCTTGGTGTTTGGCTGTGGGTCTCTGTGTCTGCTTCCATCAGTTACTGGATGAAGGCCCTGTGATGACAGTTAGGGGAGTCACCAACATGATTACCGGGGTAGGCCAGCTCAGGCACCCTCTCCACTATTGCTAGTAGTGGTATTGGGTCGTCCTTGTGGATTCCTGGGAATTTCCCTAGCACCAGGTTTCTCCCTTACCCCAGAATGTCTCCCTCTATCAAGATATCTCTTTCATTTGGCTCCCATTCCATCCCTCCCTCAGCTCAACCATCCTGTTCCCTCATGTTCTCATCCCCTACCCCCCCCTCTTATTGCCTCCCCCCAATTCCCAGTTTACTCATGGAAATGTACTTCTTAGATCCTGGGATACCTGTGACTTTTAGATCCCTTCAAAGCTTCTACTAAGAGAATGACTAATTCTAAGTGTGCAGTGGGGGAGGCTTGCCTGTGCAAGGCAGGGGAAGACATCCTTGGGACTCTGCACGGACTGGCCGAGGTGCTGTTTGCTAAGCGATGGGTGGGAAGGAAGGTGGGCTAAGATCATACGCACTCAGTTCGAAAGGACCATGGCTGCCTGCTCCTCACTGTGGCAGGTACCTCTTTCTGACAGTTCACTCTTTCCACAACCTAGACAGAAACTGGGGAGAATTAAAATAGCTTGGAGGAGTTAATAGGAAGGAAAAAAACCCACAAGACAGAAGGCTGGTGGTTGGAAGAATCTGGCCTCTCCCATCTCACTTTCCATTCCCTTGGACTCAAATGTTCCCTGCTTAGCTCATGGGTTGAAATATTCGTTGAAACCATCTAGAGTCTCTAAGTTGTAGACGACATTGGTCGGTTCCTGTCACTCACCCACTTCAGCTCCCCAATATGCTGAATATCTGGAGTCATCTCCTCTTCACCCTTTCCCTTGCATGGCATTGCAGCTGTTTCCAGGTTTGCCTCTTCCCCTTGGAGCTTCAGTGATCTCTCCAGCTGCTTTTCCCTGATACATGAGCTCTCCAAGCTTTAGGCCTCCAGAGCCTGTTCACAGACCACTCCTATCCATGCAAGGACATGGTTTCAATCGGTGTTTAATTGCTGGTGCCTCCAGATCAGCATTTCTGCCCAGCCCTGTGACCTGGGATCCAGAACATGATTGCAAACCATTTTCCAGGTAGTATCTCACGGGAAAGTCACAATTTAAGAAGCTGTGGGCTGAATTCATTCTGGAATTTGCCTTCTAGAGGGGCTTGCTCTTTTTCCTTGTAAATGATATTGAAGACCCTCAAAACTGGAGCATCAGCCTAGACTTTTTTCTCTGCTCCACATACCCTACAATGACATACTGAAGAGATGAAATCATGTCTTCTCACCTCATCTTCCTGATGAAGGTCCTGACGCAGGCAGGCCTTCAAGAACACTCACATCTCTTATCTCTACACTTTGCCCTCTGCCAAAGTCTCTACATCCTACCATCCCAAGATTTCATCCTAAAACATAACAACTCTGATCAGTTTGTTTTCCAATGTCTTCAGACAGGTCTGCTAGAAGCAGGGCCCAAGATGGAAACTGGGGTGTTTGTGGTTCCCAGAGAGAGGCTTCCCAGGAGAAAATTTCAAGCCATGGAGAAGTAAAGGGGGTAGGAAGAGCAAAGGATAAGAGAGAAGAATGGGGTGAAGACCAAGCCTCGGCCCCAGAAGGTTTACAACCTACAACTGGCAGCAGAGGGCTGGTGCTACATCCTCCCACAATCCCATTACAGGCTGTGCTTTGCCCAAGATACGGGTGGAGGAAGAGTTGCGCGACTTTCCAGGCAAAATAGCTTGCTGCCACAGTTGTTCCAAGATAAGAAGGAGTTAAAACCTTGAGTTGCCAGTGCATGTACCAGTAGGAAGAAGTATGCATGGGATAAGAAGAGAGCCCTGGGCAAGGCCTTGAAGCACTTTTGCATCCTGCTTACTGGCCTGTGTCTACATGCAAGTGGGACCGAATAAAAGGCAATTGCACAGTCCTTCTCTGCCCCTAGCCAGCCGTTATGAAGTCATCTTTCCTCTTCACCCGTCACTCACTCGCATCTTGCCTATCTCCTGAGCTGACTCTCCTCTCTGTGTCCACACCTGCATTCTTCTCCCTGTGCCTTCTGCTTGGTGTGATCTTCAGTCTTGCTCACCGGAACGACTCCATCTCAGCTTTCTCACTTGCAAGGCCACTATTGAAATTCTTAGCAGAATTAACTGCTCCTTTATCTGGTTGCCATTGCACTTTATATATAGCTCCGTTATGACAATCTCTGGCTTGTAAGATTTGCTAGAATATTCTTCACTAGATCATCTGAGGACAGGCATTGTGTGCCTCCTGATCTTTGAAACCCTGAGATCCAGCAAAGTCATGAGACTGTAGAAGCTTCACCGGTGTTGAATTAAACGCCATATTTGCACCCTTTACATAAGCACCAGGTGCGGCATCTCCCAAACGCGTGCTGTGCACAAGGTCTCCACAGCATTGCAGTTTCTGATTTGAATGTGCTTCAGCTTCCTGATACAGATCCCTTTGATTTCCCCCCAGTGTTTACTATATGTTCTCACCCACTCATTCCATCCCTATTCCTTCTGTTTCTTTACTCTGATGGGACTCAGACAGTGATATCCCGAAGCGTGACTCTTTAGCATGCTGTGCTCAGCACTGAAGAAGACTGGAAGCCCTCGAAAGCAAGTCCATCCCTGACCTTCTGACCTTTTGTCTCCCATGCCTCATTTTCCTCTGAAGTGGGTCATAGAAACTAGAATAACTCTCCCCTAAATCAAGCCACAAATCCTAGAAACGTTATTCTTTCCCAATCACCTTTGCAGGCCCTCCCTGCAGAGAGATCTCACATAATACACGGAGGAAAGAAAGCTACACAGAGACATAAAAATCTACAGAGAATTCACAGGTTCTACTGAAATTTCCCTTTGTCGGTATATACCTATGAATCAATTGCTCCTATATCTGAATGGACAAGAGATCAAAACTTCATGTAGTCATATTTCTATTACCATTCCTTCTCATCACAAAGAGTTCACATGGGCAAGTTTTCACCAGGTCCTTTGGTCTTCACTTCCAAAGGTTCTGGCATCAGGTACAGTTCTTATTATATAACTCTGTTACACATTTTGCCTGTTAGTATGTCCTTTGTTATTGAGCATTGGCCAGGGCCCTGATGGGCAGGAAACCCACTATTCTTTCCTACCACTAAAGGTTTACAAATACTACAATTAGACAAGTCAGGTTCTGCAAAAGAGACTTGAGAGAATATTGGCTACATGACTCAAAAAGTCAAGACGGAAAGATTCTGATGAAGGTCTTTAAGGAGGCATATTTTCTGAAAGTGAGACCCAGCAGGCAACAGGTAAACTGGAGAGAGGGTAATGAGATGACCTTTGTTCTTGTTACATGTATTTGATTCAGACATCCAAGCCAACAGGGTCATATGCTCACAGGCATTTCTGTTTTCTCGTCTTATTTCCAGATTATTCAGGTTTCGCTCACAAAATTCGTTCTTTTAAGTGTATAGTGTGTAACACAGTCTCAAAACTATCATCTCCACCCCAGTCACTGTCCCCAGTCACCTCACCTGCTTCTTCTAGAATTTTATAGAAATGTAATAATACAATGTCTTTGTGTGTGTGTGTGTGTGTGTGTGTGTGTGTGTGTGTGTGTGTGTGTTTTCTTTAGCTTGGCACCTTTTCTTCCCCAATAATCATTCCTGATTCTGAGTGTTTAATACTTTGTTCCTTTGTTGCCCTGTATGAAAATTCTACAGTTAGCTTAGCCATTTACCAGTGGATATTCACCTGGTTATTTTTGTTGTGGACTTTTATGAACAACAATGAACATTCATGAATACAGAAGAGTTTTTTTGAACATATATCTTTGTTTCTTTGGGGATGAGATTGCTTAGTTGTAAGGTTAGTGTATGTTTGATAAAATTATGTCAAACTGTTTTCCAAAGTGGTTGCAGAATTTTAGAATATCAAAAGCAATTCGTAAAAGCTTCCATTGATTGGTTGGTGTCCTCTCTAGAAGTGATATTGTCTGTTCCTTTGGTTTGGGTCATACAGAGAAGAATGGTCTGGGCTGAATGCTCAGTCATAAATGAGATATCTCCATCAACCCCCTGCCCTACAAGACTCAGGGAACATCACAGAAAAGAAGGCAGATGTTTTTCTTACTCATTAATGTCTACCAAATACCTGGAGTAGTGCCTGATTTACAACAGATTGAATGGAAAAAAAATTGATGATTTAATTGTCCACATAAAAACTGCTTTTCCTTCACAGTATCTCTGCTACCCAGGCAGAACAATATCTGGAATCCCACCTTAGAAATTTCTGCATTGGGGTTTGTGGTTTCATTTTTCAATTATTGTTGTTGCTGTCATTGTTTTATTATTATTATTGACACAGGATCTCATACTGTGGCTCAGACTGGCCTGGACTCAATGTGTAGCTTGGGCTGACCTTGAACTTACAGCATTCCTTTTATCTCTGCTTCTTGAGATTAAAGGCCTGGGATTAGAGGGGGAACAATACCAGGGTTTTTTTTTGTGTGTGTGACTTCTTTAGGTCAAGATGCACATATATACTTCAGTGGTGACAACATTCACCTATCCATCTCAAAGCTCCTTAAAATTGTTATTCATTATGAACAAAGCACTGTGCCAGATACCTTGAGGACGTGTTGCTGAGTCAGATAGGTCCAGGATTCAAATCAGGCTTTTATTTTCTACTGAAGTGGCATCGTTCTCTTAGGAGAGAGACCCACAGTTGGTGGGCAGCAGTCCCCTTCCCTCTGGGAGGTTCAAATCCTCCAATTCTGACAGTACATTTCTAAAAACAGGGAGAGAGTGATGAATGGAGCCTCTCAACCATTCATTCACTCGCCTCTTCATTAATTTCACATATATTGACTTTCTTCCCTGTGCCAGGCATTTGCTAAGTCCTGAGGATACAGCAGTGAGTAAGCAAGACAGAGCTCTTGTCTGCAAGGAGGTCACAGTTAGCTAGAAGGTACATATTAAACAAGAAACAATTTCTATTTAATGTAGCAAGGATTTCATGGGGACTATGGAAGGGCACATAGTGAGGACCCCAACTCTAATCTAGGCCTGTGACTGGGGCCAGTTGTGTATAACGCTTGCAAGGGAATCCTGGGGACCGCTCAGGTTTGTATCTGAGCCCCGGACATACACACACGGGTGTGTAGTTCGGAGCTCTCTGTCTCCAACTTTGTCACATTGATGTGTTAGTTACTCAAGTGTCGTCGTCTTCGTCGTCGTGACCAAAATGCTCGATGAAAATCACGTGGGAGGAAATGTATTTTGGCCGATGACTTCAGAGGGTACAGTACACATTGTGTGTGGGGCCCCACGTGCTTGAGCAGAGCATCATGGGGCAGCATGGGGCAGAGGAGAGCTGCTCACATGGTGACAGACTGGAAGCAGAGAGTTTCCCAAGGATGCTCCTCCTCCTCCAGGAGTCCACTTCTTCTAGCTGTGTCTCGGCAGCCTGAGTGTGAAGAACCTCTCAAATAGCACTACTAGAGGGGGTGGAACATTCATATCAAGAGCCTGGGGGGGCATTTTGGGTTCAACCCATGACAACATTTTTCCATGGTTGACATCATGCTGTTACCACTGTGCTTTGTTTTATTGTATCTTGTCATGATATGCAATCATCATGAGACCCCAGGATTCTGCCTCCATGTGAGGTGGTAGCTAGTCTTTGCTCTGCAGTTTAACATATTCCTCCATGAAGACATGGTTCTCAACCTTGGCTGTGCCTGAGACCCACAGGCATATAAATACTGTTGTCCTACCACCCCGGTTTTAGAACTCACCATCCATGGCAAACTCCCACATCATGGCTCATCTCCGTGTGGGGCCCTTCTACCTTTTGTCCTGAGCCTCTGGAAAGTCTCAGCTTATTTACCAAATCCCATGAAAGGCTCGTCAGGTGAAAACCTAGGATTCTTGGGTTTCCCATTTCTTAAGCTAACATTGTTCCAAATCATTGGCATCTTTCAACTTCTTGGTAAATCTTCCTGATTCATAGACGTTCCTTGTCATTTGTTCTTGTTAATTTGCCTTTCCAAATAGAGTCACTGATATTAACTGAACACCCGCCATAACTGGCACTCTTCTAGGTGTTTGCAAAACACCACAGTGAGAAACATCGGCAACATTACCTACTTTAGTAATGACCTGACATTCTAGGGAGTGAAGGACTAAATGTTCTCACAATACAGAGTGCAGGGGACACATTTAAAGGGGCTGCCAGAAAACCAACATGGATAAGACAGGGATGGTTTTGTGCCCAGCAAACTGTTCCTCAGAACATTCAGTCCCAGTGAACAAAGTATACAGATGGTGGGAAAACAAAGACCATGAGATTTGAGGTAAAATGAAGATGGAGAGCCAGCTCTTGTCTTGACTCTGGATCTTCACTTGGCCTCACATCTTCAGGCTCACCCTCTCCTTTGAGACTACACAAGAGGTCAGGCTTTCCGTGTGGCCTCTCACACTTTCATGCTGTCTGTGTCAGAGATGGAACTTGTCTTTAGATGTTTCTCCTCTTCCTATGCATGCAGACCTAGCATCCTAGAAGCTTCTCTAAGGTTTTTTTTTTCCCTAAGCGCCTCTTCTGCTCACTTCCCATACAGCTGGACATTCTGATTTCAAACTTAGAAACCAAGTGTGCCCATTGCTATAGCAACAAAGATGCTCTGCAGGTTACACAACAATCACTTCACCTGGGAAACAGATCTCAGGGTTGAAAATGCCAGAATTCACATGACAAGTTTGTTGGCAAGGCTGAGAGGACCTCCAACTATATCTCACTCCAAATCTCCCACCTTCAACAACCTCTAGGAATGCTTTTGGGACATAGATTTTACTCCTGATTATTAGAGACTTGAGGAAGACTCAATGTAACTTCTAAACTCTGAGCTGCAGTTTTGAACCTAGATGGAATCATAGCACTTGAATAGAGGCAGAGGAGCTAGGAAATGGTCATGGCTAATAAATGAGCTTGTTTCTATTGGTGGTAACAACTAACTAATATCTAGAGACTCAAAACACTACTTTCACAGTTGGTGAGAGTTGACAATTGGGAGTGTCTTAGCTGAGTGGTTCTGGCTCAGGGCTGCCCATATGGGTAGAGTCTAGTTGGCAGTATTGCAGTCACCTGAAGGCTGAACCAGAAGGAAGAGTCTGCTTCCAAGATGGCTCCCCCAAATGGCTGTCTACTTTGTGCATAAGAATGTCTGTGGAGGACAGCCTTAAACCTTCATCCCGTGGGCCTCTGCATGAGGCTGCTGAATCAATCACACCTCAGTGACTAGCTTTCCCTGGGTGACCAGGTCAAGAGAGTAAGGGAGGTGGTGCAATGCATGGAAGTCACTTTGTGACTGATTCAGTGCTCTGCTGTTGACTCACATCAGCCCTATTTGTTGTAAGAGGAAACCACACAGGGCTATGAACATAAAGAAGGCGCCATTGCTGGAGGCCACCTTGGAGTCGAGTTACCACCAAAGAAAAGGTACTAAGAAAAACACAGGCCAGCCTCTTGTTTTTAGGCTTCCTAATTAAACACAACCAATGAATTTTTGGTAACCTGTGTCCACATGATGGCTTGAATGCCTTTTATCTTAGAGCGCCCAAGAATCTTCTCCACAGCTTTACAACTTTGTCATACCTATTTTCAGCTATGAGTGAGTTAAAAGTACTTTGAGAAACTCATCCCCTCAGCCCAGAGGGCAGCTGAACAAGGCCTACAGAAAATTTTAAAATATGACCAATATCTCTGTTTTGTGACTATATGCAGACTATACATGTGGATACCATACCCAAATAGATACCCCTGGTTGTAGGGAAAGTTCTCTGGCCAGTGTTTCTAAAAAAGCATTAGGCTCTAGCTATATGGAAAGAATATAATAAGCACAAAGACATGGGTATATGGCATGCTCCACTTAGATGCATTCTTTGAGTATGTGGTAGCATTGTTCAAATCTTTTACAATATAGTTTTCTTCTACCTTGCTTACATTTTCAGATTTTTTTTTCAGGTGCGTACTTTAATCCCTTATTATTCATTTTGGTCAGTTTTTATCTTTTACATTTTGAAACCATTATTATCTATTACTTATAAATTTAACACAATAGGAACTTGACTGTAAAGGAAAACCCTTACCTTATGACGTGAACCTCTATCATTAGGGATGCTCTTCAATTTTATGCTTAACATCACTGATTCTCTATTAGGGTTCACATCATTCATCTCTTCAATGTATTTTATATACAAATTTTCCAAATGTATGTGTTTTTAGTTATCTCTTATAGACAGCATATTTCTAGATTTTCTTTTTTGTTTTATTTTAAAATACTATCTGATCATAAATTTTTAGCTCAGTATTGTTTCTATATAATTATATCTATATAATCCACTTAGGTTCATTTTGCCCTGCTATTTTCTATTTATCCTGTTTACTATTCCTTTCTCTGTCCTGAACTTTTTAAAAAAATTATTAACCATATTTTATCATGTACCTTCTATTTTTATCATTTGAATGCTTACCATAGAAATTACATTATACTTACTTAACTCATCCAGGTTAATCTGGACTTCCTCCTCTCATAGACAATGCCTGATTTTAAGAACGTTTTTACTTTTTTCATCTTCCTCTCAACCTGTATATTATCTATACATGATATTTCCTTCTTAAACCCTCTTTTTTCCTATTGTCCCTTAGTCTCAGCAGATATGTTATTACTGCTGTACATTCACAAGAGTTTGGAGCCCTGAAGCCATGTACCTTCTCAGGAACTCTCCATTTTTTTCTTTCTGGTTTTTGCTTTGCTTAACCTCCATATAGTCTTGTCTTTCTGAGATCCTCTGGATTGAGGGTGCAAGTGACTTTGGTTAGATATGGTTTGTCCTTATGCCGGGCAGTTCCAGTCCCCCTGTCTCTGGTGAGCCTGTCTGGCCTGGGCGTCTGTTCCTGCCTGCACAGTCCAGGATCCAGGCCGCACGCTGGCTGCACGAGCATCTCAATCCACAAATATGCAGCTCCCTCCCGTCCTCCAGTATTCTGCTTACCTCTCAGTTTTAGGACTTCATCCAAAAATTAATTAGCTTAGGAGTTCTTGTCTGTCTTTGAAATTCTTCAAATTAATGAGCACTTTAATATGTGATATTTGTTATAAACACATACAGTTGTTTTTACCAGGAGAATTTATCTAACTAATTCACAGTTACAGTTTAAAATGTAGATGGCTATAAAGGCTACCTACATTTCACTTAATAAGAAATACTATGTCAAGCATTTATATATGTTGGGTAGTAGCCTAAGGATTTCACACAGATTATTTAATCAGCATAATTTATTAAGGTTCCTACTATATATTATATACCCTACAAGTTTCAGCTGCTATTATATACTTTTATATTCACCTTTCATTTGAAGGTTTTTACACTTTTGTTCTGCCCTCCTGGAACAGAAAGTTACAGACCCAAAGGTCCCACTTTTGAGATTTTTCTAGACTTCTCGTCAGACCACTGAGGCCAGTGAAACACGGGCAGTGGTATAACACAGCTGATTAATATATTGCCCTCTTAGGTAAGTTTCATTTTCGCAGGGTCGTGCCTCTGTGCACAAGGTGTCATTTGAGGGTATATAAGGTGTGACATCCTCAAATTACACCATTTGTCACTGGCCCACGCAGAGAATCTCTGCCTCTTCCAAGGCTTCTCCTAAACCCATAGTTTTCTCCCTTTCTCTCTGTGCAAACTGAATAAAATCATTATTGGATCAGGGTTTGGGATTTCTTCCCCATTTCCATTTTTCTCAATAAGCACTGTGGAAAAAAAAACATTTTAAAATTTAATTTGAACAGGTGCAGTAAAGAGCATTTTAAAAACACACCCTTGACTTTGATTGTGTTTGTTTGAGCTGGATCTCACTGTCATTTTAACAGACCTGCACTGTAAATAGCTTAAGTTCTGGTGCCAAGAACCAATTATCTACAGCGAGCACAAAAACCAAATGATTTCTATACAGAATGAATCATGCAGGCGCTTCGGAGTCTCAGCAGGCAAATTGGCCCAGATAAGATGGAATACTGTTGCTTGATTAGGAATGAAATTCGCCAGCCTGAGGTGGCTGCTCTTAGGGACTGAGGAAGATACAAATCCAATACGATTCCTGTGGAATTCCCCAAGTTTCATCATGATGCAAGGCTTCTGTGCTTTTCCACACTGTCTGAGACTAAAGATCAAAAATCTTATTCACAAGCAAAAACAGATTTATTTGGTGAGTATACAACCTCAATGGTACAACATGCTGGGAGCTTGTTTGTGTATGCATGTAATGTGAGTGTGTGTGTGTGTGTGTGTGTGTGTGTGTGTGTGTGTACATATATCTCATAAATATATTTAAAATTTAGAAACTTACACAATATACTTTTCAAATTATTTGAATCATGAACTTATTAGAAGCTGGTGAAAACTACAATCCAGTAGGTCTGTGGTGGTGTCAGTTATATTGCTTTATGGTCAAGGACATTTGTGACCAGTTTTGATGAGAAATGGTTGTCAATAATGGTTCACTCATGGTGTGTGCTGCTCTAGCAAAAGTCCAGTCTGCTCCTCCACACAGCAGAATCTGGTAGATCTGATGGAGCCATACTCTTTGACTTTGTCTCAGGTCATCTAGCTGGATATTAAACCCTCTATGACTTAAATTGTCACCTCCCCATTGCTCCACAAGCTAACTTAGAGAACTGGGCAGGCTAACAGCCTTGGACATCGTCAGGGAGTGTGTGTGTATTTGTGTGTGCTCCTATATATTCAGGTGCACTTTGTATCTGTAGATGTGCAGGCACATGAATGTACATGTGAAGGAAATATTTTTCTCAGATGCCACTCATCCTGTTCCTCTGAGAGAAATTTTCTCACTGGCCTGGAACTTGTCATGCAGGCTGGGTTGCCAGGCTAACAAGCTTCAAGGATCTGCCTTTTCAGTGGTGGTGTTGCAAGTGCATCCCACCATGTCTGGGCTCAGAGGATCGATCTCAGGTCCCCATGCTTGCAAAGCAATCCCTTTAGCTGCTGAGCTCTCCCCCTGGTCCCTCTTCTCATGCTAAACTAAAACATTCCCTCATGCATTAAGTAATGCCCATGGGGTTGCAGCAGGTGCTTCAGGATGGTTATGAAGTGATGGGAAGCTGATGCCCAGCTGGTAAATGGACCTCCAACACTGCCTGAAGCAAGAGCGTTCTAAACTCTCCAGTGAAATACTAAAAAGCAAGGCAGACCTCTAAACCTTTCTAACTACCTGTAGTGTCTAACTACCTGGGCCCTTTTCCTTGTGTTATTAATAGCAAACTACCTGAGATCTCTTTATGGAGTTGAAGTTTCCTTATGGCCTTGAACCTTAAGCAATATTTAGTTAAACTGAATATTCTCTGATCATGAGAAGAAATGTCTAAATCAGGTACATGTCCTTTGAAGAGGAACAGATCTGGTGTTAATTTCTACCTTGTTTGTTATAAACTGGGAAACAACATGAAAGTGTTTAACCTGGAGCTTCAGTTCCTTATTTGGTAAAGACCCACTTCTCTGGTTTCTGTGAAGATATGAGGTGATGCACAGAGATCCCCAAGCACAGTGGGGCAGTCCATGATAGGTATCAACTGGAGATGATGAGAATATTTTGGCCATACTGGGTGAGGTTAGCAGATGACTCTGGACTGCTGAAATCAGCTTGAATGCACAAATTCTTGAAACCATGTCAGCAGCAGTGGGGACCCCCATTGCAAGCTGCTGCCCACAGCAGCCTGAGGAGTTCCTTTAATCCTTTAGGGACCTCAAATCAGATAAATGGGTCCTTGCCTTCGACTCAGAAAAGAATTTCAGAATAAGTCAGTATGAAGCAGAGTAGGAGTTTATTACAATAGAAGACACCCAGGGAAAGAACATGGGCATGGACTTCTTAACAGTGAGGTACTGTTAGTGTCTTAGCAGTTGACATGTCTACCATGTGCTTTTAAGTTTCATCTAAAGAGCTAAGAAATCTTTTTTTTCTCTTTCCCTTCATGATAAGTGAGATTATAGAGTAGCTCCTAAAGTTCTTTGGATGGGAAATAAAACCAGGGGTTAGGGCTGTACAAGAGGTTAGGATTTTTTTTATTCTTACTATAAATGAAGAAGGGTTCTGACGACATTTCTAGAAAAGTGCAGGTTAATAGTGGAACGGAAAAAGCCTTTAGCAAATTTAGCTGTGCTGAATTACTACTTCTCTGCTGGAAAGAGGCATCAGCTGGAATCCAGAGTGAGGGGCCCATTTCCCAGCATCCTCCTGATTTCCGCTGTCTTCAAATCCAGCCTCACTTTTAGTGCCCATGTTTGTGCTATGTGTACCAAAGAAAGACTAACCTTAGGGAGACTGAATCCATTTTTCACATCTGTGCAGTAGATAAGGGGCCTGGAATAATCTTCACTATTGGGTGAGAATATCTTTGTGTCAGTTTTCTATGTTGGTTTCTGCTGTGCTTAATGAAGCCTGAAAGAATAGAATTTCTTGACTCTTCCTAACACCAGGGTGGGGTTATTATCAAGTGAATCGAACCCAAAGGAATGATTAATCTCATCACCAATTAATATCTTCTGAGCACCCGTGGTTTGATTTACACATAAAAAGCAAATTGGAGTCATCATTAAAATAACTCTAATCAAAGACTATTTTTTTAGCTCAATTAGGATAACATTTTAGTACCTGTGATTAAGCTAGTGTTGCATGATAAAATGAGGGTGACTTCACATCCCTCCCCTAATTTAATCCATTTCTTTATAAATGCTATTTTGGTTACTTTGAAAACTCTGGCCTGATCCTGGAAGAACATTAATGATTCATTAATGAGTGTTTACTTAGCTACTCATACAGAGGCTGATGTTCATGTGAGGCAAGAACAATTAGCAACTTTACAGCTTAGGATCTTGTTTATGCAGGTTATATCAAAGCAAATCATTTTGTCAGTGTCTATAAAAGGTAAATGATAATGTATTTGGAGCTTTTCCAATTTCATTTTTAGTGTGAAAACACAGTATTAATTAATCCTTCTAACACACCAGTGATCAAGCATGCTGGTTTGTAGAACAGAATACAGTACTGACAGTAGGAAGGCCTTCATTCTCTCTCTCTCTCTCTCTCTCTCTCTCTCTCTCTCTCTCTCTCTCTCTCCTCTTCTCTTCTCTTCTCTCTCTCATCTATCTATCTATCTATCTATCTATCTATCTATCTATCTATCTATCATCTATCTATCTATCGTGGTTACATGTAGTGCATGCATGTGAGTGTAAGAGTGTGTATAATATGCATGATATTATAGGATGTGTAGATGTGTGATGTGTGGTACATATATGTGTGAGCTGTGTGAATGTATGTTACATGTGGCATGTGACACATGCAGAAGAGTGTGTTTGTGTATATGTAAACTCATGTGTGTACATTTTGAAGCCAAGACAGGATATCTAGCATTTTGCACTGTGACTCTCTGACTTATTGTCAAGACAAGACTGTCACTGAATCAGAAGTGCACTGTTTGAATAGACTGGCTAGTAAGTGAGCTCTATTATATCTGCCTGTATCCACCCCACTTATGGGTGCCTGGCTTTTTATGTGGATGCTCAGGACTCAAACTCAGGCCCTCACGATCACAGAACAAGCTTCTTCACCCATTTTTAAAGGACAAATACTAATTAAAAGTGAGAGGATAATTTTTCCACTTTTGTAGAGCATTCACTTTAGAAAACATATATAGGAATTATTAAGATGTTAAAAAAATGACATCAGGAAATTTGAAGGCAAATGGATGGAACTATAAAAAAAAATCATCCTGAGTGAGGTAACTCAAACACAGAAAGACAAACATGGTATGTACTCATAAGTGGATACTAGCTGTAAAATAAAGGATAACTCTGCTACAATCCACAGACCCAGAGAGAGTAGGTAACAAGGAGGGTTGTGGGGGAGCACTAGATCTCCCTGGAAATGGGAAATAGAAGAGATTTTGTGAGTGGACTGTGGGTGGATGGGGATAGAAACATGAGCAATCAGGTTGGGGGAATGGAGGTGGAGAATACTGTAAGAGACTACTAGAGGGAGGGGCATTTGTGGGTCAGGTAGAAACCTGGCTCAAGGGAATCTCCCAGGAATCTACAAGGATGACCTAGCCAAGACTCCTAGCAATAGCGATACATAGGCTGAACTGGCCATCTCCTGTGACCAGGTAAGACTTCAAGTAGAGGGAGTGGGAAACCAACCTCGTCACATAACCTTTGACCTACACTGTGTCCTGCTTATGGGATGTTCTGGGATAAGGGTGGCCTAAAGATTGAGACAGTAGCCCACCAATGACTTGTCTAGCCTAAAACCCATGTCAGGAGAGTAAGCCCACTCCTGGCACTGCTTGGAGCATCAGGACCCACAAGCTAGACCCAGAGACCTAAGACAGGACCACCACTACTAAAGGAAAAAAGTCAATGTAATGATATCCTGCTGTACTCATAGAGTAATGCCTAGCCCAAATGTCATCAGAGAGGCTTTATCCAGCAATTGATGGGAGCAGATGCAGACTCACAGCCAAACATTAGGGAGAGCTCAGGGAATCCTGCAGAAGAGGGGGAGAAAAGATTGTGGGAGCCAGAGGGGTCAAGGACACCACAAGAAAAGCCACAGAATCAACTAACCTGGTCTCACAGGAGTTCACAGAGACTGAACCAACAACCAGGGAGCCTGCATGGGACTGACCTAGGCACTCTGCATGTATGTGACAGTTGTGTAACTTGGTCCTCTTGTAGGACTCCTAACAGTGGGAATAGGGCCTGTCTCTGATTCTTTTACTGGCTTTTGGGACCCTACTCCTCATTCTGGGTCACCTTGGCAGCCTAAATACAAGGGAAGGTACTTAGTCTTACTGTAACTTGATATGTCATGTTTTGTTGCTATCCATGGGAGACCTGTCCTTTCCTAAACAGAAACAGAGGAAGAATGGATTGGGGGTGGGAACGGGCCGGGAGGGAGACTGGGAAGAGAGGAGGGAGGGGAAACTGCTGCTGCCAGGATATAATATTAATTAGAAAAGAAAACATATTTTTTTTGTATCTTGACATATACATGTGTTTCTGTGTGTCTGTGTGTCTATCTTCTTCTTTTAAAGTCTAGACAGTATTTGTCAGTCTTGTGGCACACACATATCTTTCTAAAGACCTGAGCTACCTTCTAGAAGTGTGAATGTCAAGGGGGCTAGCTCTTCTACCTCCAAGATTCCTGGCAGTAAAGGCCTAACTTCAGTGAACTCCTTGCTCTGGTTTGCAAAATGACCCTATATCATAAAGATATGAGAAATTGATATTTTTCTCACTAGATAAAGCCAGTATGCTTTTATGGGTGATCACTCCACATACCAGGAAACGTTAAGATGACCTATATGTAGTGACGAGCCATGTCCTCCTGTTCCAAGGTCTAGTTTCTGTTTCTCTTTGGAGACATGTCTGTGGGGGCTGTATCTGCTTGACTGTATAAAACAATCTGATTTCTTTCTGTCTCCATGGACTATGGAAGTCTTAGCGGATCGTCTATTGCAAGCACTGCTCTGTAGATTATTTGGTGTGTGTTCAGTGCACAGGAATAGGCGGGTATGCATGCGTTCACGTGTATTCGGAGGTCAGAGGACTGCTCAGGTGCCACCATTCGGGAGCCGTCCGCCTTGGTTTCTGAGACAGATTCGCTCACTTCCCCGGAGCTGGACAAGTGGGTGGGACTGGCTGTGGAGGGAGCCCCTGGGGTCTGCCTGTATCTGCCTTCTCTACAGTGTGATTACAAGTACATGCCGTGACACCAGGTTTCAATGCACGGGCTCTGGCTGACCTTAGGTCCTCACACTTTCAAAGCAAGAACCTGAGGAACTGAGCGATCTTCCCAGGGCCCCCACACGATAGTTAAAGGCATTCACTAAGGTTTTCTTTCTCTACCATCCTTGAGGAAAAGATTTTTTGATTAGAAGATTTGGTCTTTAATTTTGTTGCCCAAACAATTTAATAAACATTATCGGGTGCGTTTTCTGTGAATTACTTCTCCACCAGCATGTGTGCCTAACAGAAGCAACTCAAAGCAGGAAAGCTTTATTTTAGTTTATGGTTCCAGGGAGTTCTGTCTACAGGATGCCAAAAACGAGTCAGGAATCAGGAGTGGATAGATATAACTCTCAAAGGCTGTCCCCACCTCCCAGTGACCTTTTCTATCAGTTAAGCTCCACCCCTTACAGACTCCACAGCCTCCCAAAAGCTGGTTAGCCAGCATCCAAACCTTGAACCTGCAGGGCACATTTCACATCTAAACCATAACAGGTGCCTACTTGCATCAACATCATGTTAAGGAATTAATAATAATAATAATAATAATAATAATAATAGGATTTTCCTGTTGGAGTGGTTTGAGCAAAAATAAGCCCAAATTTGAATTCTTCACTTCTCTCCCCTTGTCCACCAGTCTGAAGTCTGTGGTTACTGGCCTGTGTGTAATCTGGCTGGTGTGTGTGTGTGTGTGTGCGTGTGTGTGTGTGTGTGTGTGTGTGTGTGTGTGTTTTCTCCTCTCCTTAACAAAGGGTTTTGCTCTGTATTTATTAACAGCTCAGGGTATAGGAAAGGAACAAGAGCACTTTTCATACAGAGACCTGTAACAGAGTCTCACAAGGAAAGAAGTGACTTTACTAACTCCCAATTGACCCAGAATAGCACTCAAAACTGCAAACAGATATTGTCACCCTACATCCACATGTTGCGTCCAACTTTTAAGAGATATTTGTTTTGTTTAAGGTTGCTTTCAATTTGCTGGCTGCTTTAAACAAACGATTAACACAGCACATATACACACACATATGTTTTCCTGAGTCAGGGGCTTGGAGGAGTAGGTAACATTAAAACTATGCATTGGCTTAGGTTGTCAAAGTTGATTATAGGACAGACAGGTTAAACTTAAATAGGTTGATTTAACACAGTAGGGCAGCAGCAAGTTAAGAACATAGTCTTAAGTGATCTCAAGGCATGCTATTAATTTGGTTGCATGGATGGTCTAGACAAAGTTCAGTCTCTTTGAAGGCAAGAGAGAGCATCAAAAGTGTATCACCACATCCATTATTGCTGGGTACTCTCACATATAAGAGAGACCACTCCGTGACCACTGTGGACAAAATCTTTGCCATTATAAACCTTAACAGTCTAATGACATCTTTTCTAAAAGCCAGCTGTGTTTTATTAGACAACATTATTTTATAGCATATAGACCAGGGAACGACAACTTTTCTTTTTAGGTTTCATTATCTGAAAAATTAAATTCTATCACTTACATTTTGTACTGAGCAGAACTAATATGAAACTTGAACTCAGTGACTCCTATAAAGAAACATAGCGGTTTGGGCAATATTGCACACTGTTTCTGAGG
Source organism: Peromyscus maniculatus bairdii (assembly GCF_049852395.1). NCBI lineage: Eukaryota > Metazoa > Chordata > Mammalia > Rodentia > Cricetidae > Peromyscus > Peromyscus maniculatus. Next base: position 85,142,607 of record NC_134862.1, read on the forward strand.
ACATGGAAACACACACACACACACATACACACACACACACACACACACACACACACACAGAGCTTATAATTATCAGTACTACTTCATACTACCTAAATTATACAGCTATACAGCTCCAAGCCAGATAACTTTTCCACTTACCAGTCTCCGTAGTTCTCACAATGGAAAATTTAGAATGTTGCAAAGATACCCCAGATTAAAAGCCATGGAGCCAAAAACACATTAAAATAATTTAAGGCGATGCAGAAAATGATTGCCGAAAGAGCAACAAGGTTCACGAGAATTCTCACTTTATAAGCCAATAGCTCCTCAGTGAGGGGTGGAATTTTTATTGGTAGTGGTTTATAAGGTGAGAATTCTTGTGATCAATGCTGTTCTTTTGGCCTCATATCCAATCCAATTCGAAATGGTTTATTTACTCCCATGACATCACAGAGTTCACAGCTGGGTAAGTTTGCTGATGACGTTACCCTCCAGCAGCCTGCATGGTATATTCTGGTACCATGAAAGCTAGCCAGCAAGGAGGAAGTTCACTGGCCAGTCGCATCTCGATTTCTCTTTGTCTTGTGTGGTCAGAGTATGTGATGCCATCAGCAATAGGGTTCTAGTGAGTAACCAAAAGCAATGGCAATAGACTGAATTATTTGGAGGGGGAGGGGGTAGTGCTGGGACACATATGATAACAATTATTTGAGGGGAGGTAGCCCATATCTGGCACTGAGCCTTTTTAGTTGCCAGCCTATAGCTTCTGGGAAAAATACTGTCCCCTATGAGGGGTAACTCCCATTAAACTCTTTTCCGTGAATATGTAAGCATAAAGTCTATATAATAGTAAGCTTCCACATTGCTTTTTCAAACATCCCTAGTGTGTGTACCAATTGTCAAGAATGTGCTTGTGCTATTTTTAGAAGATTCTCTTGAAAATAGGTTACTATGCTAATATCCTGGCTTATATTTTATATTTACACGGAATTTGTCAGTGTATCATTTACCCATCTTTTCAATTATCTGTAAAGATCAAATCTTACTTGATTTATACCCACATCAAATGAAAATCAGCTTAACCTCCCAATGGAATCATGCCGATAACCGCTTTGGAAAGGTGGGCTGTGTGAGAGGGATGTCAGAAAACAGTGATTACCATGGAGAATACAATAAGCATTCATGTCCATCATTATTTTCTGCTCTGAGTATAACTAGGAAGCAAATGTGTTTAGCTCCTGTTTAGACAGGCAGACCGGTGTTCAATATGCTATATATAACTAATAAGCATAGAAGTGGGAGATGATCCTAGACAACCATCTCCAAAACGTGTAGTCACTGTGGAATGGGTATATGTATGTTTGTATGTATGTGAAGGTATATGTGTGCACATGTATGCTGGCTCACTATGTTTTATATATATAACATACATATATATACACAAACATACATACATATATATATATACATATATATATGCTTGTGAATACTCATATACATACATGCACATACATTTTAACCAAATCCTCCTTAAACCAAAAAGGAAACATTCATAGACCTGAAAAGCCATACTTACCATGAGCTATAAAGACATACTAAGTGAGTGAATTGAACAACTGAAAAGCCATAAGAGATGCTAGTTAGGCTATTTTTAACAAAAGAAAAGAAAAGAAATGTCTGAAAATTCAGGTAGGAGGAATAAGTTAGAAAAGGGTCTGACTGTCTTTTTACATTTCCACAGTTGCTGCTAAATAATCATGCCAGACAAATTATTGACAACAATGAGTTCCTACAGACTTGTCTCCTGTGTCTGAGCCTGTCAGGAAGCCTCCTTGAGATCTGCAGAAACTATTAAATGCTGAAGACCCATAGGCTTCTGGGACTGGAGAAGGCATGTTGTCTAGGCCTTGAGTTGTCAGTGTGACATGCCACAGGGTGTCTTGGGAGACACTACATCACATAACAATGTCCTTGGCAGCCATGTATGATGGCTCATGCTGGCAATCCCAGTACTTAGGAAGCTGAGGCAGGGGACTACCATGAGTTCTGGGCCAGTCTAGCCTAAAGAGTGAAGCTCTGTCCCAAAAATGAGCTGCTCCCTTTGCTTTATTCCAACATAAGATACTTGTTGGTGACTTTTTACTCCATGGAGTCTCTTCACATTAAGGCCTACTTTGAACCTACTTTGAACAAAAACTATTAAGTCAAAATTATGTCACAATCTTGGAGCAGTGTTCTACTTATCACAGCTATGGCTTCTAAATTCATGCATGTTTTTAAGAGAACACTCTTAATCCTTGTTTTGGATGGTATTTAGAATTTAAACTTTATTACTAGGTTACCACAGACCTTCTGGCAATTCACTGTCAAGGGGCTATCTTTGTATTTTGCAGATGGAGTATAGATTCCTGGAAATTCTCCCAACTCAGAATTATCTTGAGTTCCAGCTCTCCTAGCACTAACCCTTCAGTAGACTGTCATCAAAACTGCCCCTCCCCCAATTTTAGAGGAATCTCAGGTTTTCAGGTGTGAATGCAACCAGTTTCCTGTCTTACTTCTAAGAAACATTATCCTGACTCCACCTACCTTGCCTTGTCTGTGACTTTCAGCTTCCCAGTGTTCTTGGCTGAGTTAGTGGGTTGGTCTTTGACCTCTCATCCTACTCTAGACATAAAATACCTTGTGTTCTTCACTTTCCACCAGAACTGCCATTCATTCTTTAAACAATCATCTGACAATGCCTCCCCCATTAACTAAGCAATGCTCTCCACAGCAGAGACCTAGAATACAAGATCTGCCCACCATTCTGGATAGTTCTTCTTCCTGTAAATTAACTGTTCTGTCTCTAATCATATAGCCTCTTATGCTGGCTGATGGAAAACAAAATTATGGTTGAATGGTTCTGCCACCTGTTGGCTGTTAATGGGCAGCTGCCATGTCGAGAAGTGGGTATAGGGGTGGAAGACATGATTCAAAGGTGAAGAGCACAAACTGCTCTTTTAGGAGACATGAGTTCAGTTCCCAGCACCCATAGCAGGCAATTCACATTGCCTGTAACTCTGTTTCAGGAAATGCAGCACCCTCTTCTATTTTCCATGGACACCTGCACTCACATGCACACATTGACACAGGCAGACATGAGCATTATACACATAATTAAAAATAAAATAAATCTTAAAGCAGCGAGTCTGACTCTCATGACTCTACTTTTAATTGTTATTATTAAAATATTTTTAATTTTAAAGATAAGTGTCTGGGACTTTTAGCTTATTTGGGGTTTCAGTTCATTTGGGATTTTTGGTTTTAGTGATGTTTTTAAAAACCTTCTTTATGGTTGGGTTGTGTACTATATTAGTTATTTTTCTCAATGTGACAGAAGCAACAATGGAGGAAATGTTCGTCTTCGCTCCCAGTTTTAGTAGTACAGTCCATTACGGTGGGGAAGGCATAGTAGCTAGAGTGGCCAGTTTGTGGTCCTAATATTTGCAGCTGCAACTTGCTTACATCTAGATGATTTAGAAAGCTGAAATTCTGAACCAGATGCAAAAGCAGATGTCACCTTCAATGCCTGCTTCCAGCAGTCCATGTCAGCCAGAGAGCCATGACTCAAAGGTGCCACAATCTACCCAAACAGCACCAACAGCTGAGGCCAAATGCACACACACAGGATCCTTTAGGGGACAGCACAGGCCTCCAGCCACTGTAACACATAGCCTCTCTGCTAGCTTTTATAGTTATCTTTTTAAATCAGAGCTTTCCTGGGGAGAGCCAGACTAGATGAGTTCACTGCTGGCCTTTAGATGTTCAGAAGTATGTTGTTAAAGCAACACCTCATTCTTTGTGGGGACATTTGCCTTCGAAAACTTTGTCCATGGAATTAGAGTTAATCTTCTGAATAGTTCTGCTATCTGTGTCTGGTGCTCATGAGCCATTGGAGGATGAGCATGAACACTTTGGCTAGTACATATTTTCTTAACTTCCAAATTACTGAAACATTTGATGCCTAAGTAAAGGAAGTGAAGAAAAGAAGCCTCTACCAGCTTCTGTGGAGGGATGAAATTGTAATCAAAGTCAAGCAAGAAGTTTTCATTAGATGTCTTCTGCAGAACATTTACCAGCCTAGGGGAAGAAGTCTAATGTAATTATATCTTATCTTGGAATAAATACTTGCATTTTTATGCTTACTGTGTGCCAGGACATTTTCTTGTCTGGGATCTTTCTCTTTGTCTGTTTCCATGCATGTAAATGTGCCCAGAAAAAAAAAGAGATCTATCTAGCCATTTGCATGTTTTAGGCATATACATTCCCATCTCTCCAATCCTCAAGTATATGTGTAAGGTCATTTTATTGCTGATTCTTTGCAGGTTATAATGCAAGGATTAGAAACTATGAATACCTAAGAACAAATAAATATTATCTCCTAACATGAGACATCTGGTAATGTCTCCCAATTGTGAAGAAACTTTATGCATGCTACTTCCACAGCTCCTCATCTTGCTGTTTTGTCTCTAATGTCCCCCTTTTCTCAAAAAAAAATCATCTAAAGGTGTTACTGTTTCTCTTTAAATTGCTTTCAATGTGGAACTTACACTCAGCATTTGTTACAGAGTCCTCAAACATGTCCATTGTAATGGTCTTTAGTGATTTAGTAATATCCACTCAGCATTCTGGAGTGTAGATGGAATTCTTGGCTCCTTTAAGATCATGTGTGTCCTGATGACCAATAATAATGAGAAGTGATGACTATTGCTTGTGTATTTATTGGATTGCCTGAGAAAGATCCCCTTGATCACAGCAGGAACAACTGAGATTTGTGTTGCTCTGAAAACAGAGACAAGGAGAAAACAATAATGAGAGAGGCCTGAAAATTTTCAATACACTTGACACATAAGAGAGAGAGGTTACTGGTTAGCACAGCACAACTTAGCTCATTCTAACTAAATCTATCATTCTAGAATGAAGTTACAGACTAGGAAATGCTAATCTAGCAAGTTCACACACAAACAAACATCTCTGCTGTGTCCTTATCATTCTGAAACTTGGGTTTTCTATCTTTGGGTTTCCATTATAGAATGTCAGTCATTCAGAGTGCTTCCTCGGTTCATCTGTCTTTGTCGTATAAAACCAAGAACACTGGAGGTAATGCTGGGAGCTATGGAAGCTTGCTAAGCTTTCTGTAACATCTTAAACTTTCATTAGATTTCAATTATTTAGATGCACTTTATACGGCCAGATTTGATGCTAATTTTCACCGAGCATGTTTCAAAATCAGAGGATGTTTGTACCCAAATGCTTAGCTTGATAACATAAATCAGAAATATCTACTGGGAGCATCCTTCTCAGGTGTCAGAATCAAATGCTATTCCTTTTAATATTTGCCATCTTATTTGTATGTTTTTCCAAAAGCATACACTAATATTGCCATCTAATCAGAAATTCATATCTGATCTTCATTTCCATTTTCTGGCATAGATACCTTAAAAGTTCTCAAGTTTTCTGAATGATAATGTGAGCCTTAGCTTTGTTATGCATAATAAACCCCTTTCAATCATACTTGAGCATATGCTAGTGAGGTGAAGGCTCTTAGTGTCTACAGAATGTGGGGCACTGGTTGCAGGAGAATCAACCATGTGATAGATAAACTGGAACTTGAACCCCACACCTACCTATAAGAATGGAGATTAATCTAATCATAATGGTCAATGGTTTATCAGTCATGCCAATGCATATAAATCAGACCTTCATAGGAGCTCTCAACAATGGAGGGGGGGAGCTTCCTATTTGATGAACTCAGCTGGGTGCTGTAAGGTGAAGCCTCTGGAGATATTATGGATGACCTCACCCATCAGTTTCTTGTCCTATACATCTTCCATTTGGTTGATCCTTTATAACAAGTTAGTTCATTTGATGATCAAATGAACTAATTTCCTCTGAACTGTTCTAGCAAATTCTCAGACACAAAGGAAAGGTGTGTGGACCTGATTATAGCCAGTCAGAACAGTAGATAGCCTGGGTTTGTACTTGGCTTATGGAATAGGGCTGTCTACAGTACTTAACTTCCTGACTTGGGGAGTCTGATGCACCAGATAGATCATTAGGTTATGGGGTAGTGTTAAGAGTTGAAGTAAATTGTCTGATCCCAAGTTGGAGTCTGAAAGCTAGTGAAGTTGTGAGCACACACACACACACACACACACACGCACACACACACACACACGCACACACACAATTTGCTGTTAGAAGTATGTATAAAAATAGCTACTATTAGTAGCACAAGTCACACTCACTGCATTTGACAGTCTCTTGTTAGAAATTTGATTTCACCTTATAAACTTGTGTTTATAAGGCCAGCATATGACAGGGAATCACACACACTCCCCAGGTTTTCACACATAAAAAAGGACAAACTGCTATATTCTGTGATCCATACAGTTCATTTCCAAAAGGTGTGAGAAATTTAGGGCATGTGATATCAATGCTGTTTTATTTAAATATGACTGACCCGCAAATTAAAACTTTAAACAGTTAATAAATATCTTAACATGATTTAATTAGAAATCCTTGAAAGGATAAAATAATTCAGAGAAATATTTAAAGGCATATAGTAGTTAATACAGTTAAGTGGCAAATAACTATTCAGTGTATTGGTTTTTTTCACTAAATGTAAGTAAGGATCTAGCAAACCTATAATTTCTTATCTTAAAGTAGGATCTTTGTTAAAACTGCCCATGAGCTCCTGCTTGTCTTCCTGAACAGCCTTGTAGATACTATCACGTAGCAAATGCTTCTTTTCTAGAAGGAGAAACTTCTAAAAACCTCAGAAACCCAAGAAAATAGTATTGAACTTATTAGGCTGTTGGGACCATCTGTTCAAGCAGGTACATCTGCCCATCTACCCACGCATACACACATCTACCCATTTATCTATATGTCCATCCATCCATCCATCCAACTATCCATCTACTCATCTGTCCATCCATCCATCCAACTATCCATCCATCCAACTATCCATCTACTCATCTGTCCATCCATCCATCCATCCATCCATCCATCCATCCATCCATCCATCTACTCATCTGTCCATCCATCCATCCAACTATCCATCTACTCATCCATCCACCCATCCATCCATCTAACCAACCATCCAACCATCTACTCATCTGTCCATCTATCCATCCATCCATCCATCCATCCATCCATCCACCCATCCATCCATCCATCATTCATGCAGGATGAAGAGGAAAGACACTAATCCTAACACATGTTCTCGATCTTTTGTCAGTTTCAACACCATGGAGATATAGAGCTCTCTCAGTACCTACTCCTCAGGTCCAGACTCAGAGTTGTCTTCTTGTTGAACCAATTGGCATGTTGCTTCAATCCACATGTCAGGTCAAAAACCCACTCACTGCCTGGTCAAGTAGGATACAGGTTTGCTTCTTGGACACCATGGAGCTCAGAAGCCCCTCAAAGATTTAATGAGCAAGACATTATAGTTGAGCCTTTGTGTTTTATTTCCATCATCTCTCTAAGCCAGGTGAGCAAAACAAACCTCTGCTTGTAAATGACCAACGTCCTTCTAGATACAGTAGTTGCTCCAAACACAGAAAGAACACACTAGGCAGAAAAGGTTATGCACTCTGGTGAGTGGATGGGTGGGCTCTGAGTCAGCACCTCAGTTACTGCGGAGCTTTCTTAGGCCCAGTCTGTTTGGCCCAGGTGCACAGTCAAAGTAGTTCAAGGAGGTTTTGTAGGAATCTCACCAGCTGGGAGTTGTTGGGAGAAGGCCTCCATGATGTAGTTGATAGGCACAGTCTATGGTCTCCTGAGAAGAAAGAGCTTGGAATGGCTGGAAGTTAAAAACACACTGCTTGAGTTTCCTAGATGAATGGACTCAGGCACCTGTACCTGCCAATCCTTAAACACCCCTTCAGAATTCCCCTACACCCAAGTAGAATGCTGAAGCCTCCTCTGAAAAGGGGTTGTGGGGAAATAAAGGGATGCCCTGCTCATCAGAAGAGTTTGTGACTACATTTTCCAATCAGTGATTTCCCTGACAGTTTCTAAATTGCTTTAGGTTCTCCTCTTCCATTTATTTCTAGCAGTCAGATGTTTACTGATGAAATAGTTTTTGCCTATAATTTGTCTTAAGCGTCCTAAAGCTAAAAAGAACACAGGCTCTGTACTTTTCCAATTACTGCCTTGGTAATCTGGGGCAAGTCATTAAAACACTCTGCTGGGAAGATTTTCACCTATGAAAGGGGATTATCAGTTCAGACCATCTTCTCAGGGTTGTGGACCTACAGTGCACAATGGGTTTATAAGATACGACAATATAATACCTGAATTGAGATGATGGCTTCTTTGTAGATAATTTTATAAAAGGTATTAGATATACAATTTAGCCAAATTCAGCTTTCATAAATTTACATGTCTGTTATTGGTGTATCTGCTAAAAAATGTTAAAACAGTGCCCGCTATGTACAGATATGATATAGCTTAGAGAGATTAAAATTATGGATAATTTTTTCATCTAAAATAGAATTCAGTTCTCTCTTTCTCTCTTTCTCTCTCTCTCTCTCTCTCTCTCTCTCTCTCTCTCTCTCTCTCTGTAAATGTTCCATGGGTGTACTTGTGTGTGTGTGCATGTGTGTGTGTGTGTGTGTGTGTGTGTGTGTGTGTGTATGTAAATGTTCCCATGGGTGTACCTGTGTGAGTGTGTGTGTGTGTGTGTGTGTGTAAATGTTCTCATGGGTGTACCTGTGTGTGTGTTAATGTTCCCATGGGTGTGCCTGTGTGTGTGTGTGTGTGTGTGTGTGTGTGTGTGTGTGTGTGTGTGTAGGCTAGAAGACAACCTTGTGTGTCATTCCTCAGTCATTATCCGTCTTGTCTTTTGAGACAAGGCAGCTCACAGGCTCGGGAAATGCACATCAGACAAGGCTTGGGCAGAAACCCCAGGTTTTCCGTCTCTACCTTCCCAGCACTGGGATTCTAAGATTTATCTTATAAGAATATAAGATGCCACCATGGTTGGCTTTTTTATGTGGGTCAGATCAAATACAGGTCATCCTGCTTGCATGGAAGGCATGCAATTTACCAAATGAGCCATCACCTAAACCCAAGAGGACTATTCTGAAAATGCTCCAATGGGCTCTGTGGGAGAGTCATTTCATCGAGAGAACTTGGAAAAGACAGACGATGGCGGTCAGGAAAGTGAACAACTGTTTCCAAAATGTAGGTGCAGAGGAGCTAAGGAATAGATTTCAACTCGATCTGTAGTGGAGGCTGCAGAGACGGGGCCACAGCTGCTGTGGCTAATGGAGCTGTGTTTGCATTCCGAAAATCAACACCTGAGGCCGTATTTAAATTATTCGGCAAGGGGTTACTGTAGGGAATTGAAACTTCGGTAGATCATTTATCAAATAATTTTTTCATCACTTCATCCACAGGGATGATTTAGTTTCTAGCAAATTAAGTAATGTTGTTTGAAAGGATATGTGTATAGCTTGTATAATCACTCTCAGTTCTATAGTTAAGATATTAAATGTCCCCAAAGGCCCGTATTAAAGGGTGGGGGTTGGCGGGCAATATTGGGAGGTTAAGAACCTTTGGGAGGTAGGGTCTTATGAGAAGTCTTTATGTTATTGGGCTATTGAGTGACATCAAGGGATTTAGGAACATGAGTTCCTTCATGCTTCTCTTTTGCTTTCTGGTCAAAAGGTGAGCAGTTTGCTCTACCACACATTTCCTTTACCATTGACATCCAGTCCCATCACAGGAGATCCAGAAGTAATGGGTGCTTGAACTGAGACCTTCATGAACTAAGACCTTCAAATCTATGAGACAAAAATAACTTGTTCTTCTTATAAATTAATTCTCTTGGGTATTTTATTATAGTGGCAGAAACTGACTGATGCTGAGGAATCAAGATAGTTTTGCATTTACGAGCTACCCTAGATACAGAGTTTAGAAATCTGAATTTTGGAAAAGTCACAATAACAAAAAACATCCCATCATATCTTAATTTGATGGTGTCCAAAAACGCATTATAAGTAATTTCATTTTTAAGGAGTTTATGATATATACCCAAAGGTAACAAGTGACCTACGTGAGTAGACAGTGTAGACACAAGTGATATCTATGACTGATGTCCAGATATCTGAGGAGCTTCTGGGAAGGTAGTCATAGTGGCCTGTATAGGACTTCTTCTGAGATACCAGGAAAGAAATCTTCATGGGTCAATATTACCAAAAACTGATATAACCTTGCTAATTGCCAATCATGCTCTAGTGCTTTCTGTGTTAAGTCACCACAATTTCATAAAGTGAACACAACCATAATAGCCACTGATCATTTATGGAAGCCGAAATTTGAAGAAACTAAACAAGCTGCCTCTAATGAATTTCTTCTTTGCAGTGCTGGGATTTCATTGGGTTTGATCCTGTACAGGTCTTGTGCATGCTGCCACAGTCTCTGTGATTTCATATGTGCCTCAGTTTCTATGGGATTTTCTATGTCTGGATAGTTGCTTCTTAGCAGGATGGAGTGGAGTAGACAGTTTCCGAAGCTAGAAAGATCCATATATGTGTGAAAGGCTATAGTAGGTGCTGGACTCAAGCCAGTGTGGATGGATGAAAGTGGATCTTATGTTTTCTTAAAAGGGATTGCCTGATGGACTAGCCAACGCCATCAACTTTGCTGGCTCTGTTCCTTCTCTCTAGTCTGAGCAGACTCCAGGCTGAATGGGCAGAGATGCTTGTTCATCTATCACCCACCTAGTTCTAGCTCCAATGTCTCCTCCAGGAGCTTTCTAAAGCAGCTTCCATCTCTCACATTTCTAGGCAGAATTCCATCCTGTCCTCTCATTGCATTTATGTATGCTTACTCACTGCCAAATGTTTCTTAGCCACATAAACCAATGGGTTATAATCCTTTAAAAACCTGATAGAAAATCTATCATCAGTTGGCCTATTTCTATTCTAATTCAATTAACTTTCTAAAAAACATTTTAGAGAGATATCTGAAATCTCAGCCTCGAGTTCTGCAGAGTGACAGATAACAAAGATTTATTGTATTGATTTATCTGGTACTGTGTGAATGGCCCTGAATCCTCAATGCCAAGGAAATAATATAGTAAATTTCTATCCTGTTTTTTTCTTTGAGATTTATCTGGCTTTACAGGGTTCTCCTTCCATCTTTTGTGTCCATTTCCTTTTATCTACTTACCATCAAATTTGAATTTAAGCATTACCTCTTCATGACCTCTTTCTTCTTTCTTCAAACCCAGGTGGCAGACACAGTGAGTGCTTGTGTTTCATGGTATCAAAGGATTGGTATGGATCTAATTCTGATAATTCATTCTCAAATATAAAATCCCAAAAACATATGGTGGAAGGTCAGATGTCAATCAAGACCTGCGAGTCATGAGAATACCTTTCTTCAGTATTGATTTTACTTGAAAATTGAAGAAATATTTTAATCCCTTAAAATTTCGAATGTATGTAAATTTTAGTACATATTAATAGAATTCCTTTTTCATGTTGACCTACTTCAAATTGGATGTGTCTCTATGTATAGACATGCATATGATTGTAGTAAGATACCAAGATGGCCACAATTTTTTTTTATCCCTGGATCCACAACCTTGTGCTGCGACTTCATAGCATTTTGATACTAAAAGCTACAGTGCTCATCTATTCCTTGAGTCTGGAGGAATTTCATAGTTGTAAATGTGATGGTGCTTAAGATTTGGAAAGTGTTGTGCACTGGGCTAGTGCTCCCTAGATCGTGAAGTGCAGTTAGCTTGCTGGAGAATAAAAGGCCTTGAATAGAACTGTAATGCCCTCAAGCAATAGTTAGAGCTCTAAGTGCTGTGTGAGTGGAGCAGGATACCTTAGCAAGCTCCAAGAGAGATATGTCTGGTCCATAACAAGAGAACCACCCCGCTGAGCCCAGCCACAATTGCTGTCCTGTATAATCACGAGCTTCACCAATGATTTGTCTTTCAAGCTTCCACATTTGAGGGTGGTCCACAATGAAAAAAATTAACTAGTAGGGTGAAAGAAAGAGAAGGGAACACCCTAGAAGTAAATTTTGCTGTTGGGAAGAAATAACTGGAAAGATTTAGTAACTTCGGGGTTACCTGAAAATCCAGAGTTACTGCTCATTTTTCCTTACTCCTCCATTTTACCAAGCACTCTGGGCAATCAGTGTAAGCAGCTATTGTTACTGTGGAGATGTTTGTCAGTTAGCCATGGATAATTGCAAAGATATCCCCAAGAAGATTTGCAAACAAAATAATTCAGTCTTGTCCAGGATCAGGATGTCAAATACAAGTCAATTTCAGATACACTTTGCAGAGCCAAACAAAGGAGGAAGAGGTGAAGAATCTGTGAAACTAGATCCAGCTGCTTTAGAGAGGAGGAGGAGGAGGAGGAGGAGGAGGAGGAGGAGGAGAAAAAAAAGAAGAAAACAGTGTATACAAGGACCATTGAGACAAATAAATATTTCTTTTGCTGTTGTCTAGAGTTGTGCATACAACTGGGTAGAAAACAAATTTAACCCGGTGGTTGATACTGCATTTGAATGAGTACATAGGAATGATGAACTGTTCCCTCATGTTTATAGATGATGTTTATGAAGTGTTCGTGTGTGTTCAATGAGCTGGTCAAAAAGATAAATTTTATACAGGAATAATGCATTAAATAATCACTTTGGAGCAAGGCTGTAAGTGCACTGAATAACTTTTTTTTTTTCGTAGCTAAGCTGTAATAGAATGGGAAGTTACTGAGAGTTAACAGTACTATCCAGAGTGACTACTTAAGTAGGACAGTGGAAATCATCTGTCAGAGGGACATACAACAAGGGGGTGGATCGTCTGTAAAGAATTTAAAATTCTTTAACTTTTAAGTTACATTAATAATAGGGCTCCTTACAGCATTGTCTTACAGATTTATTTTGATTGACCACCCCCTCCATCTGGTCCTTTTTCAAGCTCCCTATCTACCACTCCATTTATACCATTTCCCCCCCACACCCCCGGCATTTCCTCGTTCCACTCTCAGATCACATGTGTTCTATTTGTCCACACTCTTCCCTGAGTCACTAGTTCCTTCTCTTGCCCCCCCCTTAGTTTCCTGACTTCTACCCATCCTTGCGTGCTCTTGTGTGTGTGTGTGTGTGTGTGTGTGTGTGTGTGTGTGTGTGTGTGTGTGTGTGTGTGTTAGAAGCTAGGATCCATACATGGGAGGGAAAATGCAATATTTGTCTTTCTAAGCCTGAATTATTTCTCTTAATGTAATTGTGTCCATTTCCATTCCTTTTCCTGAATTTTTTTTTACTATTTAATCTTCCTTTATAGTCCAATAAAATTCCATTGTGCTGCAAAGTCCGCTAAGATTAGATCTTTTTGTCTTATCATTTTGTGTTCTGAATTCTTAGGTAGTTTCAAGGATATGGTATAGACTGTTCCAGGCAGGCACAGACAGATCGATCCCTGTGCTCCCTCCCAGCCTACCCTGCTGCCACGCACCGATGCTCTGTGGATGGATGCTGGCTCAGCTGGGAGGAGATGTTTGCAGAACGGATGGACACATGGCCTCATTAGTTTCCATCCTGAGCAAAATTACAAGGGAGAAAACCTTGAATGAGGTGAACGTGTTAATTGTTAATCATAAGAATCAAAGATAATTCACAAAGTGATACAGAGCATAAAATCCTGAAGAATGTTGCTATTAATAGGTGTGTATGTAGGTGGGCCTAGATTTCAGAAAAATTCTGACAGTGAGGAGAAGGAATTTCCAAGTCCAGCATCAACCCTCTGCTATTTTAGTTTCATTTTCTAAGAATAACAGACCCAGTATAATAAGTCTTTTTTGCTTATAAGCAAAAGATACTTTAATAAAAACTTATTTAAAATAAAAATGCATATTTTAAACTAAGTGTTGTTATAAAGTAAAACCAAAAAGCCCACAAGAATTTAAAAAGTAAACTAATGCATCAAATATTTTCTTTCTTCCTTTCTTTCTTTCTTTCTTTCTTTCTTGCTTTCTTTCTTTCTTTCTTTTTCTTCTTTTTTTTGTTGTTTTTTGAGGCAAGATCTTATGAATCCCAGGATGGCCTCAAATTTGGTATGTAGTCAAAAATGGCCTTGAAATCCTGAGCCCCTTGACTCTACCTCCCAGGTGCTGGGATGATCGATACGTGCCACTGTGCCCAGCTTCTTTTCTCTTTGAAATAGGAGCTTGGTGTACAACCCAGTCTAACTTAAAATTCTTAATCCGCCTATCTTAGCATGAGCCACCAAGCCTAGATATCATTCCCATTATACACACAACTGATTTAAGCTATATCCCCCAGTATTTGTTTATGGTTCAGGGATATTTTATTTATTTTTTATTTTTATTTATTTTTTTTTGTTTTTTTGAAACAGGGTTTCTCTGTGTAGTTTTGGTTCCTGTCCTGGATCTTGCTCTGTAGACCAGGCTGGCCTTGAACTCTCAGAGATCTGCCTGGCTCTGCCTCCCGAGTGCTGGGATTAAAGGCGTGTGCCACCACTGCTTGGTCTCAGGGAAATTTTAATGAAAAATTAGACTTGTATTTTCCTACCATAGAATTTATCCTATTATCTTACAATTATTTGTTTGTACTTCTTTCATATGAATTCCTTTAAGGATGTTGTCCAAATTGCTTATCTTTATATAATTAGAACCTGACTTAAAATCTGAATGCCTGTGTATCACAAGCCCTTTGAAGAGCCTTGCTCAAGGCACATGCCTCTGCTCCATCCTTAATAGACTCTATCTCTCTTTTTATATGTTGCATATAAATGTTTACACATATCTAGAAATAAACATTGTTGCATACATGTGTTAACATCATATTATGGAATAAACACAGAAAGTTCCTCTCAGATTAGTTTGACTAAGAGGGAGTGCTGTGGGATGTTCTGTAGGTCCTGTGGGAGCCCATTCTCAGGTTCTTTGTGGTGTTACCCAGCAGGTCCGTATAGAGGATGATTAGGACCATGGGCCTGAGTGCAGGTGTTTGAGATGGTCTGCACTTGGCTGTGCTGGGGGATGGTCTGTATGTCAAGTTGCTCTGATTGGTTAATAAATAAAACCTGATCGGCCGTGGCTAGGCAGGATAAAAGGACAGAAAGGCAGAAGGAGACGCTGCAGCCGCCGAAATGACCAGAGAGGCTGCAGCCGCCGCCATGACCAGCAGCATGTGAAGACGCCAGTAAGCCACCAGCCACATGGCAAGGTATAGATGTATGGAAATGGATCAATTTAAGATAAAAGCACAGTTAGCAAGATAAGGACAGTTGGCAAGAGGCCTGCCACGGCCATGCGGTTTGAAAGCAAATTAAGTCTCTGTGTTTACTTGGTTGGGTCTGAGCGGCTGTGGGACTGGCGGGTGACAGAGGTTTGTCCAGACTGTGGGCGAGGCGGAAAAATCAAGCTACATTTGGCGCCCGAACGTGGGGCTAAAGAAAAAAAGGGTTAAAGAAAAAAAAGGAAGAAAAAAAAAAAGGGACTAAAGAAAAAGGACAAATGAACAGGGATAAAGGCCGGTGTTATGAAAAAAAAAAAAAAATACTAAAGACAAAGTCCCTTAACCAAGAGGCGCTCCAATAAAGTGTGATCTGAGAAGAATCCTCGCGTGGTGGTAAAGAGGATTCAGAACTCAACACACGGAGCGGTGACGTCGGTAAGTTCTCCAGGAACGGTGACGTCGGTAAACGCCCCACAGTTCCTAATTCTCTCTTTCAAATGAGCGGCAGCCGCCGGTTTGAGTTACTGGCGGGTTCCTGGGGCTTGGAAGAGAGAGGAAAAGGAACATAGACAGTTATATAAAGAAATAGAAAGTTTAAAAAAATAAAGTCTTTAAAGAGAAAGTAAAAAGTAATATAAAAAATAAGCTATGTAAAGATGGATATCACACAGAGAGTTTGGATTATATTGTCTTTGGGATTTTTAACTACAGAAAAACATTTGATCGTAAAAGATGTTGAGTTAAACCAATATGTATATATTAAAGATATCTTGACTTTAAAATTTGGATATAAGGATGTGTTACTTTGGAAAGGAGACTCTGTTTTTGTCTCTACAGAAAGCCAGAGGCTATGGATTTTTTCCAGATTGAGATACATCAGGTTTGACCAGCCAAGACCCCCTGAAAGGTCTCCGATGACACCATGGCCCAGATGATCCAACATCCAGAATCGTTTCAAGGCAACTGGCTCAGACGATACGGTCTCACGGACTACTCCATGATCCTAAAATTTTCTTTGCATCCCCATAAGATACAGCGCCCCCCTCCAGCAGGAAGTAGTTAAGAGAAGCTACGCCCAAATTCCCAAATATACCAAGCTGGCTTTGGAGATGTGTAAAAGTTAAAACCTTCCTTTTTAAAAAAAAAAGAAAGGGGAAGTGCTGTGGGATGTTCTGTAGGTCCTGTGGGAGCCCATTCTCAGGTTCTTTGTGGTGTTACCCAGCAGGTCCGTATAGAGGATGATTAGGACCATGGGCCTGAGTGCAGGTGTTTGAGATGGTCTGCACTTGGCTGTGCTGGGGGATGGTCTGTATGTCAAGTTGCTCTGATTGGTTAATAAATAAAACCTGATCGGCCGTGGCTAGGCAGGATAAAAGGACAGAAAGGCAGAAGGAGACGCTGCAGCCGCCGCAATGACCAGAGAGGCTGCAGCCGCCGCCATGACCAGCAGCATGTGAAGACGCCAGTAAGCCACCAGCCACATGGCAAGGTATAGATGTATGGAAATGGATCAATTTAAGATAAAAGCACAGTTAGCAAGATAAGGACAGTTGGCAAGAGGCCTGCCACGGCCATGCGGTTTGAAAGCAAATTAAGTCTCTGTGTTTACTTGGTTGGGTCTGAGCGGCTGTGGGACTGGCGGGTGACAGAGGTTTGTCCAGACTGTGGGCGAGGCGGAAAAATCAAGCTACAAGGGAGTCCAAATTGGATTCTCTACTTTTTTCCCTATGACTTCTCTTTTGTGTTGACTGGCCTGTCTATAATCTGTTCACTGTGTCTGCCTGTCCTGTTTGTCTTTCTGTGTGTTGTGCCTCTCCCTAACAAAGGACTTTGTATTTATTGAATGGTACAGAAAACATGGTATGGGAAAGGAATGAGAACACTTCCTTGGATATAGATCTTTAACAGAGTTTCACAAGAGAAGAAGTGACTTTATTTATCCCCAACTGATCCAGAGCAGCACTCAAAACCACAAACAGGTATCACCTACCCACATCCACATGTTGCTCCAAATACCTACAGTGTATTGTTTTGTTTAAGCTTGCTTTCAACCTGTGGGCAGCTTGCAGCAAGTGATCACTACAACACACCCTATATACACATACATTATTCTGGCTCAGAGGCAGGGAAAGTATATAAGTTAAAATTAAATCTATGTATTTAGTTTAGGTTGTGAATGCTGATTGCATGGTATGGTGGTTTGAATGAAAATGGCCCCCATAAAGGATCATAGGAAGTGACACTACTAGGAGGTATGGTCTTGTTGGAATAGGTATGGCTTTATTGGAGTAAGTATGTCACTGGGGCCAGGTTTTGAGGTTTCAGAAGCTCAAGCCAGACCTAGTGGCTCACTGTCTCTTCCTGCTCCCTGTAGTTTCAGATGTAGAACTCTCAGCTACCTCTCCAGCACCATGTCTGCCTGCATGCGACCATGCTCCCCACCATGACAATGATAGACTAAACCTCCGAACTATAAACCAGTCCAATTAAATGTTTTTCCTTTGTAAGCATTGCCCTGGTCATGGCATCTCACAGCAATAAAACCCTAACTAAGATATATTGGAAATCCAAAGCAAAGTAAGGTTGGTTATGCTGTCCGTATAAGGATAAGTTAAACTTGAACATGCTGTGTGCACAGTAGGACAGCAGGTCAAGTGCATGTTCTTAAATGATCTCAAAGCATATTATTAACTTCACTGTAAGATCTGGTAAAAGTTCAACCAATGAGAGCAAGAGGTATTTTCTGTTTTTCAGAAGAATGTATACACACACACACACACACACACACACACACACACACACACACACAAATATATAAACCCAAACGTATACAAGAAAAATTAAATACAATTATAAAAAATCAGATGTCAGCCTTCATATACTGTTTGGATTTTCTTTCTTTTTTTTTAAGATTGATCTATTTATTATGTATACAGTATTCTGTATGCATGTATGCTTGCAGGCCAGAAGAGGACACCAGATCGCATTCTAGATGGTTGTGAGCCACCATGTGGTTGCTGGGAATTGAACTCAGGACCTCTGGAAGAATAGCCAGTGCTCTTAATCTCTGAGCCATCTCTCCAGCCCTGGATTTTCTTTTACAGCTCTTTAGTGTGAGATAATTCTGGATTAGTTTCTGTAAATCTGTATGGTGATATCATTAGGTATGAGGATGCTTCCTATAGCTTTGTTTCTTAACATGGGCTCTAAGCCTTTTCTAGAGTTACTTCTTGTATGGCTGATGCTAAAAATGTCAGGTTCCCTTGCAGCTGCCATTCCCAGTGGTTTCCAAATGTCCATTCACTAGCTCACAAGTCACAAAGGTCCAAGAGAGACCTGGGATGGAGGGAAACGCAGTGAACATGGAACCACGAGGAGTGTGGAGGTTGTGCTGGAGACAGTGCAGTTCTTTAGGGTATAGAGCCAGCAACTGCCTGATATGCCAGCATTCCCACTTACCACCCAAACAGAATAACTCCATCTACAGCCTGATCCTCTAGGCCTCTTGGTAAGTCTGTAAACCCCCTGTTATTTTAAGTAAACTTTGAATAAGAGTTTAAGTGTGTGTGTGTGTGTGTGTGTGTGTGTGTGTGTGTGTGTGTGTGTGTGTGTAAATGTTTCCGTGGATGCACCTGTGTGAGTGTGTGTGTGTGTGTGTGTGTGTGTGTGTGTGTGTGTCCATCTAGCATCATATCTGGAGCTCAGACTTCCACTCCCCTCTTCGTAAATGCAGCTCAACATGAAGCAGAATTTAAAACATTGTGAGCATCTGGCAGTCCAGTTTCATGAACTAAAGTCTATTAGTTATATATATATAAGTTTTCAAGGTCATTGTTTAAAAAAAATTCACATCAAAATCTAGTTTCATTAGGTTATTTGCCCAAGGCAAATTAAAAGAGAATGTGGATATGAAGGAAGAGCTGAATAACAGTGAGATGTGTTATCTAACTTCCTGACAGTGAAGAATGAGCCAGGAAATTAAGAGCAAATGTAAGAACAAAGGGAAGCTTGCTAACTCAGTCCATTAGTGCAGGATACATGGAACTCTGTACCTCACCAGCCCAAAGGACACCACCCGCTTACAATGTAATTATGGCACTAACGCTAGAGGAGAAGACTTCAATTGTGTTATCTTTCCTCTCTTTAAGACTAAGGAAGGCTAAGCCAGAGAGGCAGCTCCCTGCCTGGTGACATTAGTTCCATCCCTATGATCCATGTGGTGAGGAGAGACTCCACTGCAGCAGCTTGTCCTCTGTCCTCCAAGTGTGCGTAGTGGCATGTGCATAAACAAATAAATGTAATAAAAGATGTAGGGAAATTTGCATATTTCAATTCTCAAGAAGCCAGCAACATCCTCCCCAAGTTGAGGTAGAGGCCAATGCAGGAAAGTCTACTTTGTGGGTGAGCTTCCTCTACTTTCTCCATGGCCTCCACCATCCAGAGAGAGCAAAAAGATGCCCCAGCATCAGAACCAGTGCAGATGACCATTCCCGGAGACCCAATGGTGATTCATAGAGTAGACATGAAGCACGACAATGAGATCTTTTTGGAAAGGATAGTAGGTAAGATTGTAAGGGTGTGGGAGATGAGTTTTAGCTGATTTGGTCTCCAACATTTTGTTATAGAAGCAAAATAAATTGTGTTTTTTTTATTGTCCCCTTTCCAGTCAGAAGTGGTTGTTTGATCTCAATTTCCTTTCCTATTGGTAAAATTTCAATCATGGCCCATTGAGGGGAAGGATGGGCTTTACCATTGCCTGAAAGATGCAGGGTGGAGGACTCACCAAACTCCCTGGCAAACTGAAAGACACATGCCAACTGTATGCCATGAAACCATTAGGAGGTTATGCTAAGGGAACCCTCAAACTTATCCAGTCAGAGCCCCAAAGTGAACTCCAAGAAACAGCAAAGGACGGGTTATGCCTCTGAGCTCTGAACAATACAACCAAGGAAGCAATGTAGAGGATTTTATTCTAACAGCTACCTGTAAATGCCATGGCAACACGCCACCAGGGAAATGTGAACCAAATGTGAACGTTGACATGGTAGTACTGAAAATGAAGAATTTATTAGGCAGTTTCCACTGTGAATACAAAGGCATGGCTCCCACCCATATTGTGGGCTTTAATGCAAAACTCCCTATATCTAATTCACGAATCTTCAAAATCTTTCCTCTCCCCCAAAACATTGAATTTCTGTCCTTAGAGATGGGAAACACTACAAACTCAAACTGACGGGAGCAATTGCCAGGGAAAGTGCATTTGGAAGAGTTTGCAAACATTGATTGTGAATAAATAGCCTTGAACTCCTGTGGATGCTGCCAGAAAGATGACATCAACATTGCCCTGGACCACAGTCCTTTACCTCCTTTAAATATCTTGTAGCCTATACAGCACATAGGTCCTCACTGACTCCCTGACAACTTTTCTGGCCCTGTCTTCTGACATTGGCAATGTATCAACACAGATACATCGGAGAATACAAGAGGCATTATGAAGACCTGATCCTGAGAACAAGACAGTCCCAGAACCTCAGTGTTCTTCAATAGCAGAATAACTACTGATGGAGGATTCCCCTTCTTCCTTACAAAGTACACTTGAAACTTGATACAGATGCTGGATCCATCTGACAGAGGCTGAAAGTAGCACTAATCTATGAGTATAAAGATAAGTATTTAGAAAGCATTTTGACACTGTTTCAAGAATCCAACAACAGCAACAATAGCCAAAATCTAAAACCAAAAAACCAAAAAATCCTTTAATTAACTAACTTCCTTTGTTATGTTCCCATAAATTAGAGAGTGTGCCCTAAAAGGGCAAAACTAGCCACTTATGAATTAGCTTACTTTGGGTTCTGTTCTTAAGCCAAAAATGACAAATGAGCTTGTATTTTAAGTATGAAATAAAAAGGGAAATGGCATTGCTGATGCTGAATTAAATTGTGGAATAAAATGTAAAGGATGACAGTATGCAGTTTGAAAGCCCATTCAGTAAGATTATGTACTTCCGTTCTATTTCCAACCCATGGTTAATTAAAATTGATTTTGTAGTGTTTACCTTATACTCTTGAATATTTCTTAAACTGAGACAGTTGTAATCATACTCCAGCAATGATAAAGTACTACAAGAGCCCAATAGCTCAAGGAGACTATGTTTTTATCCACACTAAGTCCTACAAACTTCAGTATTTCATCCTCTCTTGACAATAATGGTGAAAATGCATCTGATATCTAATTTTTGTTGGGTTTGGTCCTCTTATATAGAGAGATTTTTTACAGACACACACCATGATGACATGACCCATATTCTTTCAAATAAATTCTCTTCTTTGCCATGATAGGTAATTTAATAATTAATCTTAGAAAGGCTTGTTTTCCAGCTCAAATTCCATGGAATCTATTCTACTTTACACTCTTTATCTGACCATATAATCAACAGAAATTATTCAGTGAAATTACAGACTCAAAAAACAGTGTGCAAGACCTTATCTTAATAAAATTTAAAAACACATTCTCATCCATATTAACATGCATAAGCAGAGTTGTATTCACAGGACTGCAAACAACAAAGTCCAGGGAAAGATCATATGTGTGTGGTGGGAGATGAATGGTTACTTTTGAAATCTCTACAGTCAGCACAGGAAGAAATAACAAAGAGCCAAGTCAACGAAATTGAAAACCAAAACACAATAGGAAAGTCAATGAAAACAATGGAGAAAAGTAATGAACCAAAAAGAAAATCAATGAAACCCAGGAACTGAAATATTTGTTGTAAAAAAAATTCAGGGAAATTGTAAACCTTTAGTTAGACTAATAAGAGAAGGAGACAGGAAGAGGAGAAGGCAGAGAAGGAAGGAGGGGAAAATTGAAAACATTACCAATATCCTGAAGGGAAAAAAAGACAATATTGATATAAATGTCATAGAAAGTACATAGTAAATATTGCAAACAGATTCTGACTAATAAATTTGACACTGACAAGCAGTTCTGAACTAGTGATCCCCAGTCTGGTGTGACTAACAAAAGGGAAGCTAAGCCTTGGTCGTGTGTTGGAGGTGTCCTCTGAGCTGCACATACAATACACACTACATGCCAAGAGTAGCATCTCAATTTGACCCAAATGTCTTACAATGTTAGGAAATGTTCCCTCAGAAGACAATTATCCATTGTAGAGAACCAAAGCCCTAAACTAACTGAATGGATCATTTGAATTAAGAATAACTAAATTACTGGCTTAAAATATCACCAGGGAGTTCTATCAAACACTAAAACAAGAAACATGAGTCATATGATAGTTCTTTCTGTGAAGGAGTGAACATTTGCCAACTCAGCTTTTAACACAGTCCTTGTCTTGATACCTAAATCATATAAATCATCAGAAGAAAGGGAACCACTGGTCAATATCTCCTATCTAAAGACTTGGAAAATATCATTAATAATACAGTGTCCAACAGGTATGGTGCAATATATGGAAAAATACATAATCATAAAATGGATTTCATCCCAAAAATACAAGCTTGGCTTGTCAACAGAATATCAAACACTATCCATCTATCCTATAAATAATACACTAAGAAGAATGGTAAACTATGCAGAAAAATCATGTCTAAATAACTACAGAAAAATATATGACAAATTCAACCATCTTTCATAAAAAACAATTCTCAGCAAACTAGAAATAGAAAGAAACTTCCGGACTGGAGCAAAGGATATCTGCAAAGGCAAACAAAGAAACAGCAGCCTACAGCTAGCTACCATCATGTATAATCATAGGTAAGAGCAGTGTGATTCACCTCTCAGAACAAAGCTTAAGGCAAGAAGCAAAAGTCTTGTAGATGTGTATGTGTGTGTGTGTGTGTTTATGTGTGTTCACACACATGTATGTGAGAGTGTATGTGCATGTGCAAGGCAGAAGTTGACTGTGAGCATCTTCTTTGATTGCTTTCCCTTTTATCTCTTGAGACATGGGTTCTCACTAAACCTAGAGCTCAAGGATCCTCTTGTCTCCCCTACTCCTCCCTAGGGCTGGGATTAAAGGTGTCCACTATCTTGCCTGACTTTTTACCTCATGCTTGAACAGCAGGCATTTAACCTACTGAACCCCTTACTAACTCCCACCCTGAACACTTCGTTTTGGATTTACATCTTTTCTTTTATGTATATGAGTGTTTTGCCTACATGTATATCGAGGCACCATCTGCATGCCTGCTACTCCTCGAGGCTGGAAGAAGGCAATGGATCCCCTACAACTGGGAGCCGTGGGTGTGAGCCATATTGGTGCTGTGAACTGAAACCAGGTTCTCTGGAAGAATGGTGTTCACATTTTAAGTGTCTAGTGGCACCATGCATATCTTCATCACTGCAGAAAGGTCTAGTGGACATTAGTACTACAGAGAGTGATTTTTTATTGTTTTATTGACACATGTATGCATATTTATAAGGTACAGTTTGGTGGTTTGATGCAGGAATACAACATATAATAATGAGACCTGAAATTTTAATCTCTTCAAATCATATTTCTACATATTTGGAACCTTCACACTCTTCTAGTTATTTTAATATATATCTTAGATGGTTGTAGACTATACTGTCTATGAGGTGAAAGGTTACCAGAACAGCTGGGCATGATGCCTTATGCCTGCAATCCCAGCACTCAAGATGCCACAGGAGGATAACTGTGTGGACTACAGTGTGAGGCTTCATCTCAAAAACTAAACCAAAACTAAACAAAAGGACAGGCATAATGAAGTCTTCTGATGTGTTTGGTAGGCCTTTGTAGCCTGTTTGTTTTCCTCCACCTGCCTTTCCCAGGCTGTAGTCACACTACTCTCTTCTTCTAACAGACTGATTGTTTAGCAGGGGGGGGGGGTGTCCACAAATGAGCAAAAACAGTGTAAACATGTAGCTTGTGTTTGTTATACCTAGCTGAGAGTGAATTTTAACAAACATGCTAAGCCAATTTAGTAGAAAGAAAGGATTAGTTTTTGGCAGATGGTGGTGGAATGATTGGAGATTTGCATGAAAAAATATATATTGAATCTTTGTTGGTACCTCACTCTCTACACACTACAAATGAGCCACAGACCTAAATGTAAAGTCCAAAGTTACAAAATTCTACAAGAGACAACCTTCATGACCTTGGTCATGGTCTGGACTTGGGTTCCCTAACAGGATACAAACTCTATGATGTATTAAAAACCAAGATGAATTTTCAAACATTGAAATGTACCCTCTTTAAAAGTCATTATGAAGAAAATAAAAGCCAGGTCTGGGTAATGACATTGCCTATAATTTCAACACTTAGGAAGTGGAGGCAGAAGGATTGTGGGTTGGAAGTTATCTTAGGCTGGTAAGTGAGATATTGTCTCAAGGAAAGGATTGAGGGAAGAACAAAGGGAGGGGTAAAGAGAAGGGGAAGGAAGGAAATAGAAGGGAATGGGAAAGAGAGATCAGAAATCTGGGGCTAGCCTTGGTGACATAGCAAGGCCAGCCAGGGATGCATGAGACCCTGACTCAAAAAACAATTTCATAGAAAAGGGAAACTGCATTTAGGGCTGCCATGATGGTGGAACAATAGGGGTTGACCCTTTTCTATTCATTAGGTGACACAAAGGTATAGGAAAAGGGTGACTTGTGATTTATTCTGTTTTATATCTCGAGAAACTGGGTGGAATATGTCACTGCTTACTAAGAGGATCTAGATTGTAGGGAAGCATTAAGCTGTCTGTCTGTCTGTCTGTCTGTCTGTCTGTCTGTCTGTCTCTCTCTCTCTCTCTCTCTCTCTCTCCAGTTTTATGGCCAACAGGTGTGCTTTGACATTGTCTGCTCACAAGGCTACAGATGTAATCATATGCAGAGAAAGTGTAGACAGGGAAGAAGAGGGGCCTGGACCAGTCATCTTCCAAATGACACTAATGGAAACCAAAGGAGGAAGAAATATAAAGCAAAACAAAACAAAACAAAAAATGTCCAAGAACTTTCCAGGAAAATTGTTTCAAGATGATACATTTGCATTAAATGCCATTGAGTAGTGAAAGAAAGAAAGAATAAGTAAGGAGAGAGAGAGAGAGAGAGAGAGAGAGAGAGAGAGAGAGAGAGAGAGAGAGAGAGAGAGAGAGAGAGAGAACAATTTGTGACATCTGGAAAAATATAAATGATGCTGCTAAGTCTGGCATAATATCTTCCCATCATTTTTGAATTGTTTCAAAGACACATGGAGATTGGTTCTAATGGAGTAAGATAAAAAGAAAACAAGAGATAGAAAAGCAAAAGTGTGTAGTTATTCAGGGCTGAGAGATGGCTCAATGGTAATGTGCTTGCTATACAAGCCTGTGTTTGGGTCTCTAGCATCCATATGAAAGCAGAGTATAGATGTCGGTGTCTGTAAACCCAGTTCTGAGTGGGTGGAGACAGGCAGTTCTTGGGGGCTTGCTAGCCAGCCAGTCTAGCCAGAATGGTGGACTCCATGAGTACTGTCTCAGAAAATGAGGTGGAGAATGAGAGAGGCAGACACCAATATCAGTCTCTGGCTTCCACCAACACACCTGTGCGCGCGTGTGCGCGCGCGCGCACACACACACACACACACACACACACACTTTTTGTAGTTAGTTCATTTTTCCCCTAAATAAAAACAGAGGATGGCTATTGCCAAAAGGGCATAATGGCTTGAAGAAGCAGTTGTTTATATGGCTATTAGTACTTGAGTGCTGCTATCAATGAGAGAGGAAAAAGCAACGAATCAATAGAGAGTTTTTGAAACTGCAAGAGGAAAGAAAAGACGGAATTAGTACAAGAAAAAGAGCCAACCCCTCATAGGCACAAAATGCCTTGTGTGTTGCAATGGGAGAAAGGGCAGAGACCTAGAGTCAGGTAGGCTGCTGGGTTGGCAGTGAGAGGATGAAGTTATTCACCCGTGACAGCATCTATTTTTTGAAATGAATTGTTAGCCATCAGTTGACGATGGCTGAGAATGGATATAGGATATTGGAAGGCTAGTTGCGAGTATGAGAGGGTGAGGAAGTAAAGTTATAGAAGAATAAATGGAATATCAATACCCATTTACGGTTTCCAGCAAGAACAATAAAGTTTATGTGATTGTCTCCAGCGAGCTCTAAAGACTGGGGCACACATGTGAGGTTGTCGGCTCATTCAAGTTTGGAGTTTTGCCAGGTAAATACAATTATGGGAAGAGGAAATAGAAGGTATTTACAAGGCAAGTGTCATTATGCTGAACTGGGAAATATGAGCTGATTCAGCACAAGCTTGTAACTCTTCATGACATCTTTTATGCCCAAACACTCAACTTCGGTGACCCACCAGTCCTGGTGTGTGTGAGATAGAAGGCACTCCCCGGTGCAGGGATTTCAGTGCTAAAACAAAGGGGAGTGATAACATCTCATTGAACTCATCTAATTGCTCTTCCAATGAGCTGGAAAAAACAAACAAACGGCAAACAAAAAACCCTCCCAATTTCCACTTGTCCAGTCAAAGCAGCAGGAGTATTCTGATCTCATCCTAAATTATCATGATCTTGAAAGACCTGAATCTCAGGTCATACTTAAAGTCATACTATATATGGGTAATTGTATCTTTACAAGAATGGAATGCTCTAGGTCTGCAACCTACTGATTCAACAAATATTTGCATGCCCATGATGTGGTACATTGAAGGAAATCCTCAGTAAATATTTATGTTTAGTTGTGCTTCCTACAATTGAGATTTCTTTCTGTGAACACAACTAACAACATCTAGAATGAACACACCCACTGCCATTCTACAGACCCTGCATCAGAGCCAAAGCACATTCCTCTCGTGATTGGTCTTACTTTATTAAGCATTTGCCTCCCTGAAACTTCTCCTGTCAGCAGCCACTATAATTCTATGCATTCAAATAATTGCAATGCCAATTTGTAAGTATAAAATGTCACATCAGTTGTAAACAAGAACATGGATGACAAATTTGAATGTATTATTGTAACAAGAAACACATTAATTAACTCTGTTCCAAACCTAAAAATGCATTAAACTAGTCAAGAATGCTAAGAAAAGAACATCATAGATTCCCTCTGCTTGTCAATAAATATTTTCAGAGAATAGTTATACTATAAAAGCAATGTTTATAATTTGGAGAAGCTAATGCAAGATTTCAGAACAATTGCTGGTTGATAATATCTTAGCCAGAAAACTTAGATTCCAACATTCAGAAAAGATCTTTGACATATAGTTTAAAGGGTGTCCAACCCTCACAGGTGGCATGTGGCCCACAATTGCCATGAAGGCAACCCAATGCACTTCTTTGAAAGATGAGGAATCCTAGACTCAACAAAATTATATGACTTCATTTAAGGGTGAATAAAAGTTTAGGGAGTTATTTACAAAGTTCTGAGATCTGGGCATAGAGAACTTGAGATCTGAAGTTGGAAATGAGGGTGATCAGTGGGTCCAAAGAAACAATGTCATGTGGTGATATTTTATTTGTACTTTAATAAATAAAACTTGCCTGGAGATCAGAAGAAATAGCAAACCATTTTAAGTAAACAGAGAAGTCGGGCAATGGTAGCACATGCCCTTAATCCTATCACTTGGCAGGCAGGATCTCTGTGTGTTCAAGGCCACACTGGAAACAGAGCCAGGAGTGGTGGCACATGCCTGAAATCCCAAAACTAGTTAACCATGGAGGTCTGGAGGTCTGTACAGATAGAC
Source organism: Peromyscus maniculatus bairdii (assembly GCF_049852395.1). Lineage (NCBI taxonomy): Eukaryota > Metazoa > Chordata > Mammalia > Rodentia > Cricetidae > Peromyscus > Peromyscus maniculatus. The sequence goes on from NC_134862.1 coordinate 85,170,567, forward strand.
AGGAAGTGACAGATCTGGGTAGGAAGAGGAAGTGATATAGCTGAATGGAGAGAGCAAATCAGATGGCAGAACAGCAAGGTATATAAAGGTATGGGTAGAAAGGTAGCATCTCGCATTTGGAAGCTGCAGAGTTGGTGAGGTAAGGTTGGCTGGTGGCTTTCCCTATTTCCCTGATCTCTCTAAGGCTTTCACCCCTGTATTTGGCTCTGTGTTTTTTTATTTAATAAGACCATTTAGAAATTCATCTACAATGCCATGCAGACAGACCAGAATTTGTGCTTCTGTAGATACCTGATGAATAAATACAAGCCTCGTGTTACCTTATCATTAGCAATTCTCTGGCTTCCTGATCAGTAGAGAAGGGTGTGCCTTCCTCAGGAAAGACAGCAGTGACTCTAAAGGATGGATGGATGACACAAGATTCCTTAGAGTACAGGGTAGATGATGGAATGGTCACACTTCAGTAATATCCAAATATTATCTCAAATTAAGACTTAGTCATAGTTTATGTATGAACTGATGCTGGTAATAATGAGTTACATGCCGTTCTTTAAAAAAAAAATTGTGTGTTCAAATGTTTAGCCACTTTATGATGATGAGTTTACTGCTGTGTCCAACAATAAAAACTCGAGATAAAATGAAAACAGTTAATTACCCCCCCTTCTTTATCAGGGTGATTTTTAATAAATAAATGAGAATAACTAACTTTGAAGAGGAAAAAAAATGTATGCTATGATAAAAAAATCATTTGATGAAAATGATGCCTGGGACTATTTCTATTGTTATAAAATTTTGTTATAAAGTACTTGGGTCCACAGATTTGGGTATCCACAGATTTGGCATCCTAGAGGGATGATCTCATCTTTTTGACACTAGAACTTTGCAGTCCCGAGTGTTTGGAACTTCAGGTTAGAATGCATCTCTCCACTCAACCCAACAGAGCATAATGAGAATTTACTGCAGCAGTTTTGTATTGCGGTAAAAAATGCATAGCCTAACACCAATTGTTTTTGAATATACAGTTCTGTAACTCTAAATGCTTCTCCATGCTGTATGTAATAACTGCAGCTCAGTCATAAATTCTTGGTTTACAGAGTACGAGGAGGTAGATCATCTCATTTGGGGCTCACTGTAGTGGGTAGCCATTCCAGCTTGGATCTGGAAGTTCCAAACCCCATTGAGACTCTGGCAACTGTCACGCCTATGAGGCAGGGCCAGGGGAGGCACCTGGAGACCCGAGATCTGGATGGGTCAGAGCTCTCTCTGTTCCGGGACCCTGAACGGTGGAGGTAGACCTAGCAGAGCTCCACAGACCGCTGGACTGTGATACACCTTCCCCAGACCCCACAACCTACCTATCCCTTAATTTATAAGTTACCCACTAAATAAATCTTCCTTTTAACTACGTGGAGTGGCCTTAATAATTTCACCAATAGCTCACCACCATTTATAAGAAAAAAAGTTTGCCGGGCAGTGGTGGCGCACGCCTTTAATCCCAGCACTCGGGAGACAGAGGCAGGTGGATCTCTGTGAGTTCGAGGCCAACCTGGGCTACCAAGTGAGTTCCAGGAAAGGCACAAAGCTACACAGAGAAACCCTGTCTTGAAAAACAAACAAAAAAAAAAAAAAGAAAGAAAGAAAAAAGTTAGGCATTAAGTCTTTTAAATTCTAGAAAATGCCAGAACTAGTGTTTAAACACTGATCATGTAAAGTGACATTTTTCTCCACACTTACACCAAATACCAAATCCAGACATATATGATGGCCCTGAACTTTCTCCTATATTGCCTCAGAACCTCAGACTTGTCTGGCAGGGAACACAAATGGTTCTGTTAACATCCCAAACTGCAGAAACACTGAAGGGTGCAAGGAGTATTCAAGCCACAAGATTGAAATGATCGCACCTTATCTGTGTACTTAAGACAACTTCACACACATTTATGATAGCATCTTCTCTCCTTGTGGTCTGCCTCCCACTGCCAAGGGATGGGGGGGCTTAGGTTTGCTGGGAGTCTAGGTTATCTCCCTTCATCTGGAAACCCTCATCTCTCTGTTCTACCCCGTTCTTCTTGACTCTTTCTTATAGCCTCGGTTCAGAGAGTAGGTCTTTGGGAGAGCTTGGCCAACATGTCTCTAATTAAGATGACCTCTGTAGGTGGAGTTTTCTTTCCTGGCCACCAGTCTCAAATGACCACTCAGAAACTTAATATTAATTGTAAATGCTTGGCCAATAGCTTAGACTTATTACTAACTAGCTTTTACAACTTAAATTAACCCATTTCTATTAATCTATATATTACATGGCTTGTGGCTTTACCTGTCCTCCAGCATGTGTTGTTCCCTCTGTGTCTCTTGGCGACTCTACTGACTCTGCACTTCTTTCTCCCAGCATGCTCAGTTTGGCTGTCCTGCCTATACTTCCTGCCTGGCTACTGGCCATTCAGTTCTTTGTTAACCAATGAGACTAATATATATTCACAGTGTACAGGAGGATTATTCCCCAACAGACCTCCCTGAGGTTGTCCCTTGGCACATCCCATCAATGGTCATCTCCTTTCGTAACTCTCCAGCTTTTCTACTATCCACAGGGCTCTGGAGGTCCTGAGCATAAAGCTGGTCATAATCAGTTCTCTGTGTCCTTGAGAAGGCTGATTGAACATGTTCATCTCTATCAGCCTGTGTGTGAAGCTTCCTCCTCTAGTGGTGGTTAGCATGTTTTGGTCTATTAAAATGCAAGCCAGAATGTCCTCAAATCTTGGTGTGCTGTGGGATGGTCTGTATGTCAAATTACTCTGATTGGTCAATAAATAAAACACTGACTGGCCAGTGGCTAGGCAGGAAGTATAGGCGGGACTAACAGAGAGGAGAAAAGAAAGAACAGGAAGGCAGGAGACACTTGCAGCCGCCATCATGACAAGCAGCATGGGAAGATGCCGGTAAGCCACGAGCCATTGGCAAGGTATAAATTTATAGAAATGGATTAATTTAAGCTATAAGAACAGTTAGCAAGAAGCCTGCCACGGCCATACAGTTTGTAAGCAATATAAGTCTCTGTGTTTACTTGGTTGGGTCTGAGTGGCTGTGGGACTGGCAGTAGACAGAGATTTGTCCTGACTGTGGGCAAGGCAGGAAAACTCTAGCTACATTGGTGGCAGGGGGAAATGAGAGTCAAAGTTACTTTGGGGGTTGTATCAGCAGGTCCATTTATTCTAGTGCAGTTGTACCCCTTACAATAAACACAAGCTCTTCCCCCAGGTCTGAGGTAAGCTCTCTCTCTCTCTCTCTCTCTCTCTCTCTCTCTCTCTCTCTCTCTCTCTCTCTCTCTCTCTCTCTCATCCCTGAAGTTACCAAACATCCAAATCTCTACTTGCCCTATGTGTCCCAGAAGGTCAGACCTTGGCAGGCTTGTGCAAACAGCTGCTGAGTGCTCTTATTTAAGCCTTTGACGTAGAGGTCCTGGTGCCAAGCAGTTTTTGGGTACACAATAGGGCTGATTCAGGGGCTAGACTTGGTCCCTCAGAAACTGCCGTCTGGATGTGCTCCCCCACAGAGTAAAATGTCAAACTCAGGAGGCCAGCAGCAAGGAGGGGTTCCAGGTGAATCTTGGGGCTGCATTGCTTATTAATTTATGCTTGGTAGACGACAGTATTAATGTACCATCTGAAATGGTCCACCCGCCATATATACCATAAGCAAATACTGACTTTGTTATGCAGAACATAGTAATGCCTGATATGAACATCCTGGTGTGAGAAGCCAAGATCAAGGCCAAGGTTAATAGATTCAAAGACAACATGAGGGTGCTTATCTGTCTGACACACCTACCAAGTACCACAAGTGTGGGCTCCCCCACTGGAAAGCTGTCTCTGTTCTGTTTATTTTTTTTAAAAAAAAATAAAAGAACAAACTAAAATGGATTTATGGCCAAAGGATGAACACAAACAAGAACAGTCAAAGGAAGATGTTACTGAATGGATGGAGATTTTAAAATAGAAAAGTTTCCTTTACCTCAAGCCATGCATAATTTAGAATTATTTACATTTTGGCTCAAATCAATGCATTAATAAATGAGCTATCACTTTTGCAAGAAAAAAAAAAGGTACTTACTTCTTTTGAGCCTAATTGGCAGGATGTGTTGGCTCTCAGACAGATGCTAGTGTTACCTCAACTGACCTTAAATAGTTGTCTGCTGAGTAAATGTAATCTTAGCACCGGCTCCACCTGGCCTGCTGTAAGCCTTGCTTCTAAAGTGTGGCAGGAAAGTAGAGAAGGCAAACCCAGTGACTCCCCAAGATCGGGGTTTCCAGTGAAGACCAGGTCCAGCCTGGGGTTTTCTCCTCCTCCCCACCTGTGTCTGGCAGTGTCCACTGAATGCTTTACAAAAGTGGAGGTAGCTTCAACTTAGCCTCAGATCTTTCCTTCTGGGCCCCTGGCTAAGACACAGGAGCACACATTCAACAGAGTCAGACTTTCATCTCTGCATTCCCCCTTCCACTTGCTGCTTGAAAAAGAGTCAGAACATGGCAACTCATGTTTGTGCATAACTCAACTGAGTTACCAGCTTAAGCTTAGGCAGCAGAAAGGGGAAAATGATTCAAGGACTCTGCCAATGATTATATTCTATAGTATAACCCTGGCAACTAATGGCCTAATTCCTTATTGGGTATTCCACTGACTCGGGCCCCCAAAGAGGTCAGTTTGCTTTGACACAGAGGGTGGGATTCAACCTAGTTCTTCCACACAGACACTCCACAGCATCCACCCACTCACCTCTCCAAATGTCCCAGGACTATGCACAACGATGATGCTTTTCATTCAGAACTAAGTCCCTTGATGACACTTCATTTCTCACCCCCTGCTGGTGAGCCAGGCACCTGCCAGGTGTGTGCAAGGAGGACTTCAGGGGCATGCTGCCTTTTTTAAATGTTCCAGAGTGGCATTTATTTATTAGCAGACGTCATCTTTGTCGTTTTTTTTAAGATGCCTTCTCTCTCTGCTCTATAAAATGGAAACAATGATAATTAAATTTTATTTCCTAGCATTTTATCTTTTCTGAGCAACACAATTACTGAAAGGGAGTGGTGGAACAAAGGAAACTGTAGCGCAGATGGAGAAAATGTCTCAATTGTTTCAAAATGAGATGAAGTTGATGGAGTGATGAGGTGATAAAACCCTCTTTCAGGCAAAAAGCATTGCCAGGACAATGCACACACATGTGCATTACATGCTTGCACATGTATCACACACATAAACAACACACATATCACACACAAATAAAATGCACATATCACATTCATTACACAGATATATCACACATACAAACAACACACACAAATCACACACAGTTATCACATATCACACACATAACACACACAAGTCACACATACATATCATACACATAATACAGATACATTGCACACACATGCTCATACACACAAAACACATATCCAATTACAGAGTAAACAACACACACTTGCATGAACACATATCACACACATTATAAACAATACACACATATCACACTCATCACACACAAATAAAACACACATCCCACACAAAGCACAGATATATCACAAATATAGATTACACAGTTATCAAGCTCATCACACACATCTCACATACATAACACATATACATCATGTACACAAGCAATAGACACTAATTACACACAGATATCAAGCTGTTATGTATGTTATTAACGTGTGCTGTTATGTGTGTTATTAATGTGTGGACACACATATGCATATGTGAGTTTTGCCCATGAATTTATGTCATCCATAGATATTATCAGATCTATTTGGTGCAATGCTGAAGTCATAATGGAAAGCCATCATTGATATTTGCTCTCAGTAGGAAAGTTGGAAATGGAAAGCAGTCATTTCAGTGTAGTGTGATAATTTACCTGAAGAGGTGTGACCAAGTTCCTCAAAAGATCTAATTAGCAAAGATGTGAAAACTTTTCTTGGAAAAGGCGATATGTGTGCTAAAATATGCATCATCCAGAAACAAGGAGATTCTCCATGTTGGCATGGCAGGTGGCCGTGCCTCCTGTCTTGGTTAAAGCACCTTGCCTGTCTCCTCCATGCCTTCCTGAACCTCACCAGTAAGCCATCCAGACTCTCTACATAAATGATGGGTTGCTAAGGGATCCTGGTGACTGGTGCTCTAATGTCCTCTCGTCAGCTGGATGTGAAAGAGTTTAGCCATAAACCTGTCCCTGTGCAGTCAGCATGATTTTAAGTGACATAATTTTCTATAGGTCCACATTTAGCAAGATGAAAACTCTGCTGGTGCCCTCACTTATTTGTGCCCGACGGCCTGAAAGTAATGATTTTGATGCATAAAAGTGAGATCCAATCAATAGTCTCTTGAAATTTTTCCAACAAAAAAAGCTTTTAAGAACCCTTCCCTCTTCAGCAGCTCATGTTGAAAAGACCAGACAGATAACAGATATCTTTAAATTTTATATCTGAACTCCAATATAGAATCATCCACTTTAAAAAATATATAGCCAAGTTTCCTAAAATCTGACCCTTGAATAAAATTCTGGTGTAAATGCATAGTGAATTAAAATACATTAATCGACCATCCTTTTTTTTTCTCACTTCCCTTGATAAAGTATGTACAGTCTATGTAAAACCCAAAGTCAGCAAATGCCTATATTTCCAGAAATTCCTAATGGAGGCATCATGTGTTTATGAAACCTTGACATCCCTCTAAAGCATGTAATTAACCTGAAAATGCCCTGTCTTGAATTTCAGCCTACTATGAGACCAAATTCATTAGCACATATATGGCATTTAACATGTAGAATTATTCTTCCTCCAACAATGAATTCCAGGAGTCAATAGTTATTTAAAGGAGGAGAACAGGGCAACACACCGTGTTCAGATCCACCTGATAAGGGTGTCTCAAAGAAGATACTTGTCTCTTCTGCAGGTCAGTGGGTCTCTGAATCATGGCCATGGTCTCCAAGCCAGAAAACCTGGCTGTTTTCTTGGTTGAACCAACAACTAACAGCATGACTTCACTAAGTCACTCTGAGCCTTAGGTTAATTGTTGATAATATGGGCATTATAACTGGAAATGCCAATGGATTCAAAACAATTGTAGCATGGGCACTTTTTACTTGATTTGCCAACTTTCTTGGCTCCTTGCTTTGTTTTTAACAGAAACAAAAGGAAAAATTCTAGGAAGAATCAACCATTTTAAAGTTTAACAATAGTCTTATTGTATTTGTTGATTGCTGCCTGTCTTGTGTATCTACACACAGTCAAATATGTTAATCTTTCAGGCAATGATCTGCTTCAGGAAGGTGAAGGTACGCAGGACTTTCTCACATGTTTAATGTCTACTGTGTCAGACACCATGATCATATGATAGAAAACAATTCCCAAACCCAAAGAGTAAGATAAAGAGGAGGAAGAGACTGTGGGTAACAGAGTGAGGGGAGCCAAGTGATGGGTCAAGGAAAGGGGTGATCAAAAACTGGGGGGCAGGAAGCATAACTTCACTTGCTTGCTCATTTCTTATTTTTACATTTAGGGCTTTTCAAATTTCATGAATGAAATGGCACTCACTTAGGTGGATAAAAACAGAGGAGGAAGAGAGAATTTGGGTTCCCGCAATGCAGAATTAACCATTTGTTTTGGAAACAGTAAGTTTGAAGTGTCTATTGAACATCCAGATGTTACATGGGAGCCTGGAGCTTTGGACAGAAGCTGGGGATGTGACTTCAGTGTAAGAATCATCATCCTTTTAGGGTACAGAGTCCAGAGAGCCTTAGGTATCACAAGGACCCAGGCTTGAGCCTAGGGGACTCAGCACTTAGAGATCAGAGAAAGAAAGGGGCCTCAGCATAAAAAGGGAAGAAGAAACAGAGAATGTGGAAAGAAAAGAAAGAGCATAGTGAGTCAAAGCTAAGAAAAAAAAAGACCATTAAAAACTAAGTGACTGTTTGGCTGTGTAAAATACTGTGCAGGAGAAGAAAGACACAAACAGAAATGCATCCATTTGGTTTGGCTACGTGAGAGTCCATGTACCAAACTGTGCTTTCCAAAGCCCAATTTTAGTCAAGTGGTGGGAAACAAAACCACAGTGATGAAAGCAGTCATACTGAAATTCTCTTTTATGACTGTAAAATTAGTAAGAAGAATTAGATATCATCAAGACTTCTAAAATTAACCTGTATCTGCCACTTCTTTATGAAAAATGGGATATTAGAATCTCCCTGACAACGTCACGGAGTTCTGAGAATCAAATGATAAGATGGATATGAAATGGTACACTTTGAGCTGCTAATCAAAGGTGAACTCCCCTTGCGGTTGTTCTAATTGAGTGGCAGACATAAAGGTTTGTTTAATTAACGACAATAACCGCCGGTAATGAGTACAGCTTAGTCCCTTCCCCAAATACAGCCCAGTTCAGTATAGAAATGTAAGAATCATTCTTAATGAATGAATACTTGAGCTTGGGTTTGAACCCATGCTCTCAGGCACAGAAAAGGAGTGCTTTACCACTATACCACTATTTACCACATCTGCCACACTTAAGTCAGCCATGAAGGAGAAAGGGAGCAGTTCTATGGTACTGGCACCAATCCAACTCAGGAAAAGAAAAATAGTACCAGAGTAAGCAAGCTACAAGGTACTGTTCCACTGGGGAATGATTCCATGAGAGAAATATCAATGGGTCCAGTGCTTCTAGGCCATTGGGCAATTCCAAAATGTTGACACACTTTAGATATCCTCATGTTTCTCTTTTTCCCTGGAAAAGAGAAAAGAACAGAGAACAAGCTCTAGTTACTTGCTCTGATGCACTTATCCACCCCTAAGGGGGTTGTATATTTTCAGGAGGGAAAGAATGTGAGAATTTGTATCCCAGACAAAAGAGATCAAGGTACCAATAAAGAATGATTAAAGGGGCTTTCATTTCATTTGACTCCCGCAGCTCACATCAGACTTACAGAAGAGGCCAATATGATTCCCACACATCTTCCAACACACACACACACACACACACACACACACACACACACACACACACACACACACACACACACACACACTGCCCCTGTGCCCACCAGATGATTCCATCATAACTTTTCACATCTCTTATGGCCTGCAGGAATTCCTGCAAGGAGACACTCTGCCCGGGGTAGCCCCTGGGAAGGACATTACTTCTCCATTCTCTTTTGCAATACTCTCTGGTATCCTTTGCTCACAAGATTAAAAACAACCCTTTCAAGCAAGGAGAGTATGTGTCCCAACTCCAGTGTGCAGCCATGGCCCCACCTAGCTTCTGAGGAGCCCCACAAGTTTGACAAGCCAGGAGAGGTTCTTGGGGTTGGCACTGGGCAAATGCTGAGGGTCCTGAAACGTTTAGGAAGAGAAACTCCCCAGAGGCCAGCATCCCTGAGCTATAGCCCGGCATTCTCTCACTGCAGACCACAGTCACTGGCAGACATTGCTTCCACAAGGTTGCTAGGGTCAGTGGTCAGTGTTACCCCAGGCCCATGGGATTCTAGACCTCTGCAATGAAAGCAATGAACGCAGGGCCTGAACAAGCATCCTTACCAAACATCATTATCTCACCTACACCCGTCATGCAGTGTCCCAAGTATGAGCCAGCTAAAATGCAAAGATCCAAAGCCAGCCCAGCTGTACCTTTCCTTAGAGCCTCCAGATGTTAAGGATCACTAGGAGGGCTGGCTATAGGCATAGTCAGTTCCAGTATAAGACCCTCATTTCTCTTGTCCCTCAGCAATCCCCTACCATACCCAGTGATGGGTCCTGGACTAAACACCATGTATACACCTTCTGGGCCACTCTTTACAGAAGGGTACCAGACTTTTCTCTATGCTGTGCCCCTCCCATATCACTCTTTTGGGGGGACTTCCCAGCAACCAACAGTGACACTGGGCCAGAGGTTGAGCTACAGAAGGAAGAAGCCCCAGTTTCCTTAAGGAATCACTGCCACCTGGCCCCATTGGCACCCATACCTCTGGGCCCCAGGAACCCCCAAGGAAGATGGGGTGGGAGTCTCAGCTATATGGAGCACAGCAATGAAGATCTTGGAGAAAGAAAACAAATAAAAGAAACGTTTGTTCCTAAACAAGAGTTTGGCTGATATTTGGCAGGGGCGGGGGCAGGGGGCGGGGGTAAAACTTGCTGATGATTGAATAGGCATGTTCAAAAGAGTTTTCTTTTTTCTTTTTCTTCCTTTTTTGTTGTTGTTGTTTTTGTTGGTTTTTGGGGGGAATTATATATGATCAAATATACACATGTCAACTCAACATATATAGCTTTAAACTATACTAACCTAATTCCTGATCACAGATGACACAACAGTGGGTCCTTTGGAGAGAGGTGTCATAATCTGGGCTCCCCAGGAAACAGACTTCTAGGGCACTGGCTGTGATCTAGTTCTTACTCTGGGTGGTGGTTATGGACATAGTCTCTGTATAAAAGTTCATAGAATAACATTTTTATGATTTGTGCATTTTTCTGTATGAATTCTATTTTTGAAAGTTTACTTAAAACACAATTTTAAGACTGTGTATCATTCGACCATATGGATATCCATTATTTGTTTAACTTATTTCTTCTTACTGTCCATGTTAGGTATTTATTATAATTCTCTGCCAGGAACCTGTTATTGACATTTCCCCCCATGATGCCATGATGCTCATGTTTACTTTTCTAAATAAATGCTTAGCCTGTTTTCTAAAAAATTAGTCCCTAGAAGCAGAAGTGCTGGTCAAATAATGATATGTGTTGTGTGCTCTAGGGATGGGACCCAACACCCTACACATGCTAAACTCATGTCCTACCCACTTAGCTACAGCCCCAAAGATGTGAACCCTTCAGACATGGCCAACACCTTGCTCAGTTGGCCTCCAGGAAGACCTCACTGTGGCAATATCAAAGGTCATTCTTCTCCCAGGTGGAGTTAGATGTTTGCAGCCCACATCCTTCCTGACCTTTAGGAGTTTGACAATGTCAATCTCCTCTTCTCTCATGAAACTCTGTTTGGCTTTGGCTTTCTCCGCGCCTCCCTGCCTAACCATCCTCCTCCTTTCTCTCCTCATGCCCAGTTACGCAGCTCTCTGCAGTTCGCTTCCGGGCTTTTTTCTCGCCTTCGAAAGTCTGTGTCTTATACTTTCACTTCCTCTCTATGCTCATAGTTTTCTTTCCAGTTTCAGCTCCATATCTCTTCTGCACAGCCAACAGCTGTCTAGTGGCTTTCATGTCTCGACTTTATCTCCAATGTAATTAAGTATTGCAAATGATGCCTAATGACTTGATGAATATTTGAAAAGGCGGGAGGCAGGAGTGACACTCCTTAGATGCTCAAAGGCCACAGGAATCACGCAGCACGTCCTCCAGCTAACATTTCCTCCATCTCTCAGCATCCTTTCCCTTCCCTTCCTTGCTCACACCATCACCATTTAACTTTTTATTTTATCTCTGAAAGTTCTTTCCATTCATATTTTCAATGATCCTATTTTTTCATCAGAAGCACTAACATTTGAAATAAGTAAGCTAAAGGTTTTGTTTACTAAAAAAATGATAATTAACTTGCTACCCTAAATATTATCTCTCCTCAACCCCCTCAAAAAAGCATCAATTGATTATTCTACATTTCTTAAAGTGTCACACTAGTATTGTTTATTGAATATTTACTATATCAGATACTTGTGGCAAATCCATTTTCTGATATTTTTAAGACTGTTGCCTGTGGTACGTTTATCTATCCTCAGATGCAAAACAAAGATGCAGGCTGGGCATCTTAGTTGCTAGGCCACTGTCTGGCAAAGCACAGACAGTTTTATTCAAGCGTGGGCTGTCTGATATACCTGAGTCCAAGGTCTTTGTGGAGGGAGCTCCAGGGATATTGTTAACTTAAGCAATATTAATCTCTTTGATCCTCACTCTCTAGAGAAAGGAGCAGAGAGAATGCAACTCTGAACTGGAGATATCCACAGTGCTCTCTTCCTCCTGTGTTACCCTCTTTGATGATCACAAGACAGATTATTGAAATTAACAGTGCTATTGGAGCCCTGGATGGTAGCCTGAATCCTCAGAACAGAGGCCTGAGACTGCTCAGAGTGGGAGGTAGAGCAAGTGCAGGTCACATGGGTTAGAACTTTGAAGGGGCTGAGGATATGTCAAAGTAGAAAACATGCTTGCTATGAAGCATGAACCTGGGTTTGGACTATCAGAACCTGTGTAGATCTGGGCACTGCCTATAATCCCAATGTTCCTATGGGAAGAAGAGAGGCTCAAACAGGTGACTCAGCAGGATGTGTTGGCTAGCTAGCCTGGTATACGGTGACAAACAGGACTCTCTCTTTGGGTAATGTCTAGAGGGTGCTCACTAACCTAAGACAGAGTACCTGTGTGGCCTGGGCAGGTGTCTCCATGATGGGTAAGGTGACCTGCTGATGTCCCATGCAACCTAAGTCAGAAGCTCATTTTTTAGTAAAAGGGGACCCTGGTCCCCTTTTTGGGTAACTGTTGCCTTGCTTGCTGACCTTGATATCCTCCCTATGCTAATCCCATGCCGGGTTCCACCCTCCTGAATGCTTAAGGGAAGTTCCTTGTCTGTGTATCCTGCATAATGTGTGTTAACAGCTTAGATGCAAGTTTGTAAAACATCGATAGCGAACTTCTGCCCTCTGGGGTTCTCCCATTGTGCTGTAAGCCTGTATTTAAGACCTCCTTCCTCCTTCAATAAACAGCATGTGGCATTAAAATAAATAAATAAATGAATACTCTCTCTTGAACAAAGTGGAAGATGAGAACCAATATCTGAGTTTGTACACTGACCTTCATATACATGCTAGAGCATGCACACACCTGGACCCCCATACACACCAGATGCACCCACTCAAAAGAATTTTTAAAGAAGCATTTGAACCAGATAGACATTCAATATGAAACACTAAGAATGGCCTCTCTTTTCCAACCCCTATCTTCTTCACCACCAAGACTACTGAATAAAGGAAGGCAGAGAAGGATGGTCCAATCTCCCTCACTTGTAAACTGTATGACTTATTTATGAGCTGTTCAAGGTAAAGCACATGTCAGGGATGACTGAAATCACATTTTTAATGTGTAAGCTTTTGAGGCTATGTGATTTATTGCAGGCATTGGATCACTCTGGGCTCTGGGTATATTATGTATAGCTCTAAGACTTTTGAGCTGGTACTTACTCTGGTATTTCGGAGCACAGCAAGACTTTTATTGAAGCTCTTCCTTTCTTTGTATTGGCTTGTTTCAAAGAAACCCAACCATCTATTTGTTTGCCTATATGGTGCAATGCACACTACATCATTCACACCCATGTAGTTGTTTTCTCTATCTCCCTATCTATCTATCTATCTATCTATCTATCTATCTATCTATCTATCTATCTATCTCTCCTTGTAATCTCCACCCCTATAGCAGCAGTCAAGAAGTGATTATACTTAAAATAAAGAGTAGCATGATACTCAGGGAAGGAAAAACATGGTGTGAGCTGAGAGGCCCATGCTAAGGACTGTGGTTGAGGACTGGGTGGCATTGTAGGGCTGCCGCTGTGGAGAATGGGATCCAGGCTTCCCAGGCAGATATCCAACTTAGATGAGGCTCTTTCTGATTCTTCAAGATCCAGACCTGCCATCATGCTATGTGAAGCCCTTGGTGATCTTCAAGGTGAGTGAATCGCACCTGTTCCTTTTTTGCTGCCTATTTTAGAATCCAAAGAAAAGATGTAATAGTCCCCAAATTTCTGAAGCCCTGAGTGTCCACTGGCTCCCAGGTTAGAATTAGGGCCTGAACTTTCTGGTGTGAAGTTAAGAAGAACATTTGTTTGAGGCTTCTGGAGGGAAAACAGACTTTGGAGAAAGTAGGGGGAGGCCATCTTTTGTAGGTCATCAGTACACAGAGAACCAGCTAACTTCTAGATCCACCCTGGCATGGAAAACTCTAATGCTTAGGATATATTTCTGTCTTTCCTACCAATGAGGGATGTCCCTGAGGGCAGCAGCTTTCTCCAAGCTTTACACTGTCACCCATGTAGAGGCTAGAGCAGGGTAGATACAGTGAACATTTGCTTAAAATGGCATGACAGCCTGTGGCCATCCATGGCACAAGAGCCTTCAGCCCATTATTTCTACTTCCCCTGAAGAGAAAGCAAAGTGCTTTGTTTGGCTCTTAAGCTATTCATAGATGTCACAACACTGTTGGTGATCGGAGCCCAGCGGGAATGCACAACACTGGACAAAATACCCCCTCAGCCTCAGCCTGTCACGATCACACCTTGCTGGGAGTATGAAGACCCTCAAACTGTCATCCCTGCGCGAAGATGATAGCTATGTATTGAATTGAGGCTACATTCTCCTCAAAGGCTCACAGACGAAAGCACTGGATCCACCAAGATGTTTGTACGATATGCTCCATCAGCCCACAGCCAGGCTGTGAGGCATCAGCAGTTAGCTGGGCCAGGAGCCAAGCCAGAGCTGAGTCTCTTGGGTGGCTGAGGTCCTTTGCGCCTCAGCTGTTTATCATCATCTTTCTTGTTCTCCCCTTGCTCCTGCAGGGGAGCTTCATTTATTGTTTGTTTTGTAAATTCCAAGTCTAAGAGGATGAGGAAGGAAGGAAGAGACCTAAGGACCCAGGCAGTCTTGCTACTGCAAAACTGAGAATGCGTGTCAGGGAGGGCACCACACAGTAGAGCCTGCTGCCTGTGGCCTGGTCCTGCAAACAATGTAAGGGATGTGTCTGTGGGCTTCTCTCTCATCCTAACCGGCAAGGCCAGAAGCTATTTCAATATTCAGCAGACTTCATCTTACAGTAAGGTAATTGGAGCCTTTTATAGAGGTGGGGGAGTAGTGAAAAATCTGAAAGGAGCCAAGACATTGGGACCCAGGGAGAAAACACAGACTCTTTCAGCTGTTAAAAACAAAGAAACAAAAGGTTACTTTATTGCAAGAACGTTCCCTTATCCCCCAGTGAGCACTGGCGCACACACACACACACACACACACACACACACACACACACACACACACACACACACACCAGCGTCCTCTAGGAGAGACAGTTCCTCTGACAGTATTTGCCTGTCCTCTCAGGAGTCGGATGCATTTGAGACTGCCCGCCTTGTTGGGAATCATGGCTGTCCTCTCAGAGAAGGGTCTAAAGTGGTAAGGAGAAGGCAAGGGAGCCACCGCTGTCACCTTCTCCCAGGCTGGGAAGGCAGTGGCCCTTCTGATGGTTCTGCCTTCACAGGACAATGTCAAACCCTTTTTAATGTCTACTCTGAGATGGCCTTCAGAACAAGCTCTTTCCTGCTTACAGAGCTTCTTCCTCTCGGACTATGGCGAATAACATATACAAAGTCAAATGCTCCTTGAATCATCCACGAATATTTTGTCATGTGTTATCACCAAACTCTGAGCAGGAAAAAAAAAAAAAGCATTGTTCATTGACGTAACAAATGCTTCTGAGAACCTTAACTACACCCATGTACCAGCCTTCTGTGGCTGTGAAAAATGCCCGAGTCAACAGTTCATTTTAATACACAGTTTCAGGGTTCGTGCTGAAACTTGCATGCTTGCCTTCTTCATCACCGTGGGTCTGTGGAGTGGCAGAATATCACAGTGGGGAGGGCCTGCAGAGCAAACCTATCCATCTCACCTCACGGGGCTGGGACACAAAGCAAGCAGGGGAGGAGTCGGTGCTGACATACAGTCCCCAAGCAGTCCTCCAAGCAACTGAGACTCACCTCCTAAGTTTCCACCAGCTCCCAACAGCCCCCCAAAACTAAGAACCCATCAGTGGATTAATCCAGTGATGACATCAGAAAGCTCTCAGGATCCAACCTCTGTATAGTGCTGGATTGGGAAACAAAATTTCAGCATGGAAGCCTCTGGGGAATTCCAGATCCAAACTATAATGCTCAAGGAAATGCTAGAGTTTATAAACTAACACACACTGCCAGCTACAGATTTTAATGTGGCTTCACTTCTGAGTGGACGAAAAGAAGTTAAGTGTGTATTAATCACTCAGTCCCTGTAGTTTCTCTCTCTCTCTCTCTCTCTCTCTCTCTCTCTCTCTCTCTCTTTTTGCCCCCACCATCCAGCTCCCACATAACCACACAGAGACTTATTATTGCTTATAAATGCTCAGCCTTAGCTTGGCTAGTTTCTAGCCAACTTTTCTAATTTAAATTATCCCATCTCTCTTTAACTACATTTTGCCTCTCAGCTTTTTCTAAACCTTTCTTTATTCTCTCTATATATTTCTTTCCTTCTTACTTTGTGGCTGGCTGGGTGACTGGGTGGCTGGCCCCTGGCATCCTCCTCTCCTTCTTCTTTTCTTGCTCCTCACCTCTTACTCACTTCCCTAGATTTCTCATCCTGTTTATTCTCTCTACATGCCAGCCCCGCCTATCCTTTCTCTTGCCTAGCTATTGACATTCAGTTCTTTATTAAACCAATCAGGTGTTTTAGACAGGCAAAGTAACACAGCTTTACAAGTGAAACAAATGGAACATAAAAGAATACAACACATCTTTGCATCACTAAACAAACATGCCACAGCATAAACGAGTGTAGCACATCTTAACCTAATAGTCCACAACAGATCCCACCATGTTCCCTCCTGAACTGTCAGCCTGCTTTGTGTGTTCATCCCAGTGTTCAGTGACTTTCTGCTGTGTGCCAACTGTGTGGACAGTGACTGCATAGTTCTGACAGTCTAACTCTGTCTGGACTCCACTGAAGACTTCCTGGAGCTTGCCTGTCAAGCACTTGCTGAGTGTAATTTAATCTTCTAACCTTTGGTTTCCCCACTTTTCAAGCAAGCATAAGACCAGTATCTAATTCATCAGGCTGTGTTTAGTACTTAATGAGAAAAATCACACATAAATTATACTAGATGAGCTGGGGCCAGTTAGCTAGATGTAATGGCGCTTGTAATGGTCATTTGGAAGGATGACTCTGAGGTCAGACCTAGGGAAATACGCCACAAAAAGAAGTGAAACCACAGAAGTCCATGATTATAGAGAAGCAGAATTGGGCTCCAGTGGATATTGTAAGCTCTGCCCCATTTGTGTAATAAATATCAAGGGAAACTAAGCAATAGCAGCTGTATCCTTGCATCTATGCATGCTCTGCTACCCTTATCATCATCATCACCATGACTACCAATACCACCATGGCTGTATCTTCTGACTCTACCCAACACATTCACCCCTAGTCCTACCATCACCATCAATGTCTTTATCATCATCATCAGTCATCACCATGTCCATTATCACCACACTTCCATCACTGTCACTGTCACTGTCACCATCACTATCTCCATTATCATCACCATCATCATCACCAACAACATCTCCATCACCATCACTGCCTCTATCCCCATCTCCGTCATCACCATGCCTCTCTCCCTTATCACCAGCATTACCAGCAATATCTGTATTTCTTCTATTACCATCACCACCACTGCCACCATTAGCATCCCCACTACTATTTCTATTCCACTGACACTCTAAACTTTTCCAGCATCCAATGACAGCAATAGCTACAACACTGAGCATATCAGTGTTTGTAAGATGGATGGTCACCATCTGTTTCAGAGTCTTCTAGGCTCTCATTCAAATTCTAGCAGTCTGTGCCTCACTCCAAATTTACTGAATCCTGAATTTTTTAAGTATTCTCCAGGAGTCTACTTTGAGACAAGATTCTAGTTGGTTCTCCAGCAGGTAAAACAGGAAATCACTGATCCGAGAACTTGTTTCTAGTGAGCAAAGATGCCTAATTCACGCGCTCGGACTCCAGCTTGTGATGCTTCAACTGGGAAAAGATTTGATTAGACTCCATTGGGTATTAAAGATGTCAATATTAAAAAATGAGAAAAAATCTAATGGAATGCATAAAGACTGCATTGCACACAGGCATGCACATGTGCTCTCAAGGAAGCTTAATCCATCTCTCTGGCTATGGAATCATTCCCCCCATAAAACGAGGAAAGGCTTACAGCTTACATGTCTGCAAATGGCAGAGCCAGGGCTGGAAACCATGTCTTCCAACTCTCCATCTGGTCTGGTTGGTTTACAGAGCAGCTGGTGCAGGGGAAAAAAGGCAGGGAAAACATCAGCAAATTCCCTGGACAGAAAAGCACAGGAGCAGAATAAGTAGACTTCAGACTTCTCATTTTCCTTCCTCACCCTCGTTTACTAACCCCAGGCTGCACCAAAGCCCACCTCCCAGGTGGACTGTTTGTGTCTCCCAGGACAGTTCCTACCTATCTTTCCTGCGGCTACCCTCACCCCTCCACTGCTGCTGTCCAGCCTCCCAGGAACTCTTATCACCGCCACATACCATGATCACATCTAGAGCTTCTGCCTCTGAGCCTCCATGCTCCCTGGGCATTCTACTCAGAAGGCTGCTACGCCTTTTCTTCATTCCCATTCAACCTCGTTAAAAAGCTCTTTCTGATAACTCTGCATAAAAGGGATCAGCCCCTTTTCTCCCCTTCCCCTTACTATACCATGGTTTCTTTTACACCATCTGAGACATCCTCTTAATACGCATTAGGCACCTTTGTATTCTCTCCTTTCAATAGGAGGTAAATATTTTGAGAGCAATAAATGAATGTCTGTTTTATTAAAAAAAAATGCCCAACACATGATAGGTACTCAACAGATATGCCTGAAATAAATGAATCACCCATTTTGTTGGGCATCTAAGCAGTAGCAGCATGAGTGATGGTATTTTACCCTTTTCCAAACAATGCATTTGCATTTCAAAGTGTCTTTCAGGAGAACGTATTCCAATACAAAGAAGTTATCCCAGTGGTGGATATTATAGCATTCTCGCTGACCTGCATGAATGTGCTCAACCACCATACAATTACCTTGCCACCACTGTGAGCCTAGCACCTTGTCCTAGACTTGACACATGGTAGTTGTTCAATGGTGGCTTATTGAACTTGACTATGTGGGATGCTCTGTTTTGCCCACATGGACTGCTTCAAGCATCCTAATTCAATGTTCACATCCAGGAGGCTAATTGCTGGCTGCTAACCTCTTTTGCTTCAAAAACTCTCATCTCCCAGCCAGGCACAAATTCAGATCTTACTTTTGTTTCAATGATGACTTCCTGGTCTGCTCTCGTGATTTCACAGTGTGTGACAGGCAGAGAATATCAGACAGCCTTAAAAAAAAAAAAAGTCCAGAATTTTCTTCTTGAGAACGAACAGTTGTATGAATTCATGGGCAATTAAGAAGTTTGGATCAAATTATATGTTTTCCACCAGGCTTTCTTAGAAAGTCATTTCCCTGTGAGGAAGCGAAAACAGTTGTGCTAAGCAATTGTGCCTCATCTTACAGCTCACGGATTCAGTTTTTAATCAGTGCTAAATTTATCAGCTCTCACTTGGATTTGCCGTAGAATGAACAGCTACCAAGCAAACTGTGAAGGAACAGAACACATCAATGTTCTGCTGAACCTGCAAGGAAGCCCTTCCTAATTAAATCCTGCAGTCACTTTGCGATGAGCACACATTGAGTGACGGCCTCTGATGTGGGGAACACCCTAGGTCTGAGGCTCCTGCGGAGACCCTGAGCATGTGCCCACAAGTGAGTTTGCACACAAAGAAAAGAGTTTCCAGCCTCTGGGCAAAGATGTCAGTGCCAGGAGTCCTGTACTTAGTTATGTCTGTTTGTTTTGTGTGTGCACATTCTTGTGTGTGCATGTGTACATGTGAGCACATACATGTGGAGTCAAGAGCTTGAACCTCAGGTGTTATTAGTCAAGCCACACCATCTTCCTTGTTTTCAGAGACATGGTATCTTACTTGACAAGTAGGTTAAGCTAACTGGCCAGTGAGCCCAGCAATCCACCTCTTCCTACTGTCTTGGCGTTAAGATTATACAAGCATGCTCTGTCATACTTAGCTCTTTTATGTGACTTGCAAGGATAAGACCCAGGTCCTCATGCTTGCACTGGCCAAATTGTCCCCCAGCCCAGAGGGACTCCACTAAACTTTTTTTTTTACACGTACTTATTTATTTAGTATGTATTGGGGTGTGGGGGTGGTATGCACACATGTGCAGGTCAGAAGAGAACTTGCAAGAGTTTTCTACTTCCACATGTGGGTTCCAGGGATCAGACTCAGCTCCTCCAACTTAGCAGCAAGTACCTTTATCCACTGAGACATATCACCATCTCTGTACATCACTAGCACTGTCATAATCCAACTCTTAATGCATCTCAGATCATATTAATGGTTTGCTATTACCCACAAGTTCTATCCACTATATAGCTTATTTTCAAGATCGCATTTACCAGTTACCTAATTTAATCATTATAATCTAATGGTTTCTGGTTTAACTATATCTTCCTTTATTTAAACCAAGGATATTTTACTCTGATGTATCACGGCTCACCTCTTCTCTATAAGACCTTTGCCAATGCTAATACATGTGTGAACTCTCAGTATCCTCTATTGCTCTTTCCATTTGATTACCCTTGAAGCACTTAACATCTAACACACTATTTCTTACTAATGCATCATTCCTGTCCTACCACCCACTCCTGCTACGTTCACCACTAAGGGCTGACTTTTGCTGGCTCTGTTGACACAGACCATGTGTGATCTACAAAAGCTATCCAAATAATATTTGTTGAACGAATCAACAACAGTTAAGAATATTGGCTTCAGGGTCAGACTGTGATTTCAATTCAGTCTTGGTCACCCAAAAGAGATGTTAAAAATGTAGAGCTCAGTTTCTTTCTCAGCAGAGTGGGGTGGTAATGATGGCCACACTTAGGGCAACTTCTGTCCTCCTAGTGCCAGTGCCAGCCCCCAACCCTTATGCTGTCTTTGCAACTGACTCCCAGCATCACTGTCCATGCTACCTGGAGGATGAGAAGGACTTGACAAGTTGACTGAAGAGAATTACAGAAGCCAAGTCACATCATGTATTAGGGGCCATCCCGGGCACAAAGCTGGTACTCGGGAAAATGCAGTTCCTGCCTCTTTGCGGGAATGCAGAAGACAGACATAAATATACATCCAAAGAGGCAGAAAACTGTTCCAAGTCCCAGCATCCCTGTGCCACTGATAGAGGCCGGCCCATCACTTTGGACTGTGCATAGAATAGCTCTATGCACAGCAAGGACTAGAAGTCCAGCATTGTAATATCTTGCAGAGTTTTTGTGACATCCAGCCTGATCATCATTTCTATTTGCTTACCTGCATGCACCAAAGAACTAGGTGCCTGTGCTCGTCCCAGGAGGAACCCCTTCTTACCTCCTCGACCCGTATAGAGTTCAATTCACTGAAGAGAAGATGCCTGGGATTCTCTCCTAAAAAGTGTTCTGCCAAAAGTAAAGGCCATAAGCATAACAAAACATTACTGCAGGATTCCCTGGCCCTGGTTCAACCCACGGCAGTTCCCGCTTCTGGGTGACTAATGTGGCCACCCTGAGAAACCTCCTTGGCAGGCTTCTGAACTGAATCCCTCCTGTTTGCCTCCTGACTGCCACATGCTGAGTCCCAGGGAAAGGTCTCTCTCAGCTGACCTTTCAGAGTGAGGGATGGGCACAAGGCCACTGTGGTACAGGGAGGCAGGTCTAAGAGACACAGAACCGGGGGAAGAGTGAACCGGGCTTGGAAATGGGCTGATGGGCAAAGAGTGAGACTGAAGAAATAAGCTGGACCCCTTAGTGGGTAGCTCAGGGAGGACATGGCGGCAGAGGGGTGCTGGGGAACGGCCCACAAGTGTCACTGTGGCAGTGAAAGGGTCTGGAGGGGAGAGGTGGGGGTGAGACATCCTGGGCAAGGACCGGCTGACCCTGTCGGGGTGAGACATCCTGGGCAAGGACTGGCTGACCCTGCGTCCTGCAACTTAAATCACGGCGTTTCTCTTGGTCAAGGCCGAGTTGAATCTCTGACTCCAAACCTGCCTCACGTCCGACTTTGACTTCACCCTGAACGTTCACTTGAAACACCACTCGGCCCAGCCATAGCCACAGACCACCACAACGGACGCCACCAACATATCTTTTTATACCTGGACTTGTCATGTTTTATGCTTACCAGGCCTCTTAGCCAGTGCCACTGACACTTGTGGGCAGCTTGCCTCCTCCCATGACCTCGAACCCGCCAACACCAGCCCTGCCCTTTTTTCAACATAAACGTACTCAGAGCAGTGGTTCAGGAACTGTGTTAGGTCCTGTGGGTACGGCCATGAATGTGGCTTTCTTCAGTCTAGGGCAGCACCAGCCCTGAGTTGGTGGAGGAGGCCCACAAGGAATCAAGAGTATTACAATGCAAAAATGGGAAGTTTTATTCAAAGGTCAACAACCACAGAGGAGACATATTCAGTCCACTGAAGGCAAGTAACAGTAATAGGGTCTGGCACCCCTGCAGAGTCTGGCTCTGATCGACCACCCACTGCCTCCAAGAGGACCCAGGAGAGGGACGGTAGGTGTGATCGGGTCTGAGACACTAAGTAAGGGGAAGGATTGAGAGAGCAAAGAGAGGTTTCTCAGGCTACAGTGTCAGCCTGCAGAATGCCAAGAGACAGAGAGCTGGTCCTAAGTGGGAAGGTTCCGAACGGTGGTGAGTGGGGCAGGCAGAACTTCAGCCCTGGGCCACTGGGAAAAGCTATAGAAGGTACTGAGTGGGTCAGAGGTCAGAAGAACATCCGGCACAGAAAGCAAGACATGTTCCAGCATTGGAAGTAGTTAGTCTGGGACAGATGCTGATTTTAAACCAGAGCGAGCACTGTGTAATAGGCGGGAGGCTCTTGACAGTAAGGGAGAAAAGATGGAATTCAAAGACTAAGATGCCGCAAAGATTTTCCTCTTTCTGGCCTTCAGATTCCCCCTCAGCCTTCAGGCTCACGAGCGGGGTGGGTACCAGGCAAGTTTGCTGGAAAAGGCGAGGGCAGATGAAAATGACTGTGCCAAGGTCGTCCAGCTGAGTCACAGCAAGGAAGGGACAGAAGGCTGCTGTCCTGTGTGTCCTTTGGATTGGTGCCGTTTAACTTGGTACTCACTAGATCTCTGACCATTCCAGTTACAATTTAATTTAGTGTGAATTAAGTTTTGTGAAATCAGCTTCTCAGTCATACTAGCCACA
Source organism: Peromyscus maniculatus bairdii (assembly GCF_049852395.1). Lineage (NCBI taxonomy): Eukaryota > Metazoa > Chordata > Mammalia > Rodentia > Cricetidae > Peromyscus > Peromyscus maniculatus. The sequence continues at coordinate 85,193,711 of NC_134862.1, forward strand.
GTTCAAGAGGTCAGAAGAGGCCTGTGGCCAGCGGTCATCACAGTGGGCGTCTTGCCATCCCGCTCCATTCAGTCCTATTCTGTTACAGGCAGCCTTGTGCGGTCACATCCCAAGTCCTGTATCCATCACTGGTGAAATATCCATGATCTAAAGAGCTGGGGACCAGAAGTACTTCAGATTTCAGGCCTTTGTTTCCACATTCTGGAATATTTATTTCATTTGATGTTTATTTTGTTTAGGGGTGGAGATACAGGCACATAAGTGTACAGCCATGTACTGCTACAGTACATGTAGAGACATGTACTGGGCCTGGCCCAGATGCCACCTAAGGAGTTCATTTCATTGGTAGGGAGCTACCGGGGAGAAATGGCTTGTTGAAAGCCACATGTTTGATAATAGCAAGGCAGGGCCCAGAGCCTGGGTCTCTGAAAAATACCTCCCATGGGACTTTCCTAGTCAGTATTGCACAGTTTTGCAAGATTACACAATTTTGTAAAGGATATTTCTTTTCTTCACAGTCAGACGACAAAGGGAAGAAGAAGAAGCCGGCCAGCTCAAAGTCCACTCTTCATGAGTGAGCACCCCTCTGGTCCTGCCACTGACTGTGGACAGCAGACTTCAGCTTTTCCCTGACTTTCCAACATGGACTCATACCTGTGACTCTCCAGACAGCTTCCAGGCCTTCAGGCTTGGACTTGGCTGCATCACTGGTCCTCCTTGTTCTAGGGTTCCAGTGTCTGGGACTGAGCAACTGTCGAGATGTCTGTCTTCAGCATGCAGGTGGCCATTGTTGGACTGTCCAGCTTCCAACTGTGCAAATCAATCCAATAAGCAATCTCCTTTCTAATTATACCCTCTCTGCAGCTGCATCCATCACTTGCTTTCTCCAGGAAAATGGCATCAGGGCCCTCTAACAAGGTTACATAAATTGCATGCTTACTCTAGAGAACCCTGACTAAGACAAAGTCCAAGCCTATTGATTTGCTAGCTGGGAGCCTCTGAACATAAGAGGTTTGAACAGAATATGAATTGGTGTGAGAACCAGTAGACATGCATGTGGTAGAAGGTGAGCAAATTAGATTAGTTGCTTTCTCCACTTTGACCCTTAGCCTTTTCTCGTCAGCATCTCCAGTGAGTGAGCAAATGTGAAGACATGCCTGGTCTGCCTTAAAAAGCTCTGTAAAAACATCACTAATGCTCCAGGACCAGGCTAGCCTAAGCACCAAACTGAAATGTCCTCTTACCTGTTCTTGTTCCTACCACCTGACTAAGCTATACATTCATCGGGTGTACTACCTTGCAGCCAGTATGGTTTGGCCAAGGACTTTGCTGTTTGTATAATAATTAGTACCAGCATGCACTGGGAGAGTAAACCCTTAACAATTATAATGTGACTACAGCTCTAAACTACAGCAGTGTCTTATTATCTGTGGTTTCATTTTTCTGTCTTACCAGCCATGATCAAGGAAAAAACTATGACTATGTAAGTAAAGATAGATGATAGATAGATAGATAGATAGATAGATAGATAGATAGATAGATAGATAGATAGATGATAGATAATAGATAGATAGATAGATAGATAGATAGATAGATAGATAGATAGATAGATAGACAGGCAGATAGATACACAGTGGTGTCAGTCCTAGGGCTTTGCATGTGTTGGACAAGTGCTCTTGCACTGAGCCCAATCCCAGCTCTTGAAAATATTATTGTTTGCTCTGATGTGTCAAGAACGACCATTTGTGTGTTTTCTCCATATAATGTCATGACTGTTCTGTTGGATGACCAGCTATTGTTCCTTTCTTACTATGTCTAATCTGTAGGTGATACTCTGTCATAGAACCATAATACAAGAAGCAGCATGGCATATGTAGGGTTCTGTACCACTCAAGATAGTAGAGGGTCTCCATACCTATCTTATGGGCATAAGTGGTGTATGTGGCTGTGTTCACACAACTGGACCTCTTGTATCTCTTTGATTGGCGTCATAGTGTCACCTGTTTCTAGAAACTGCTTGGCATGCAGGAAGCAGAGCCTGGTAGACCTGTGGTCCTCCCCAGAGGAAGAGGTATGGGTGAAATACAATGATGAGTGGCTTTGCTGCTGGCAAGCACTTCTTGTGCCCAAAACCATGCTCATGGCTTCTTTTCTCCCAGAAAATGCCGTGAGGACCACCTAAGGAAATGACAAAAGTGCATGTGGGTGGCCCCAAGTGCTTCACCACCTTCCGCACAGTGGAAACCCTATCTCTGTCAGCCTTGCTAACAGCACCAGATTGCCATGGCTCCTAAAATAAAGAAAATGAAATGAAACACAATCATCTGGTCTCAACAGGCAGGGCACAAAGGAAGATAAGCAGCTTGGGTTCTCCCAGCACATCTGTGCAGTGACTGTGACCACATTACTGCTTATCACTTCCGACTGGGACTCTACTGGTTTATTCTCGAGTGTTCCGTCCAGGTCCCTACCTTGGCTCCAATGCCTCCATTTATTGCCCAGAGTTTTCTTTCCAAACCATATAGAGTTTCCTGTCATTTTCGAGACATGAAAATGATTTTGGCTTTTTTCCCTCTGCAGTTATTACATGAAGACATGAATAACATTAATGCATTATTTATTTCTGGGGGCTGGTGCCTGTGGCTTCAGCTGAGCCCTGAGAGAAGATGGAGGTGGGGGAGGGCATGCAAAGCTTTCTCCATCCCTGTCTGCCCTAAGGCCCAGATCTAAGTGCAGCCAGCCCCCGGTTTCCAGAGACTGCTGTCCTCTGATCTTTCCTTGGCGTGGGAACTTTAACCAATAAAAACAAAGGAACTTAATGCATTTTTCCAGAACTTTCAGGATCACTGCTGTCTGCAAGACAGTGGAGTCAATTCTTGGCACTCATTGAAACCTTTGGGAGGATCAGCATGCTGTTAAGGGGGGCAATGTTTTGACCTAAGCGTCTATAGACCCATCTACTTATGATCTAAGCATCACGATATAAGCAACTTTCATTTCTTTAGGCTCAAGCTATCTCCTTGACTCCTTAGGATCTAAAGGCTTATACAGCATCCACTTTAACAGGGGGGTGATTTCCCATCCTAACTATAAAGAGCTCATTGTCCCGTAGAAAGAGTGTACACAGGACTCTGCAGAGTCGTGATTCTGACAGGCAAGAAGAGTTATCTCAGAAGTTTGCCTGTTCCATTGAGGAACCCACAATCTTCTCGGACAGGATACTGAGTGTCTCAGTTTGCAAGATGCATGATGATGGAGCTGTTGCAGCGTGGAGGGATTAGGAGGAGGGTGGGAGCTGGAGGCACATGCATCACTCTGACCATCTCAAACCCACCTCCAACAAAAATGAATCTTTCTGGGCTGAAGAATGTAGCAGTTGGCAAAGTGCTTGCCTGGCATGCACAAAGGCCTGAATTTGATCCCCAGCACATAGTAATCTCAGCTCTGAGAAGGTGGATGCCAGACCAGAAATTCAGGGTCATTCGTGGATCCTCAGGAGGTAGTAGAAGGTGAGATGCACATGGGTATGCATGGTTGTCAGATAGATTTACTGGCTTTAGCAAGAAGTGAAAGAAGAAAAGGAAAACCAAAATAACATCATGGGATATGCTTCTATGAGAAAATCATGCATTGCTTATCTGAGGTTCAAATTCAGCTGGGCATCCTGCAACTGTTCCTGGCATTCCGGTCCCCACTTCCCTGTACCCTCCTGCTGAAGTAGCTCCAATACAATCCATTCTATACAAAATCGTCTTAAAGGGAGTTCTGATGCCTTGGAAGACATTTTAAAAGGAAGGAGCTATTGCAGGATACCTTTATATGGTAGCTGATGTCTATTGTGTCTGTGTATGTGACAAGAAAAAGATGTGCCTGTCCTGTACCACTGTCCTGCAGGAAAAGTTGAGAGCCACACTTCTGAAAGTTATGAAATATATTATTAATGAGAATTTTTAAAATATTTTATTATCATTTTGGATACATTCCAAAATAATCTACATGTCATCTGTTGAATTTTTGCCTCCAATTCTTTGCTCTCTTCTGTATCCATACAATTTTGCCCTTTGGTTTTACAGTTCTTCATACTATAGCAGTTTAGGGGCTAGAGAGATGGCTCAGCGGTTAAGAGTGCTTGTTGCTGTTGCAGAGGATCTGAGTTCTGTTTCCAGCACCCACAATTGGTGGTGGGGGCAGGGAGTTTCACAACTACTAGTAGCTTCAGCTGGGAGGGACTCTGTCACTTCTGGCTTCCATGAGCACCTGCATGCACATGCAAATACCCCCCCACACAGACACACAATTTAAAACAAAAAATAAAATTACAAAAAGCAGATTATTTTTTTACTAGCCATTTTGGTTAATGCACCTGTTTGCCTGAACCAGTAGCTTATCACCCGCTGTATGTTCATGATCAGACTTAGCCCCTTGCACCTTGACATCAGTATGAAAAGAACATGCTGAATGGGAGAGAAGTTCCCATTTGTCTCAGAAAAATAAGATAACTATAAACAGATATTTACACTCGTGGTTTGGAACTAAGTCTAGCTGAAGACAAGCCAACTCACATATTAATACTTTCCACTAAATGGCTCTTAGTTAGGGTTTTCTATTGCTGTGAAGAGACACCATGACCATGGCAACTCTTATAAAGAGAACATTTAATAGGGGTGGCTCACTCACAGTTTCAGAGGTTCAGTCCATTATCATCACGACAGGGAGCATGGAGGCATGCAGGCAGATGTGGTGCTGGGGCTAAGAGTGCTACATCTTGCAGGCAACAGGAAGTTGACTGACTGTCACACTGAGTGAAGCTTGAAAAAAGACCACAAAGCCCGCCCCCAAAATGACACACTTCCTCCAACAAGACCACACCTTCTAATAGTGCCACTCCCTTTGGAGGTCATTTTCTTTCAAACCACCACAATGACCCAGAGATTAGGGGTGTTTATTACATTAGCATCACTGTGGCCAACACTGACTGGTATGCTCTACTTTATGACCCTCGAGGATGCCAGATCCTTCAAGCACACAGAGTCACATGGGTGTACACGACACAGACTTAGCAATTTATCTGAGAATCTGTGAGCAGAAAGCTGAGTAGACAGCAAACTCCCATGATTCCCCCAAGAAGCGCAGAGAAACCATCTATGAAATGAAAGTGAACATCCAGATTGCTAATGGGATTATCAGCGATCTGCTCAACTTAAAAACCAAATGTTCTTCCTGCGAGTTCCAAAAAGCATTTCAAAGATGGAAATGAGAATTAGTGACCATGCTAAACAGTAGCACTAAACGGCTGTGTAGCAATTCATTCACCAGAGTCAACATTTAGCCAGGCAAGAGTTGGTTGATATTTAACATGCAAAATATGTTTCATTAAACTTAGTATTTGTGGCCGGGCATTGGTGGCGCACACCTTTAATCCCAGCACTCGGGAGGCAGAGCCAGGCGGATCTCTGTGAGTTCGAGGCCAGCCTGGGCTACCAAGTGAGCTCCAGGAAAGGCGCAAAGCTACACAGAGAAACCCTATCTCGAAAAACCAAAAAAAAAAAAAAAAACAACTTAGTATTTGTGGGCTGAATCCAGTATGTAGCAGATGGGAAAGTTGGAGAATTGGTTTTTAAATTTTAAGTTAGCAGCAATCCCCAGAAATGCCTGCCATGAAACCGCCCTCTCCCTTCTCCCTTGAAAAAATATTTTGAGATTAACTTCTATGTGTGTGCCTCCTAAATCACCACCTTTCAATGTGATAAAGCCAAATATTTGGACGAATGTTGCTAAACTACAAAAGAAGGACAGTGTCTTATAGGGTTTCTGTTGCTGCAGCAAGATGCCCTGACCAAAAAGCCAGTTAAGGAGGAACGAGTTTATTTGGTTTATACTTCCAGATTGTAGTCCATCACTGTAGGAAGTCAGAGCAGGAAATCAAGCAGGGCTGAAACATAGAGGCAGGAGCTGATGCAGAGGTCACGGAGGAGTGCTGCTCACTGGTTTGTTTCCCATGGCTTGCTCAGCCTGCTTTCTTATAGAACCCAGGACCATTAGCCCAGGGATGGTACCACCCACCATGGGCTGGGCCCTCCCCCATTGATCACTAATTGAGAAAATGCCTTCCAGCTGGATCTCCTGGAGGCATTTCCTCAACTGAGGCTCCTTACTCGGATGACTCTAGCTTGTGTCAAGTTGACAGACAAAACCAGCCAGTACAGATGGGAACTCTGAAAACCATACTGGACAAAGTACCATTTGATTTGGAATTCTCAATTCCATTTGAAAACCAAAACAGATGCTCCAGTGGGTCTGTATCAGAAGCCACAGTCAAGCAGCTATGAAAATCCAGGAATTCTGATTTTTAAAATCTGAACTGTGAAAATGACTTACTAGGCGTCCCAGTTTACTTCCTTGTTGCTGTGATAAAACACTGACCGAAAACAATTCTGGGAGGAAAGGGGTTACCTGGCTTCCAGCTTTCAGCTTATTATCAAGGGATGCCCAGGTAGGACTAGAGTCAGGAAGTGAAGCTGAGACTGTGCAGGAGCCATGCTTATTGCCTTGCTCCCCCTGGCTTGCTCTACCCTCTCTCTTATGCAGTCTAGACCCATCTGCCTAGGGCTGGGGCTGGGCCCTCTCACAACATCAATTAGCAAATTAAAAAATGCGTGACAGACATTTCCACAGGCCAACTTGATAGAGGCAATTCCTCAGTTGAAATTCTCTTCCCAGATATGTCCAGGTTTGTATCAAGTTGACAAAAATTATGACACTAGGGAAAAGCGTCAAGAGGAATCGGAAAAGAAACAAAAACTCAATGTGCAATATGTAATCTGTAAGTGTTAAATTAGACAAGCTTAAAAATCTTCCTAAAATTAACATTTGGCTTTGGCTATGATGTCATGTGACAGATGGAAGGTGACTGAATTGGAATGGTGATACTTCTGGCAAAAAAAAAAAACCACTTTCAGGTAGAGGGAGAAAAGACCTCAATAGATCCAACACCAGTATGGACTGCAATGGCTTACAGCCAATGAGGTGTCTCCCATTTAGAGTACACCATGTTTGTGTTCTGTTTCACAATGTGAATGTGTGGTTTAACATTAAACAGTATTTCTCATCACAGTACTCCAATTTTTTATGGCCAAATTATATTCCACTAGATCAACTGATGGACATTTGGGTTGTACCCATTATGATCTGAACATTACTGTACAAAGTTCATGTGAAGAAAGGAACAGTTGGGACCCTGTCTGTGGTAATTTCATCTTCGACTTTTTGAAAAAAAATTTCACAGCATTTTATTTATATTCAGATTGATTTTTGGCTTTTGCTTTCCAACCAACAGTGCTTAAAGCTTCAAATTTCTCCAGTTTCTCATCCACTCTAATCTGTTCCAGTTTCAGACACCATCATGGTTTGAGGTGTACCGCATAGTGGTTTTGAGTTGTGTTTCCCCAATGACAAATGCTATTGGACATTTTAATGTACTGGTTTTCTATTTTGGATGTTGATTCCTAAACAGTTTTCCTTACATTTTAATTGGGTTCCTTATCTTTTTTTTTTAAATTATTGAGATGTAAGAGTTTTTACATCTGGATGTAAAACTGCTGTCAGACGATTTTCAAATATGTGTGTACATGTACATGCACACACATATTTGAGACAGGATCTCACTATGTAGCCATGGCTGGCCTACAATCTCTATGAAGACTAGGCTGGCCTCAAAGTCGCAAAGATATCACTTTACAAGTTCTATAATTAAAAGTTGAGCCACCACACCTGGCTATCTTACTCTTTAATTTGACTTTTAATTTTAATAATGACCTTTGGATTTTTTGAAGCACAAATTACTTGAATTTTGATTAAATCTAAGTTATCTTTTTTCTTTTTCTTTCTTTTTCATTGATTGCTTGTTATTCGATGTCACTTTAAGAAAATGTATTCTAACCAAAGTCACAAAAACTTACATGGTATTTGAGTAACTCAGATTTATACAGTTTCTGGCTTTCAATTTAGACCTTGTGTGTGTTTCAAATCCTATGTAGTGTAAGAAAGCCCTCCACATTCATTCTCTACTTAAAGGTTTAATTGCCTCAACATTATTCATTTGGAAAACAACCACCTCCTTAATCAGTTGTCTTGGCATTCTTGTTGGTCAGTTATCCATAGACTATGAGTTTATTTTTAATTCTCAATTCCATCCCACTAATTCATATATCTATTGTTATGGCTGTAGGTGGAGTTTCTCTGGGTTTTGGCAGCCAATTGCCAAATAACCACTCAGAGGCTTAATATTAATTATAAATGATCAGCCATTAGCTCAGGCTTATTACTAACTAGCTCTTACAACACAAATTAACCCATATTTTAATCTAAGTTCTACCATGTGACTTTTTACCTCATTTCATACATATTCTGCTTCCTCTTCCTCTGTGTCTGGCTGGTAACTCCTAAGACTCCACTCCTCTTCTTCCCAGCATCTTCCTAGTTTGGCTCTCCTGCCCAATCTCTTCCTGCCCAGCAATAAGCCAGTCAGCTCTTTATTAGCCAATGAGAGTAATACATATTTACAGCATACAAATATTGTTCCATAGCATATGGCAGTACTCTTGCCTTGAGCAGAGTATAAACCAAGCTACAATAATAAAAAGTGTGTCTTCTAACTTCATCCTTTTTTCTCAACATGATTTTGACTTCTTTTTCAAGGCCTGGTGGGGCTTTTACATTTTCACTCAAAACCATTTGTCAATTTCTGCAAAAAACTATGATACAGGTCGTATTAGAGTGGTGTATTAATGTAAGGAATGTTGCATTCTTAATCACGTTACTGTTTACTCCATAAATTCAGTGAGCTCTATCTACTTTAACTTAGGTACTTAATTTCTTTCAATGATGTATTTTAGTATTTCACTTCTTTTGTTGAAGTTTATTAGTTTTGGTATCTAGTGCACAGTGCACATAAAATTCTCTTAACTTTTGTATTATCCATTTCTAGAACATACAACTATTATTGACTCTGTGAGCTGGGGAGATTGAACAGGTAAGAGTGCTTGCTGCACAAGAATGAGGACCTAAGTTAAAAAAATCCCAGAACCGATATAAAAGGCTGGGTGTGGTTGCATGCACGTAAAACCAGCACTTGGGATTGGGGTGGGGGAACAAAAGAATCCATCTTAGTGCTTATTTGCTGACTTAAGGCTTAACTACAGGTTCAGTGAGAGACTGTCTCAAGAGAATAAGGCAGAGTGATAGAGTAAGACATCTGACATACTCCTTCTGCCTCCACACAGCATGCATCTTCAAGATACATAACACGTGTATATACCACCCCTGACACACACACACACACACACACACACACACACACACACACACACACACACACTAAATAAAAAAGAAACCCTGACTTTTGTATATCAGTGGTCGTTTCTGCAAGGTCGCTGAGTTTACCTATGTGTCCTAACAGGTTTTCCTTCGTATTTCCTATACATGGGATTGTGTCATCTGCAAATAGAGACTTGTTTCTTTCCAGTTTTGAGGCTTTCCACTCATGTTTTCTTCTGAGATGTGCTAGTTAGACTCTCCAGCAAAGCATTGGTGGAAGTTGTGATAACCCACACCCTTGTCCTGCCCTTTGTTAGGGGAAAGTGTCAGCATCTCACCGGAAGTGTGTTCCCTGTGGCTTGTCACAGCCAAGACAGTCCCTTCTCTTCCCAGTATTTTGAGTATTTTTAACTTGAAAAGGTGTTGGGCTTTTGTCAACTGTTCTGTCTATGTGTTCTGAGATCCCTGTGTGTGACTTTTGCCCTTTGCCCTGCTGATATCCCATGCTGTATGTACTGGCTAGTTTTATGTCAACTTGACACAAGCTAGAGTCATCAGAAAGGAGGGACTCTCACTTAAGAAAATGTCTTTCTAAACAGGTATTTGACAAATCAGAGAAAATAATCCCATTATCTATCCTATTTTGGTAAATCCAAGATGTATCTAATGCACTTTCTATCCTAATTAATTTTCAACTATAACTAACTAATCTTCAACCATAACTAACTAATCTTCAACTCCCTCAGAGACCCAAGAAGGGAATAATATTAGCTAACAAAAATAAAAACAGGAAGTGCATGCAAGCAACTCCCAAAAAATTTGTGAGTTGACAGAAACAGCCAGCTGCCTGGGCAGTCACCTGAGGTTTCTCCGCAGTGTTGGGGCATCATCTTCAGCCTATAGGCTTAGTGTATCTGACAGACTCATTTGTGATGTAGGATGTATACAAGGTCAACAGTTCAACCTCACATTGGGTGAGAGCAGTCCACGTACCAGAAACACCTGAATTCCACTAGTGTTCTGTCATGAATCAGGATTTTAAATTCTGGAAATTGTTGACAGTTTTTATTACTTGTATATATTGTATATAGTTATTGTACTTTTGTATATAGTTTTTCTTTTGTTAGTTATAACCTTTTGCTTTTTTTCTTTTTATTAAAATAGAAAAGGGGAAATGTGGTGGTAATCTAATTGTACTGAAATGTGATTTTGATTGTATGTTAATAAATAAAGTTGCCCGGGGGTCAGAGCTCTTAGAGCCATAGACAGAGTGTGGCGGTGGTGGCACAAGCCTTTAATCCCATAGATCTCTATGTGTTCAGGGATACAGCCAGCATTGGAGACATATGCCTTTAAGACCTAGGGGGCTGTACATTCAGACAGTGACGAGTCAGTCACGTGTTTGGGTTTACAACCAATGAGAAGGCACAATGACTGGAAAATCGATTTAGAGACAGGAAGTAGCTCTCTTTCGGGAAGCTGGGACACCGCAGGCGGAAGGGTGAGATTTTAGCTCTGAGCTCTGACCTCTCGGCTTTCTCCTTTAAAAAAAAAAAAAAAATGTCTTTCTAAGATAGAGCTGGAGGCAAACCTGTAGGGCATTTTCTTAATTAGTGATTGATGGTGGTGGGTGTCTCTCCTATTGTGGGTGGTGCCATGCCTGGGCAGGTGGTCCTGGGTCCTATAAGAAAGCAGGCTGAGCAAGCCATGAGGAGCAAGCCAGTTAAGCAGCACCCCTCCATGGCCTCTGTATCAGCTCCTGCCTCCAGGTTCCTACCCAGGTTTGATCCCCCCTGTCCTGGATTCCTTCAATGATTCCTACATTGTGGAAGTGTTAGCCAACTTGCTTTTTGGTCGTGGTGTTTCATCATAGCAGTAGAAACCCTAACTAAGACACTATAGAATGCCTTGGCATCATGGGAACAAATTCCATTTTGCCCTAGTATATTGCTGGTTGTTTTTTACTTTTTACTCTTTTGGGGGCCCACCACCCAGTCCCCAAATGAATCACACACGGAGGCTTATTCTTTGTTATGAATGGCTAACTTAGCTTGGCTTATTTCTAGCCAGCTTTTCTTAACTTAAAGTATCCTGTCTACCATTTGGTTCTTGACTTTTACCTTTCTCTATTTTTGTATATCTTTTCTTTCCTTCTTATTCTGCATCTGGCTGTATGTCTGGCCCCTTCTTTTCTTGCTCCTTCATCCTCTCTTCCCAGATTTCTCCTCCTATTCATTCTCTCTGCCAGCTAGCCCTTCCTATTCTTTCTCCTGCCTTGCTATTGGCTGTTCAGCTCTTTATTACAGGTGTTTTAGACAGGCAAAGTAACACAACTTCACATAGTTAAATAAATGCAACATAAAAGAATGCAACACATCTTTGCATTATTAGACAAATGTTCCACAGCATAAACAAATATAACATACCTTAAAATAATATTCTATAATACTAATATAATCTCTTTTATTTATCACTGGCTTTGGCTTGTTGATGACTTTTATGTCTACATTCACATAGAATACTATCTCTAAAAGCCAGGTGATGGTGGCGCACGCCTTTATATCCCAGCACTCGGGAGGCAGAGCCAGGCAGATCTCTGTGAGTTCACGGCCAACCCAGTCTCCAGAGTTCCAGGAAAGGTGCAAAACTACACAGAGAAACCCTGTTTTGAAAAACCAAAAAAAAAAAAATACTATCTCTACTTCTGTTGTAATATCTTTCTCTGTTTTTGTTAGCAAATTAATATTGGGTTGAGAGAAAGAGTTGAGACTGGTCTCACTTCTGCTATTTTTCTAAAGAAATCAATTAAGTAATAGAATATGGAGCTGCTAGATTGTCATTATTCCTTCATCTGAGTACTTCCACAATCATTGGACACTCTGCTGAGAACAAGCAGAGGGAAGTACTACAGCATGCAGGTGCAGATCTTGCCATCAAAAGAATGGTGTGGTGGTACACCCCAAAGGTTTTTCCCATCAAAATAATGGTGTGGTGGTACACTCCACAGGTTTCCTCCTTACTTAATAATTCTATCCCTGAAGCTAAAAATCACAATGTGTAGGTGCCCATGGGCATAGACAAATAGCCCTGAAAGAAACTTGTTTTCTTTGAAAGTAGGAAAGATGCAATGCAGCAAGCCAAAACCTTTTTGACAATAACTATTCTAGGCTGGCCAAAACCACAGGGTGAGGGTGGAGACAAAAATAAATAATAACCTGTATCCTCATCCCTTTCCACTCCTGCAAGGGCTGAGTGATCTACCTAGAATCTCTCATAATGCTATAATCAGGTTCCCAGTTCTTTCTAGACAGGGTCAGAGATGGCTAAAACTGTCTGTGACTTCCATGCTCTCTAGATGGCATCTAGAATGTCAGTAGAATAAAGGCCATGGATGGGAATGATATGCTGAGCAACTACAGCCATCTCAATGATCAGATGACACCCCCCAATACATATATCAGATAAAAGCCCAAAACCCATCCTGTCCCAACCAATAGCAGCAGGAGTGCCATCCTGAGAATGTCCTTAGGGACGAATGAGTGGGGCCCACCTTCTACCCCCATCCAACATCAACAAGGTGTAACTCTCAGTCCCCCACAAGAGTAACTTCAAAAGCAGGCAGCTAAACAGAAAGATTAATTAGTATCCAGTTTCATTAGGAAATCATTTATCAAACAAAAAGCCAGGAAGCTTTCAATCATTTGTTTTTTCCATGCTGGGGTATTATACCAAGAGCCTTCCATATGCTAGGCAAGAACTTCACTACTGAGATAGAGTCCTACTCTTTTTGTGTTTTTCATTTTGTAACAAGGTCTCATTAAATGGCCCAGACTGGCCTTGACCCTGAAATCCTCCTGGTTCAAACTTCTGAATAGCTAGGATGACAGGGCTAGACCACTAGGCCCAGCTTTAATCAAGTTTTTGGTTTGTTTGGTTTTTTAGACAGAATCTCATTATGTAACCCAGGATGGCCTTGAACACCCAGCATTGATTCTCTTGCCTAAAACTCCTGAATGTTGGGATTACAAGAATGAACTACCAAGACAATGAGTATAGGCTGACATTGGGGTGACAGAAAAATGTCAGGATTATCTTACAGGGGTTGGAGACATACATTACCACACTTGACTTCAACCAAGTTTTGAAAGATATGCATATGTATGCATTTTATGTATTAATATTCAAGTTAGAGTATCCAAAGACCTCAGGATGTGGTAGAGGAATCAGGGCAACCAGTTGAAGAAAAATACACTGGCAGATGCAGGTTATTAACTTCCATTCTTATATTGGGTGGTGAGTTCATAGGTATCCATCTTATAATTAGTAAGAGTTCTTAACTAAGGAACATAAAATTGGTTTATAGGTAAATTAAAGACGACAGGATGAAGTGAAGTATAGTGACGATTCACTAATACTACACTCTTGAGGTCCGTTTAGGAAAAATAAATTCTTTCTTTTATTTTATAATTTAATTTAATTTTACATATCAGCCACAGATTCCCCTGTCCTCCCTCCTCCCGCCCCCATCCCGCCCTCTCCTCAGCCCACCCCCCTTTCCCATCTCCTCCAGGGCAAGGACTCCCGTGGGGATTCAGCTCAGCCTGGTAGATTCAGTCGAGGCAGGTCCAGTCCCCTCCTCCCTTCACCCAGGCTGAGCAAAGTGTCCCTGCATAGGCCCCAGGCTCCAAACAGCCAGCTCATGCACTAAGGACAGGTCCCAATCCCACTGCCTGGGGGCCTCACAAAAAGTTCAAGCTGTCTCACTTATCCAGAGGGCCTGATCCAGTTGGGGCCTCCTCAGCTATTGGTTCATAGTTCATGTGTAGGGAAAATAAATTCTAATAAATACTTGTCTCTGCCTAAGCCAGCTTTCAAAGGCCTTTCTGTGTTTCTGACAATTTTTTCCTTAAAAGATTAAAATTGTAAGCAAGTGTTTTTATAGAAGCCATGACCTAGGTCCCACACTTCCAAATGAACACACCAAGAATGTGGAAAGCTTTCTTTCCCAGGAGAGGTGTCTTGGTCAAAGGTTTGATGGCATCTGTCTTGTTGCATGTGCTGCCAGTCTGGGTGTGAAATAGCCTGGTTCTCCACTCAGCTCTTTTAAACATGGTGCCATCTGTGTACATGGCCACACATTTCTCTCATCAATATAGCACCTGCTAAATGCCCCATGCATCTTGTTGAGCATGTCTTAGGGGTTATTTTGCCAAAAATTGTTTAGAAGGTAACATATTCCCAGACAGCATTGTTATAAGTACAGCAACCTAAAACAAGCAAGCAAGCATATTTATGCATGCCTGTGCCTTCTACCATTCGTAATGGAAAGACTCAGGTTAACTCCAGCTTCTCAGCCAGATGTTTAGATGTGTGTGTTGCATATGTTAATATCTACCCTATAAAGGAGTCACTTAGAAATTGTCTGCCATGTTGGTAGGCATGTGGTATTCAAAACAGATGCAGGGTTTCACACAGGATTCTTCTGTTAGAGACCTGCAGTGGCTGGGCTGCCAACTGCTGTCCCTGAGGTTGTGACATACTGTCACAATTGTTTGCTTGGAGATGGCATTTCTCATTGTATGGTTCTGACCCAGATTCATCTGGTTTTGATTAGATGTTTACTATTCCAAATTAATATTACTGATTTTTAAATCATAGTTACAAAATAATGCTAAGTGGTTTCTCTCATGCTTTTGATCTCTGTGCATCCTGACCAAGATTTTCAAGTACATCTTCTGCTTTGGGAACAGCTGTCAACCTGGCCCTGATTCATAGTTATCATGGTTTGAGTCTGAAATGTCTCCCCAACAAGGTCACCTCTTTGGACACCTACTTCCCCAGACAGTGGTGCTGTTTCTGGAGATTACAGACCATTTAGGAGGTAGAGCCTGGCTGACTGAACTGGGTCATTGTGAACTGACCTCTGGAGATTACAGCCTAGCCTTATTTCCAGTTCCACTCTTGGTTTCCTGTCTGCTGTAAACAAGCAGCTTCCTGGGGCTTCCAATGCATGCATTCCCCATCATGATGACCTGAATACCCTGAAACCATGAGCCAACATAAAGCTGCCCTCCTTGAGTTGTTTATGCCACAGCAGCAACACACACAAAAAAGTAACTGATGTACTAAGTAAGGATCAATCTTTCTGATGCCATCTGACCCAGTATGACCTTGAACAGACTGGGGAAAAGGGAGCAGGGGTCGGGGGAGCTTCCAACTTTCTGCCTGAGCCGTAATGTTGTGTCTTCTTTCAAAGACAGAATTTTGTAAATTATTTACCATTTTAAAATTAGTGACACTAAATTTAATTTTGTAAGGGGGTGAAGAGATAAGGAGATCACATGCTTCTGGTGAAATCAATGCAGTAAGAAATAAAGTTCATTTGAAAGTCTGTCAGTTAAACAGTTTACCATCATTAAGGCAAGACATTTGGGATGATTGATAGTAGCTAACTTTTTCATTTAGCCATATGCTTTAATATCCCCTTGTGTATACAAAATGTGTGAAACCATACAAGCAAGTGAGAGCTTGTGGCTGCCCATGTCTCTGAGAAAGAAGGCATGGCACACTCCCCTTGGCAGTCCGAACATACTTACATGAGCCAAGCATCGTTTGTCATCATAATTCTTCTGTGACATAATTATAACCATTATAAATATTCCCTTAGAGTTCAAAAACAACTAGATTTTCCCAGTTGCTCCCTCCCCACGAGTTGTCTGACATACACAAATTACAGTCTCCTCAACTGCCACATGCATCTTAAAGATATTTGAGAATCATCAGAATTCAAATCTCCATTTCTACAAATTTTCAGACAAAATTCATTTTCCAGGATTATGGATCGTTTTGGAACTTTTGAGTTGCCTTTGGTTAAACCAGTATAAAATACACAATATTAAAAAATCCAGCTGATAGAACCTTACGACCTCCAATAAGGATAAAACACAAAGCAGAAAAAATAAATAAAACATAAATTTCCAAAGAAAGTGTGTTTTGTAAGCACTGCAATCCCTAGAGTGTAGATCTGAAGGGAAACAGACCTCACTTTCTATCGTATGTGTTATGCTGGTGTGTCCACCACTGAAATATACTGAAGACCTACTCTTCAATAAAACAACAAAATCATTCAGTGACACAGAAATGCACAGCACAGCCTCTAGCCTGGGTATTAATTTATTGCTGTGTAAGGATGCTGCCAGACTTAGTGGTGATTTATCATCTCCTGGTTCCTGTGCTCGGGAGACTGGGCTTGGCTTAGCCAGGTCTCCTGCTGTATGATCCCAGAGAGCTTGCCAGGATGATGTCACCAGGCTGAAGTCTCTCAGAGAGCTGGATAGTGGCCAAGATATTATTTATATGTACCTAAAGCAGCATGGCTGAGATCCAACTCTTGCCTTGGCCCTGGTAAGCTGCCCTCATCCAACTTCCCAATATAGTCAATAACACCTCCTCAATCTTTCCAGTTCCTCAGCTCCTCAGACCAAAAAAAAAAAATTATCGGAGTCATCCTATACTGTCAGAGTCTCTGAGACCACCAGGGCCATTAGAGAGTGGATCCACATGAGGCAAGGAAGAAATCCAGTTCAACATGACTCAGTAACTGGTGTTGGTTCAAACTTCTAGAGTCAGATACTGGGCAGTTTATTTTAGGCATATTTAAGCACAGACAATTTAGGGGGAAGTTTCCTTATGATAATTAACTCAGCCCCATATGTACAACAAAGCTTAAGAAACTTTCATTGAAACTTTACAAAGTAATATGACCTCTTCCATAAAAATGGGTTCTATTGACTGAGAAACAATGCTCAAGATAAAAAGTCTAGGGAGCATGACTGAGATAAACATAAGGGTC
Source organism: Peromyscus maniculatus bairdii (assembly GCF_049852395.1). Lineage (NCBI taxonomy): Eukaryota > Metazoa > Chordata > Mammalia > Rodentia > Cricetidae > Peromyscus > Peromyscus maniculatus. Next base: position 85,210,878 of record NC_134862.1, read on the forward strand.
TAGAGACGTCGGATGTGGCCTGGCCTTAAGGATAGCACAGAGGTCACTGGGCTATTAACCACACCCACTCCCAGCCTTCTGGGTGGAAAACAGGTTAAACACCGCTTTCTTTGAAGAGACAACCCTGTGTGTTTAACATTGCTGATTTCCCTAATGCTCATCTGTGAGTGCAAGGACCTTGTGCCCTCTACACTCTACCCCTCCCTTCTTCTCCAACCCTACTTTCAGTCTCTCAGTAGATCCCCACTCTACCATCAAAATGTACCAGCAGCCAGCATCTTCCCCATCTCCACGGCTACCACCCTTCAGCTGCCATGGTCTCTCCAGTTAGATTCGGACTCTGCGATAACCTTCTAGTTGGGAGCTCAGCTTTACACCTTCAGGTAATTCTTATCAAAGGGTCCCAGAGGGACTGTGTCCAAATGTTAACCATTTCTACTCCAAACATTCTATCATATCATCTCTCTCTGATTATAAAGCAAAGTTCTCCATTGGTGACAAAGCCTTTCGTATCCTATTTCCCACCCTTCCTTTGGTTGGTCACCTCCCAACATTTGCTCCTTGATTTCTGACACAGGAGATTAGTAAGTAAAATCCAGTCCATGCTCATGGTGTGGAAACCAGCAGCACACTGTGGAGCCTCAAGAGGGATTGTAAAGAGGGTAAAAATGATCAATCCTATCAGCCACATCCAGGAGATGTAGAATAAGAAAAAGAGATAAGCTGTGGCACTGGGTTCTGTTGAGATGAACCTCATCAGAGGCCTTGGTACCTTGATACCTCATATGTATCTGTAGCTGGAATCATCAAGTCTTGAAGAGAAATGAGGTAGGAATCTGAAAAGGTAAAGGAGAAATTCAGTCAAATCCCACAAAAGTTTTGCTCTAAGATGAGTGGAGAAATGGGGTAGTAGCTGGAGAAATTCAAGATACAGTATGTAAACTGCATGTATTTGTGGGTGTGCTCATATGTATGTGCATTCACGTGTGTAAGCACTGGAAGGCAGATATCAATGAAAGGTGTCTCACCTTCCTCTGCTTCCTCCCTCCCTCCCTTCCCCTTCTCAATTTTGATGCAGGATATCTCACTGATTCCGTGAGGCAGGCAGATCCAGGGACCATCCTGTGTCTTCCTTCTTAGCACTGGGATTACAGATGCACACTACCAAGACAGCTTTTTACATAAGTGCCTGAGACGGCTATTCTCCACCCATATGAAATCATGATAACAAATTAAATGTGACTTGTGGGCACATTTTGTGATCCAAATTATTCAGTTTTTAAAGTATAAGTGTCTAGTAGGGAGATGCATAGACAAATGCAGAATTAACATTCTTCTGAGAAGTTTATGTGTAGGGAGAAAGAGACAGTTTGGTAGAGAACTCATGTCAGGAGTTGATATTGCCGAGTTCCATAAGCAGGGGGCAAAACAAAGCAAAGACAATTGGAAATATAGGACTGATGAGAGGAGTAGACAGACTAGAGGCCATTTTCCTTGGAAACTGTCTGGTTAGGATTTCAGGGGACCCTACTGTAGTGGAGAAGGCCCAAGTATAAGAGAAAGCAGCAGCCCAGAGACCAATGGATAGTACTGAGATGCCTCATCCTGAAAGCCTGGTAAAATACAGAACCTGTGTCAAGCCTTAGTAGCTCTGGGGTATGATCAGGGTGGCTGATAATTTTCCTGCATGGCCACTGTGATTCTGATATAGTCTACCCAAGGAAAGGAACTGGGGACCCTAGGAGGTCATACTGATGAGTGTGCCACTCTGAGGGTATGACCTCTGGGGCTCAGGCAGTGAAAAGCCACTCTGAAGAACTGAGATTGAAGACAGTGAGGACATACCACTGGCTGTTTGTCACTCCAGGGCAATCCAGAATTGACTGACTTCTCTGGAAATAAGCTGCTTGGCTATTGGAGACATACATTTCTTTGGGGACAGAGAGTAAAATATTCACAACACATAAGAAAAAAAGAAAGTAAATGCTCCACCCAGGTTTCCTAATGGAGCCAACAATAACCACATAAACATCATCCCAAATTAGTAGCCTGGAGACAGAGTGTCTCTGTGGCCCATGGAGTCCTGACAGACACTAACCTCTCTAAAGCATCTACCACCAGCTGTGGTCAGAGACCATGGAGCCCTTTCCAAGCCTGTGGTTATCTTTCCTTGGTGGTGAGCTATGCAGGATCTGATGAAAGGGATTACTCTCCGTCAGTGGAACCTAGGGGGAGAGAGAGAGAGAGAGAGAGAAAGAGAGAGAGAGAGAGAGAGAGAGAGAGAGAGAGAGAGAGAGAGAGAGAGAGAGAGAGAGAGAGAGCCCATGCATGTATATTTGGTTTTTCAAAGCAGGGTTTCTTTGTGTAGCCTTGGCTCTCCTGGAATTCACTGTATAGACCAGGCTGGCCTCAAAATCACAGAGTTCTGCCTGCCTCTGCCTCTCAAGTGCTGGGATTAAAGGTGTGTGCCACAACTCAGCTGTTTTATAAAATTTTCATTGTTTATTTTATTTACAGGGTTTTTAATATATATATATATGTATATATATATATACATGTTTATTATAGAATGCTAAAGTACATATAGAATGCTGGAGTACAGAGAATATAAATATAGACGAGCATGGTTCAAAAAGATATGTATAAATGTAAACATGCATGAGCATGGTTCAAAAGGAATGTGCTGTAGTTGATGCTGTAGGAAATGCATCAAGTCTGGAGTTATCCTCACGGGCCATGGCAGGCTAATATGAATGGGTGGGAAAAATTCTAGAGTGAGAAACAGGAAAGAAAATAAACAGGCCATCCAGAAATATGTATACAACCACATTTTCCCTCACCGGGACAGGTGTACAGATTTATTCAGCAATGCATGGCAAATTAATGTGCAGAAGGCAGTAAGTATGGGAAAGGCCATTTTCTCAGTTCTTCCCAGTCTCTGGAACTTACTAGATTTATAAATCACCTACTCATCATACATCTCAGCTTCACTAGCTACAGAAAATTGCTAGAAACATCTAGCCCTTAAGAGTGTATTAGACTTGTAATGGAATCATAGAAGACAAGCTCGTAGCACTTGCCTGGCTCATTGTAAATACTGAATAAATGCTAGCTATTATGAATTAACAATCAGTCTAGTAACAGTCTCATAAACTAATCCTAAACACAGCACGGCAAGGTTTAATATAACATGCTATACGAAGATGAGGAAAACAAGGTTTAGATGAACGGTTCACCCAAGGCTAAGAAAGAAAACTTGTTTGTGCTGGAAGCTGGCAGGACCAAGACAGAGTCTTACCAGCATACAGTATAGAACAAGGTTTTTTAATAAGTGAAGTGAGAACACAGTATCCTTCAGACTTTATACCTGTCAAGCATTTGTGTTACTATCTCTATGACGCTGAGTTCCCACCAGACAGACACTCTCCTCATCTAACTCAGTGTGGCAGCCATTTGCCCACTTTTCCCGGGACTGTGCTAAAGACTGAAGAGTACAACATGATAAAGAGGCGCGTAGGCAGTAGAATGTGATAAGAATACCATCACCAAGAGCAGCCTATGGTGCAGGTCATGTTGAAGGCCTGCATCTTAACAAGGCTCCTACAAAAAGGGAGGGAGATCATTGTAGCTGTCTCTATGCAGTTGCTGCCGTGATGAAATGGGATGAGAAACTGACGGTTTGCTGTGGTGTGGTGATGGCTGTTGATGATGGCAATGCATGCGCATTCCCCGTCCGCCGTTTTTCATTTGTTTGTTATTGTTTTGTTTTTTCCTGATCGCCATACTTCTCCCTCCTCTTTTCTGGGAGAGCTGAGAATGCTTTTTCCAACTTCTCAGTCCACTATCAGTCCTGCCTACTAAATCAGCAACAGAGGGTCTTCCCGGCTCTTCTCTTCTCTCCCACACAGAAGCCAGATGCTGTTCTGCCAGGGCATTCCCATGAATGCCACCCAAGCACCTTTCCACTGTGTTTGAAAATGATGCACACACCTTCTTCCACATATGTCCCACTTAGCCCCATAGTCCAGAAACCTTTGTCTTTCCTCTGTACCTTGTACAAAAGGGAGCACCAGGCAGCATCCTGCACCCAAGGCACCAGCACATACTGTTTCATCCACAAGAAACACTTGTCTCCCTTGCCCGTCACTCATCACCATGCGTTCAAGTCTCTACCAAAGCGATCCACCTCAGGTCAGCCTTCTGTTATGTGTATTTCTAAAACAGCAGCTTCCCTTCTCTTCTTGTCACTGGACTCTCTCCTTTCCGTTCTCAGCACCTCCTGCTTCAGCAGATCACAGGCGCTTGTCTGTTCTGTAATGTCCTGTCTCCTTTGTTAATGGTCTGTGGCTGAAGACAATGCAGCATCTATTGTTGTAGCTCCAGGCACACAATATTGCCTGTCTTCTATATGAATACTAAGAAAATATTTTAAATGGGAGTTTATTAAAGCTACTTTAAAGATATAAAATTAGAAACTGCTTAAAAGTTTGGAATCTCTGGCTCTAAGTGAAATAATTATTTTAAAAAATCCAAATTATAACACAGCTGTGTGTTTTTGAAGACTCAAAACTAGATTAAAAACCAGTTGTTAACCATGGTTGTCTCTGAATAAGAGTATTAAAAACCATTTTTTGTTCTCTTTTCATTATTACTTTTAGTTACTCTTCAGCAAATAATTTAATCATTTTAAGGCTTTAAAATAGAAACATGTATCCAATAGTGAATAGCATTATTAAACCTTTGAAAGCACAGAATTGGGGCTGGAGAAATGGCTCAGTGGTTAAGAGCACTTGTTCCACAGTCATGAAGACCAGAATTTGGATCCAGCACCCAGATAACAGGCCAGGCATCTTCACAAATTCCTGGTACATCAGTTCTGAATAGCACCAAGACAGGAGGATCACTGTCTTGCTGGCTTTCAGCTGAGATGAGAGAGAACCTCAGGCTCAGGGACAGACCTTGCTTAAAAGTATTGTGCAGAGAATGGTAGGAAGACATCCAATGTCTTATTCTGTTGCACACACACACACACACACACACACACACACACACACACACACGTACATCTGTATACACACACAAGTGATACACCTGTACACATACACAGGCATACACATAGGTGTGTACCCTGTACACACATGTGCACACTCAGGAGTATATGCAGGCACACTTGTTGGGATAATCTTTTTGTACACTGTGTGAAGATGTGTCTCTGTTTAACCTCACCTGCCTAAGGTACCTTCTAATTGATTTAATAAAGAGCTGAATGGTCAATAGCTAGGAATAAGAGGATAGGTAGGACTTTCAGTGAGAAATAGGAACTATGGGAAAGAATCAGAGACTCGAGAGATTCGCCAGCCAGATGCAGAGGAAATCAGACATACAGTACTGAGGAGAGTTAACGAGCCATGTGGCAGAATTTACATCAATATAAATGGGTTAATTTAAGTTTTAAGAGCTAGTTGGAAACAAGCCTAAGCCAAGGCTAAGCTTTCATAATTAATAAGAAATCTCCATGTCATTATTCAGGAGCTGGCAGTCCAGAGAAAGACCTGTTACACACACATTCACACACACACAGAAGTGTGTACCTGTATACACTTACGTAGGTATGTACATTTGTATATACACACGCAAAGGCAGGCACACATTCTCACACACACACACACACACACACACAGAGAGAGAGAGAGAGAGAGAGAGAGAGAGAGAGAGAGAGAGAGAGGAGTGTGTACCTGTATACACTTACATAGGTATGTACATTTGTATATACACATGCAAAGGCAGGCACACACACACACACACACAGAGGAGTGTGTACCTGTATACACTTACGTAGGTATGTACATTTGTATATACACACGCAAAGGCAGACACACACACACACACACACACACAGAAACAGACAGATAACAGCCCACTGCTCTCAAGGCTCAGAGACCACTGAAGAAGATGCTTAAATAAAAACACAAAGGTAATATTATGAAAACAGCGTAATGAAGCCCATTTTTTGTATACTAACTTAAAAAATAAGTTTACCAAAGAAATGTGGAATAATATTGTTTTCAAGCGTACATACAGCATTCATGAACTTTAGCTGTATGCTAAACTATAAATGAAGTCTCTAGCCTTTTTAAATTGGGGTAATACACTCTGAGCTCTCTGACTATAATACTGTCAACTTACAAATGACGAATAAAAGATAACTTACAACCCTTACATTTAAAACATATTTTTAAATCACCTAAAGTCAAAGAAGAAATTTGATTGAAATTGGAATTTAAAACTCAATTTTAATTTCATATCAAGGCTTGTGATCTAGATAAAGCATGAAATACATGGAAATCACAGCTTTATTCACTTAGGGAAAAAGAAGAAGAAAAGCTTAAAGCCCAGAGGCAGAGCAGCCATCTCAGCTGTGCCAAGGAGTCACCACAAGAACGTGGAAGGAATCACCAGGATTGGAGCAGATGTTACAAAGTGGAATATAAAAATACAAAGAAAAATATTGAGAAAACTAATAAGAAATCTCTGGTAAAATGAACAATCTGTGGCAGGGAGGGTGGATAGCATCTAAAGCCATCCAGGTTGAGTAGGGTCTACAAGCTCAGGAAGAAATAAACCCATGTTCTCTCTCCTATGTGGAGTCTAGCTAGTCACATGTGTGCATAGGCAAGCAAAAGTACATGTGGGTATGGGATGACATTAAGGAAAAAGAACAGAAAGGCTAAATATAAAGGGATGAGGAAGGATGAAAGGACAGTAATGGACATGAGTTATGAATGAAGACATAAAGTTAATTGGTTTTCTAGTTCCAAATCTGTCTTGAATTGTTTTTTTGTTTGTTTGTTTTTTGCTTTAGTCATTGATAAGTGTATAAAATATACTCGATACTGGAGCTGGACAGATGGCTCAGTAGTTAGGAGCACTTTTTGTTCTTGCAGAAGATGCAGGTTCTATTCCTGGCATCCCCATGGTGGCTCACAATCATCTGAACTCAAGTTCTCGGGGATCTGACCCTCTTTGGAATTCCACAGGCACTAGTCATGCATGTGGTGCACAAACACACATGAAAAACATGTATATGCATAAAATAAAACAAATAACTATAATTAAAAATATATTCACTACTGAAAGTACAAACTCAACATGAAGCTTCGCAACTTCCATTTTGAGTGCCAAGGCCAACTGTCATAAGTTCATTAAGTTCTGTAGACTTCAGATCTGATCAATTTTGGCATGTGTTTATTATTTATTTGCAAGGGTTTTTTTTAAAATAAAGTTCATTTTTAAAAAGCCATCCCAAGAGAGAAAAGACAAGAATATGAATGACTGAGAAGAACAATAATCAGTATAAATTCCCAGAATAGATAACCTGTCAAGATGAAGGAGACCAAACAGGAAGCTTGTATAAACTTCAGCTGTAGCCTAAAACAAACGAAATAAAACGATTTTAAATCTTCCTACAATACAAACTACCAGGCTCAAAACATTTCATAGAATGCCACGAAGTGGTCTGTAAAGAGGCCATCCCATTATTTCAGTAACTTTCCTTGATAATAATTAATCCTCTGCTTCCTTTAGGAGAGAAACAAAACTATCACGACATCTTGTGTACTCATCTCTCACACACAGACATCTCTGCAGGGGGAGGGGAGATACACCCATGCACAGCACGCATGTGCAGGTCAGAGCACAGCGTGTGAGAGTCAGTTCTCTCCTGTGACCATATGGGTCCCAGAGATTGAACTGAGTCCATCAGGCTTGGTGGTAGGTGTCTTTATCTGTGTAGCCATCTTGTTAGTCTGGCCTTTTAGAATCTTTGAAAGTGAGCTAGGAATTTTGAAGGCTCCGAAAGCCAACCAGCTACAAGCAATCTCACTCCTCACTCTAATATGACAGGAGGATTCCATATTCTTTTAGCACAGGATGGCAGGGCCACGGGTCACAGTGGGTGACTCTCACACTCAGGAGGAGGACAAGAAAAGCTGCTGCAGAGTGAGGTGTAGAGTCATTTACATGGGAAATTCACCACGGGCTCAAAATAAATCATGCCGTGCCATGTAGCATGATTGCATGTACAGGATAGTTACAGACATGAAGGAGACAGGCATGAAAGTCAGGATATCTGAAGAGGAACAGATGTGTTCAGGAAGAAGAAGGGGCCCTCTGCAGCATGGAGGAGGCTGGCAAATTAGAGGAAGAAATAGAAATTTCTGCTTATCATCTTTGTACTTTCAATGTTTATTATATCCCATGTTACTTGTAACAGTAGTTTACAACAGTGTGAAACTCTTAGGTGTACAGTATGGTAAATTTTCACAGATGTAGATGTATCGACAATATTTTTTTTTTGTAAAAAATAAATTACCACACAAATGAAAAGAAAACAGATTTTGATATTGATCTGCAATTTGGACTTACTTTTAAAAAAAACCTTGTCCATTACAAATAAATCCATTACCAGTATTTTCTTTGCTTTTGAGGATGTGGTTATTTCAAGAAGAAATCCAACATTTCTATTAAAATTCACATAAGCGCAAGAAAACCTTTTCAACCTAAAATAGTCACTTTTTAAAAACCTGCTTAGGGAGTACATGATTTTGTAAGTGACCATGCCTTGCAGCTGATGTGGAATGGAGTGAGAGAAAAGCCCTGTAACAGCTCATTCGAGGGAAAGCACCCAAGCCGCAGACACCAAGGGCTTCTGCAGGGACCACTGTTGTAGCTTGATTTTTTCACCTTGCCCACTGTCAGGACAAATCTCTGTCACCCGCCAGTCCCACAGCCGCTCAGACCCAACCAAGTAAACACAGACACTTATATTGCTTTCAAACCGTATGGCCGTGGCAGGCTTCCTGCCAACTGTCCTTATCTTGCTAACTGTGCTTTTATCTTAAATTGATCCATTTCCATACATCTATACCTTGCCATGTGGCTGGTGGCTTACTGGCGTCTTCACATGCTGCTGGTCATGGCAGCGGCTGCAGTGTCTCTGGTCATGGCAGCGGCTGCAGCCTCTCTGGTCATTGCGGCGGCTGCAGCGTCTCCTTCTGCCTTTCTGTCCTTTTATCCTGCCTAGCCACGGCCGATCAGGTTTTATTTATTAACCAATCAGAGCAACTTGACATACAGACCATCCCCCAGCACAGCCAAGTGCAGACCATCTCAAACACCTGCACTCAGGCCCATGGTCCTAATCATCCTCTATACGGACCTGCTGGGTAACACCACAAAGAACCTGAGAATGGGCTCCCACAGGACCTACAGAACATCCCACAGCACTTCCCCTTTCTTTTTTTTTTTTAAAAAGGAAGGTTTTAACTTTTACACATCTCCAAAGCCAGCTTGGTATATTTGGGAATTTGGGCGTAGCTTCTCTTAACTACTTCCTGCTGGAGGGGGGCGCTGTATCTTATGGGGATGCAAAGAAAAATTTAGGATCATGGAGTAGTCCGTGAGACTGTATCGTCTGAGCCAGTTGCCCCGAAACGACTCTGGATGCTGGATCATCTGGGCCATGGTGTCATCGGAGACCTTTCAGGTGGTCTTGGCTGGTCAAACCTGATGTATCTTAATCTGGAACAAATCCATAGGCTCTGGATTTCTGTAGAGACAAAAGCAGAGTCTCCTTTCCAAAGTAACACATCCTTATATCCAAATTTTAAAGTCAAGATATCTTTAATATATACATATTGGTTTAACTCAACATCTTTTACGATCAAATGTTTTTCTGCAGTTAAAAATCCCAAAGACAATATAATCCAAACTCTCTGTGTGATATCCATCTTTACATGGCTTATTTTTTATATTACTTTTACTTTCTCTTTAAAGACTTTATTTTTTTTTAAACTTTCTATTTCTTTATATAACTGTCTATGTTCCTTTTCCTCTCTCTTCCAAGCACCAGGAACCCGCCAGTAACTCAAACCGGCAGCTGCCGCTCATTTGAGAGAGAGAATTAGGAACTGTGGGGCGTTTACCGACGTCACCGTTCCTGGAGAACTTACCGACGTCACCGCTCCGTGTGTTGAGTTCTGAATCCTCTTTACCACCACGCGAGGATTCTTCTCAGATCACACTTTATTGGAGCGCCTCTTGGTTAAGGGACTTTGTCTTTATTTGTCCTTTTTCTTTAGTCCCTCTTTTTTTTTTTCTTTTTTTCTTTAGCCCTTTTTTTCTTTAGCCCTTTTTTTCTTTAGCCCTTTTTTTCTTTAGCCCCACGTTCGGGCACCATTTGTAGCTTGATTTTTTCACCTTGCCCACTGTCAGGACAAATCTCTGTCACCCGCCAGTCCCACAGCCACTCAGACCCAACCAAGTAAACACAGACACTTATATTGCTTTCAAACCGTATGGCCGTGGCAGGCTTCCTGCCAACTGTCCTTATCTTGCTAACTGTGCTTTTATCTTAAATTGATCCATTTCCATACATCTATACCTTGCCATGTGGCTGGTGGCTTACTGGCGTCTTCACATGCTGCTGGTCATGGCAGCGGCTGCAGCGTCTCCTTCTGCCTTTCTGTCCTTTTATCCTGCCTAGCCACGGCCGATCAGGTTTTATTTATTAACCAATCAGAGCAACTTGACATACAGACCATCCCCCAGCACAGCCAAGTGCAGACCATCTCAAACACCTGCACTCAGGCCCATGGTCCTAATCATCCTCTATACGGACCTGCTGGGTAACACCACAAAGAACCTGAGAATGGGCTCCCACAGGACCTACAGAACATCCCACAGCACTTCCCCTTTCTTTTTTTTTTTTAAAAAGGAAGGTTTTAACTTTTACACATCTCCAAAGCCAGCTTGGTATATTTGGGAATTTGGGCGTAGCTTCTCTTAACTACTTCCTGCTGGAGGGGGGCGCTGTATCTTATGGGGATGCAAAGAAAAATTTAGGATCATGGAGTAGTCCGTGAGACTGTATCGTCTGAGCCAGTTGCCCCGAAACGACTCTGGATGCTGGATCATCTGGGCCATGGTGTCATCGGAGACCTTTCAGGTGGTCTTGGCTGGTCAAACCTGATGTATCTTAATCTGGAACAAATCCATAGGCTCTGGATTTCTGTAGAGACAAAAGCAGAGTCTCCTTTCCAAAGTAACACATCCTTATATCCAAATTTTAAAGTCAAGATATCTTTAATATATACATATTGGTTTAACTCAACATCTTTTACGATCAAATGTTTTTCTGCAGTTAAAAATCCCAAAGACAATATAATCCAAACTCTCTGTGTGATATCCATCTTTACATGGCTTATTTTTTATATTACTTTTACTTTCTCTTTAAAGACTTTATTTTTTTTTAAACTTTCTATTTCTTTATATAACTGTCTATGTTCCTTTTCCTCTCTCTTCCAAGCACCAGGAACCCGCCAGTAACTCAAACCGGCAGCTGCCGCTCATTTGAGAGAGAGAATTAGGAACTGTGGGGCGTTTACCGACGTCACCGTTCCTGGAGAACTTACCGACGTCACCGCTCCGTGTGTTGAGTTCTGAATCCTCTTTACCACCACGCGAGGATTCTTCTCAGATCACACTTTATTGGAGCGCCTCTTGGTTAAGGGACTTTGTCTTTATTTGTCCTTTTTCTTTAGTCCCTCTTTTTTTTTTTCTTTTTTTCTTTAGCCCTTTTTTTCTTTAGCCCTTTTTTTCTTTAGCCCTTTTTTTCTTTAGCCCCACGTTCGGGCACCATTTGTAGCTTGATTTTTTCACCTTGCCCACTGTCAGGACAAATCTCTGTCACCCGCCAGTCCCACAGCCACTCAGACCCAACCAAGTAAACACAGACACTTATATTGCTTTCAAACCGTATGGCCGTGGCAGGCTTCCTGCCAACTGTCCTTATCTTGCTAACTGTGCTTTTATCTTAAATTGATCCATTTCCATACATCTATACCTTGCCATGTGGCTGGTGGCTTACTGGCGTCTTCACATGCTGCTGGTCATGGCAGCGGCTGCAGCGTCTCCTTCTGCCTTTCTGTCCTTTTATCCTGCCTAGCCACGGCCGATCAGGTTTTATTTATTAACCAATCAGAGCAACTTGACATACAGACCATCCCCCAGCACAGCCAAGTGCAGACCATCTCAAACACCTGCACTCAGGCCCATGGTCCTAATCATCCTCTATACGGACCTGCTGGGTAACACCACAAAGAACCTGAGAATGGGCTCCCACAGGACCTACAGAACATCCCACAGCACTTCCCCTTTCTTTTTTTTTTTTAAAAAGGAAGGTTTTAACTTTTACACATCTCCAAAGCCAGCTTGGTATATTTGGGAATTTGGGCGTAGCTTCTCTTAACTACTTCCTGCTGGAGGGGGGCGCTGTATCTTATGGGGATGCAAAGAAAAATTTAGGATCATGGAGTAGTCCGTGAGACTGTATCGTCTGAGCCAGTTGCCCCGAAACGACTCTGGATGCTGGATCATCTGGGCCATGGTGTCATCGGAGACCTTTCAGGTGGTCTTGGCTGGTCAAACCTGATGTATCTTAATCTGGAACAAATCCATAGGCTCTGGATTTCTGTAGAGACAAAAGCAGAGTCTCCTTTCCAAAGTAACACATCCTTATATCCAAATTTTAAAGTCAAGATATCTTTAATATATACATATTGGTTTAACTCAACATCTTTTACGATCAAATGTTTTTCTGCAGTTAAAAATCCCAAAGACAATATAATCCAAACTCTCTGTGTGATATCCATCTTTACATGGCTTATTTTTTATATTACTTTTACTTTCTCTTTAAAGACTTTATTTTTTTTTAAACTTTCTATTTCTTTATATAACTGTCTATGTTCCTTTTCCTCTCTCTTCCAAGCACCAGGAACCCGCCAGTAACTCAAACCGGCAGCTGCCGCTCATTTGAGAGAGAGAATTAGGAACTGTGGGGCGTTTACCGACGTCACCGTTCCTGGAGAACTTACCGACGTCACCGCTCCGTGTGTTGAGTTCTGAATCCTCTTTACCACCACGCGAGGATTCTTCTCAGATCACACTTTATTGGAGCGCCTCTTGGTTAAGGGACTTTGTCTTTATTTGTCCTTTTTCTTTAGTCCCTCTTTTTTTTTTTCTTTTTTTCTTTAGCCCTTTTTTTCTTTAGCCCTTTTTTTCTTTAGCCCTTTTTTTCTTTAGCCCCACGTTCGGGCACCATTTGTAGCTTGATTTTTTCACCTTGCCCACTGTCAGGACAAATCTCTGTCACCCGCCAGTCCCACAGCCACTCAGACCCAACCAAGTAAACACAGACACTTATATTGCTTTCAAACCGTATGGCCGTGGCAGGCTTCCTGCCAACTGTCCTTATCTTGCTAACTGTGCTTTTATCTTAAATTGATCCATTTCCATACATCTATACCTTGCCATGTGGCTGGTGGCTTACTGGCGTCTTCACATGCTGCTGGTCATGGCAGCGGCTGCAGCGTCTCCTTCTGCCTTTCTGTCCTTTTATCCTGCCTAGCCACGGCCGATCAGGTTTTATTTATTAACCAATCAGAGCAACTTGACATACAGACCATCCCCCAGCACAGCCAAGTGCAGACCATCTCAAACACCTGCACTCAGGCCCATGGTCCTAATCATCCTCTATACGGACCTGCTGGGTAACACCACAAAGAACCTGAGAATGGGCTCCCACAGGACCTACAGAACATCCCACAGCACACTGTGTTTCAGCTTCCCTCTGAAGGGGAACAGTCTCCATCCTTCTCACACCACTGCTCATCAAACACACAAACACTTTTAAACATTTTTCTAGCCCATTTGGATTCAACATAAACTTAATCCTTTATCTTAATATTTTCTGAGGAAGTTAACTAGACTTTATTCCATGTCTTCTGTGCTAGTGAGCTTTCTGCTACAATAGCAAAATATCAGTTTATGAAGAGGAAACTGTTATCTGGGCTCACAACGTTGGAGGCATCAGCTCATGACTAATTGTCCCATCTCCATGTTTTAGGTCTGAGGAGAATAAGATAGTGAATGCTCTTCTTAGCAGCCAGAGAGCATAGAGAAATGGAAGAGGAAAAGATCAGGGTCCCATATGTCCTACAACGAGATTATCTTAATGACTAAGGACCTCCACAGGTTCAAATTCTTGGTTTCCAACACCTCTCCCATGATGTCACACTGGAGATCAAGACTTTTGCACATGGGGGATGTTCAGCATCCAAACAATATCAGTAGCATCCTCCGTGCATATTAAACTTGAATCACATGATCAGCTTAAGTTTACCAGTTCACTTGAAAACTAAGTCATAATATGAGCAATCTGAAAGCTAAGGATACTAGAAGCCAGTCATGACAAGACTAGTGTGGATGGTTGGGCAGAAACAAGAGGGCATCATAAGTTTCTCTTTTTCCAATGAGATGTCTGCCATTGTCTGTCAATTACTTCTGCTTATGCACAGGTCCAACCCTGGAAATTCTCATCATAGAGAAAAAGATGAGTCTGCTCAAATGCGGAAGCATGCCTATTCTGTCTCCTCATATTGAAATGAATGCAGTCTACTCAAGGCTTCAAGACCATGTGCTGTTCTCAAAGTTAATTCAGAAAAAAAATTCATACATATATATGATATATATATATTGTAAAATTACTTAATTTCACAGGGAAGGATGTATATGTATACATACATATGTATAGGTGTATACATACTATATAGTATATACTGAATTATAGTGTTGGTATGTATACTATTCAGTATATACTATATAGTATGTATACTATATAGAAGTATATATGTGTGTATGCATATATATATATATATATATATATATATATATATATATCCTTTTCCTGTGACATTTTGATGTAGTTTTATGTGTTTGAGTTACATAACTTGTAATTATTTTGAATTCACACTCTTTCTTGGTATTTTCTAGGACACACAGAAAAACACTTTTACTGTAATTTCCACTTGATTAATTCATTCTTAATCCTTTGGAAAATCACATTTGTTAATGATGACTGGTGAGGGACAAAACTCTGGTCTCCCATCGCCTCAAGAAGAAAGGCACAGGGCAAGTTAAAAACAAGGAAGCTGTGTGGTAGGAAGGAGCACGTGTTGTTTTGAATCCTTGCAATTCATTTCTGCCAATGAAAGAGAAGGCAGCGTCACTCCATTCTCTGCCACTGCCACTGGTCTTGTTCTTGTTTTAGCAGATGAATGAACAGGCATGCAGGGACCTTATTAATTATTTGTGACCACATAGTTGCTAAGTTGGCAACTTAAACCATGAATTCCTGACTCTAGACATCACATATTTTTTTTCAGCACTAAAGAATGACTCTTTTGCTGTTGTTTTATATCCAAGAATCTGCATCAGACAGCTGAAATAATATTTTCCCCCTCTGGTTTCCAAACAGGTTAGGAGCGAGAGGTGGTGAGATTTTATTACTAGCCTTTAGTAGTTCTGTAAGAGACAGAAGTTTTCCACCCCTAACTGAGTAAGGACCTCCCAAAGCTCCAGTCAGACAGGTATGGTACTTGATAGAAAGGCCCACACTGCCTGGGAGGTATATCCTGAGAAGCCATGACTAGGTTTGAGATGGAACTTAGTCCCAGATTGGTGGATTTTCCTAAGATAATGAGACCTGCTATTAAAATGGAAGGTTTATTTTATCTGCCTCTTTGGCAGGGAGATCATTAAAACAAGAGTCAAAGCAAGGAAAAAACATTAACCTGAGACTACATAATCTCATGCTGGAGGGTTGATCTGTTTAGTGGAGCAGCTGGCTTAGATGAAGTTTTCATAGACACTGGGAGGTGCTTGGAAACAATGGGTGGTCTAAAGAATTTGCTCAGAGATTGAACTGTATGGAATTAGACCCAGTGAGAAGAATCAGACTCAGACATATCAGACAGACTCCCTGCTTCAAAATCCAAGGACTGCTGAGAAGACCTCCACCCCACCACTATACTGTGCTGTGGAAAAACCCTTCTGTATACTGTGAATATGTATTACCCTCATTGTTTAATAAAGAACTGACTGGCCAGTAGCCAGGTAGGAAGTATGGGTGGGAGAGCCAGACTAGGAGAATTCTGGGAAGAAGAAGAAGAAGAAGAAGAAGAAGAAGAAGAAGAAGAAGAAGAAGAAGAAGAAGAGCACAGTCAGAGGAGTGGAAACCAGTCTTAGAGAAGCAAGATGGGCATGCTGTACTGAGAAAAGGTACTGAGCCACATGGCAAAACTTAGATAATAAATGTGGGTTAATTTAAATGTAAGAGTTAGCTAGTAACAAGCCTGAGCTTTAGGCCAAGCATTTATAATTCATATTAAGTCTCTGAGTCAGTTATTTGGGAAGCGTCTGCCAGTTATTTGGGAGCAGGCAGTTGGGACAGGATAACTCCTCCTACATTACTGCCCCTCCACCTTTCTACTCTCTACTGCTTTCCTGATACATGAAATAATGCATCTGAGTCTCACATGATTGTGCTGGAGTCTGTCTCTTCGTATTCTGCCTATTTTAAAATGGAATTATCTTAGGAGATATTGTTGACTACATTCCTTATAACAAACATGCATTTGTGATATTTTCTCTGCAGCTGGAGGCATAGCCCTCAGTTCCAGGTCATGGGGGAAATGATGGGAGGGAATGCCTGCTGGTAGGGTAATGATTTCCCAACTTTCTTGTTTTATTTGAGACATCACCAAATGACAGGTTCTTGGTGGTTGTTGTTATCAGTGGAAGCAGTATCCTAAGAGAACACGTCCTGATGTCATGAAAGAGAGCTTTGACTCTGGAAGGAACTTCACTCTGGAGCAGAGCTGAGAACAAACACAGTGAACAGCTTTGCAGCAGACCCACTCCCAACCTTGGAGGCAGAACCCAAAGACCTAGAAGGCATCTCTGCTTGCAAATGAGAAGTGGTGGTTATGACAGACTTTGAGCTTCTGCTCCAGAGGGTAGTGTGTGCTAGAACATCATCCAGAAAGCCCAGTGGCTCCAAGTCACAAAAGTAAGGTGACAACTTGAATCTCCTTTTGAAAAAATGTGCTTAGAGAAGCAAAGAACCTCAGAGGTTTCCTGGCCCAGCTGTTTCCACTTCACAAATGAACTCACCAGCAAAGCATGTTAGATACACGCCACTCTCCTGTCTTTCAAGAAAAACCCAGAGGCAAACTTCTCTTCCTCTTGTTTTCAATGTTCAGAGACAAAATAGAAAGGTGGGTGAAGGACCTGGACAGTATTAAAGGAAAACTACACCAGAAATATGTCACCTTATCTTCTTTGGCACTGGGAAAACCCACCTAAAATGACTGCTAATGTTAAGTATTCTTCTTCTTCTTAGGTATGGTGTGCACATTGACATGCAGGCCAAAGACTGCATTTCAGAATTTTTACGGGTTATTTGAACTTAATCTGCTCGCTTAGTCAACTTGATTCAAGGTATTGGTAAAGCCTCACTTGTATTCTGTTTAAGAGGCCAGGGTCCTTCACAAAGGCAACAAAAGGATCTGTTTGTTACCTGGTTCTAGGTCCCTAGTCACTGGTCTCAGTTCTTGCTCATCTTTCTGTGTGTGTGTGGAGAGGGGCAATCTCTGCACCTGTCTCTTTATATCTATACATATATGTGTGAATATGTACATGCATATCTATACACACATATATACATGAAGCTATGGAGAGCTCGGGGTCGACAAATAAGAAGCATAAAATAGGTTTTCCTATAACTTCCTGTTTAAACACCAAGAGGGATTGAGCTAAGTGCAAAAAGTCATGGTGAAACTGGAAGCAAAGTGGAGTCTAACTAAATCATAAAACATTTCACACCAGTCCCACAATATTAACTGGGTGTAACCAGGGAAGGTATAGAAGGTGTATGGCTTCAAAGCTCAGTGACTTCATAGCGCTGAGATTTATATCTCACTAATCAACATATATACAGGCAGTTTAACCCAACCCTCTTTTCTCTGTGGCTACAACACATTGAGAAATGTAGCTACCTATCCAAAAGTGCCAACACTGAGGCTTGGCCATGAGGAGAGACACTCCAGGAAACTTGGCTGATTCCAAAGACATGAGGAAGTGGTCTGGGGCGATGGTTCAGTGGGCAAAGGCACTATGTGCAAGCCTGGCAACGTTGATCTCAGAACCCAGGTTAGTATTTTTTAAAGGTGTATGTGATGGCACACATCTGTAATGCTGGTCCTCCTACAGCATGATGGGGAGGAAGAAAGGACAGTCCCCCAGAAGTTCATGGGACAGCTAGACAGGAGCAGGCAGCAGAGCAGCAGAGACAAGAGGGACCCTGCTCCAGCAAAGTGGGAGGAGCAAAATGGCTCCTGAAAGTGAACCTCTGACCCCCACATAGGCATAGTGGTACACCCCTACAACACGTGTGTTCACACACCTCCATACACATGTGTGAACACATATACGACGAACAGATACACAAAAATTTAAACTCTTTATAAAAAAAACCGTGTGCCAAAGAAATCAAAATAACTTTAAAATCAGGAAAACCTCAAAAAAAAATACAAATAGGTAACCCAATGAGATGAGAAAATAAGGAACTCGAATAAAAGTTTCTGGTAAAATGAAAAAAAAAATGTCAAGCAGAAATCCGAAAGATGAAAACTGTAATAGAAAAAAAAAATGAATCAAAGGCAATGGAATCATCCACCATGGACTTGATCAAGCAGTACATGAAGAGAAAGCTGTACACAAGGGAGTTCCAATATGGCTAGCCACTGAGTTCTCAGCAGAGATGGATTGGGGCCAGAGCAGAACAGATTTGCAGTGATGAATGAAGGAAGCCTACTAAAACCCAAACAAAACAGAAAAGCTGCTCTTCAAAATGAAGCAGGGCTGAGGCCATAACTCAATGGAAGAGCACAAGTCTACCATCCACAAGCTCCTTGGGTGGATCCACACCCAGTGTTATAAGAGAAAGGAAGAGACCGTGGAAAAGGAAAGGGGTGATAGGATTTCCCCCATACAAGCAAAATCTGGAGGATTTCATCGCTACCAGATCTGTTCCACAGTAAATGCTAAAGGAAATACTCAAGCTCAAAGAACGAGATGCTAATGAGTAGCACAATAATGCTCGACATTGTTCATTAATTGTTGAGAAATTTAAAATCAAAATCATAAGCATGCTGAGTGTTGTAGTGCACACCTTTAATCCCAACACTTGGAAGGCAAAAGCAGATGGATCTCTGTGAGTTCCAGTCCAGTCTGGTCTACATAGCAAGTTCCAAGCCAGACCGGGTACATGGTAAAACCCTGCTGAAATAACATATCACAGTCATATTATCCCCTTCTGTTAGAATGTCTGCTATTAAGAAGAAAAAAGATGCATTAGCAAATGTGTACAGAAAAGGGAACCCTTGGTATTTTTGTAAAAATGTAAACTAGTGAATGTACTACAGAAAACAAAATAAAGATCCCTCAAGACATTAAAGTTATAGCCACCATACAACCCAGCATTCCCACTACAGGAGATATAGCTAAGGGAAATGTAATTATGATGTTGACAGAATATATATGCTTCCTTTTTTATTATATCACAACTCACAGGAGCCAAGCTATGAAATAAATTTCAGCATGCATCAACAAGTGAATGAATTAAAACAAAAAGTGTGAGATATATATATATGGTAGTATTTAGCCATTAAAAAGAAACAGGTGAGTGAATTTTAAAAGTAACTGGCATACACAATAGGATACTATTCAGCCATTAAAAAGAGGGGAAATCTGTCATTTGGGATAATGTGAATGAACCCGGAGGACTCTGTGTTAAGCGAAATAAGACAAGGACAGATGCTGCGTGGTCTCATTCACATACGGAATCTAAAAGAGAGACTCTCAAAGAAATTGTCAGATAGCAGCTTCTAAAGGCTAGAGCACTTGGTAGTATGGGGAAAGTGTTCTAGAGACGGGTTACTCAAAGGAGACAAATAATCAGTTAGACAAAAGAATAAATACCAGGAGATCTACCATAGTACATGATGACTATAGTTAATGACATTGTTTTCTTGACAAGCTGCTAAGAGAATGGAAGCAAGGAATAATCATCCCACAAAAAAAAAAATGAGGACCAGGGATGGCTGAGGACACAGAAGAACATAGTAGAGCAGTTGCCTAGCACAAGCAAGACCCTCTGTTCCATCCTCAGTGCTATGGAGGGGGGGGCAAGCAACATGCTAATTAGCTAGATATAATCATTCCACAGTTCTGTGTACTTTGAAGCATCATGCTGCCCATGACAACTACATGCAATTTTGTCTGTTAATTACAGATAATAATAAAACAGAAATACATGCAATAAGATTGGATGTGTGGGCTTCGGTTGCAAATTGGAGTCTGGGGAAAGGGCTTGCCACTAAATGTTTGCAGCATCTTGAAGCATTAGCTGAAGAGTATATGCCCTAGAAAAATTTCAATCTTCAGAAAAAATTTCAAGAAAAGGTATTTCCTATCAGATATGGCAATAAAGCCATCCATAAGCAAAGAGCAATGGTATTTTTCTTGGCTTCCCTTCCAGCTCCAATTCTTCCTTCCATCTTTTCTTGGCTGAGACAGAAGTTTGAACGAGCCAACCATGGAGTTTTGCTGACCATGGAAGTTACCAGTTGGCAGAGCGGCGTATTTCCTGAAAATGATCTTTGCTGGGCCCTGGCCTCACAGATAAAAGAAAACTGAGAACCCTGGTCCTGGGCTCAATCCAAACCTACACAATGCAGAGCCTCTTGGCCTTCTGATTATACTAGAGACAGGTTCAAGGTGTTACATCTCAGATCATTCATTATTTCGGCTTCATGGGGATTTTGGCAGGAGAGTACTGGCTCAGACTGAAAAGATTTACTTGTCTATAAAAATAATTACAGATAAACCAAAGTCTTTACAATTCTTCATTTCTGTGTGGGAAGTGTGTGTGTGTGTGTGTGTGTGTGTGTGTGTGTGTGTGTGTGTGTGTGTGTGTGTGCTGAGCACTGCCTCCATTCCTGAGCAAGAACTGTGCAGTCTTTCCTCATTCCTGCATGAATCATTGTACTTGTCTCTTCTCTTGTGACTTTTCACCTAAAATGTCTCATTTGTGGAACCTTTGTCCCAATTTTCCTAATTGCCCCTCCTCCAGAATCCTCTATGTATCTCTCAATAAAACCATCCCTGAGTCTTTACTGACAATCACACATCTTCCTTAAGGCTTCCCAGGACATGGCATGGCCCTACGCCTCAGGAGCATTTTCCTTCTGGGATGCGTGGCTTAGTATCTGGCACACCAACAGAAGGTAATTCCAGGAGAGAGAGAAAACATCTATAAGATTTATCACTGAATTCAGATTTCTTTCTACCTACTTTAAACCTTCAGCAGAGATGTAGTCTAAGGCCTCGTGCAGGCTAGACAAGTGCTCTACCACTGAGCTACATCCCCAATCACTTCTCTCAAAGTTTTAGTTTGAGACAGGGTCTTGTTAAATTGCCCAGGCTGGCCTTGAACTCACCATACAGTCCAGGCTAGGCTTAACCTTACAATTTTATCCCAGCCTGCTGAACAGCTGGGACTTCAGATGTGCACTACCACACCAGGCTTGAATCCTGACATCTTGTGTGCCCAAGTCATTTAATATTTGGTAAATACATAAAATCTTGAGTGTGGATCCAGCTCTCATGGATATGAAGTATTAAATGTAAAACATTTAGTTCATAGACCAGGGTATAGTGAGGGCTTGGAAAACGTTAATTCTTTGCCAGTTGAGTCTTGCAGACAGTACAGGAATCACATGACATCCTTAATTTTTAAGTAAAGAAATAGACTCAGACATGTTCCAGGTAACAAATGAAAGCCAAACTACAATGGAAGATTTGGAATGGCACTTGCTGGGTGAGAGTTCACCTGGCTGCTAGAGGAGCCTCGGCTTCCTGCAGCCACTGCCACACTGAGAATATTGTTCCTGAGTGCATTCGTGTCTGGTCAGAAGCAGATAGGAAGGCGACATGGTTTCTTCATTGGGTGGCAAAGGCTGCATCTCAGAGGACGTCCAATCTCCTCGTCTTCAAGATACAGCAACATCTGGGACAGCAGTGGCTCAGATCGGGGAGTCTGCTTTGTTTGGGTTCCCGTGCATCAGTGAAACCATTTCATCAAGTTCTAATCAATGAGATCCAATTGACAGCAGCACAGGACTGCTCAAAGATGGCAGACACACCACCAGCTATGCTGGCTCATGCCTGTGATCCCACCAAGGAGCTTGAGGCTAGCCTGAGCTACATAGTAAGTTCTAGGCCAGCCTGGGCTACAGAATAATACCCTGTCTCATAACAAAATAAAATCCCATAAATAAGAAGAAAGCTGATTCACATGGAAGGTACAGTACAGCCTTTTGTCACAGAAGGACAGTTTGAGGATTGGTGTCCCAGCAGCCATTTGGGAAAACGAAGAGAGGGTAAGGTTGGAAAATGTGCAGAAGATGATGGAACAGCATTGTAGGTCACCCCCAGATGATGGTGGAAACAGCATACTAGCCTGAGCAGGAAATCTCAGGATTTCTTTTGTATAAAGGATAAGCATTTTTCCAACTTATTTAAGTTCCTGTGATCTTTTTTATTGCAGCCAAATATAACCCTTACTAATACAGCCATTTACTAAAGGATGGAAAAAGTGGTGGTGGGGCCGTTTGTTACTGACTCATCCACCAAGTGGGAACCTGAGATAAACCTGTACTTTCCCAGGGCTTCTTGTGGGAGCCCATTCTCGGGTTCCTCGTGGCTTTACCCAGCAGGTCCGAATAGAGGATGATCAGGACCACGGGCCTGAGTGCAGGTGTCTGAGATGGTCTGCACTTGGCTGTGCTGGGGGAGGAGGTCTTTTGCTCCACCCCTTGGCGTCTCTATAAAAACCCTGGACCAGAGACAGTCCGGGCCCGTTGGAATAGGTTCCAGGCCCTCTCCAGGCTATCTTTTATTTTCTATCTGTTTATCTCCGCGATATTCTCCACAATAAATCCTTCTATCTAATATTTCCTGCTGCTTGCACTCAAGAAAACTCTGGGGAACTGTGGGGGTGGTGGGTAAATGCCCCACACATTCTGAAGCAATCCTTTGAAATTCTGAATTGTAAATAGCCCAACAGGTCCCTGTGACTGCATCTGTGTGAAGTGTGCCCTTTAGGAACTCATCCGAGTGAAATTTATGAGATAAATCTGGGGTCATGTTGTTCTGCACCAAGCCTTTAATCATCAGCATTTTGAGAGAAGATTCTATGCCAAAGAGGAAAAGAGTGAATTTCAAAGCAGTGTCTTCATTTGTAAGCAGTGGAATACGAAATGTTAAGCAAGACATTGCCTCACTTATAAATGCTTCACCCTTTTGCTTTGTAAACATAAAAATCAAGGGTGTTTGTTGTAAGGGGCCTAATATTATCCCTTTACTTTGCTTTGCACACTAATCTGCACAGAAGGATATGCAGCTAATTTAACTGACTGATAGCCCAAGTCATTAAGGTGGTCTTTCCCCTATTATGTGGAGTCACAAAGCATTAGAGACCATGTGAGTCATTAGCCTCCGGCATCCTCTGAGTATGCTGATGGGAAAATTAAGCCAGGTCTGCCTCAATGGAGCAGGTCAAGTAGCTACCTCCTCCTTTCTCTGATTTGGAGTTTCTTTTTAAAATGGGAGCATATTGACAAACTTGGAACTTTCCCTTAAGTTTTGGGTAAGATGGTCCAAATGCTCATGCACATACACAAATACACACACACACACACACAGAGAGAGAGAGAGAGAGAGAGAGAGAGAGAGAGAGAGAGAGAGAGAGAGAGAGAGAGAGAGAGAGAGAGTCAGTTGATTATGTGTAATAGCTTCCTCTACTACAGTACTGCTACCAACTTTGGGGGAAAACCCCAAAATTACCACTTAGAGTTAGAGCAAGGTAAACAGTACTCACTGAGGCTACTCACTTAAACATCGTCCTTTAACCCAGAGTTTCCCACAAGTACTAGAAATCCAAGGTCTGGTACAGTGCCTCTGTTTTCACGGCCTTCTGTGCCCTGAGTGTAACTGATGCAGCAGATTGTCTATGGCTAAGGTGGGACAGGTAGATTAAGTGTAGGGCAAAGCCACAATTAGAAGCTAGCCTCACTTTGGGCATTTCATCTTCTCTTATTGTCATGAAATACTCTTAAATGCTGACATTCCTCACATTATGGTCAGTTCACACGACTGTGTGATATTCAGTCGTTTGAATGAGTCAGTCTAAAAAGGGATAGATTACAACGGAGTCATCAACATTACGGGTTTTCTTCTAGCCCACTCTGACCAGTCCCTTCCTCAAAATGCAGGGGTGATCAGGAAAACACAGCCTGTTTCACCTCTCACATTCAAGCCGTTCTTCTTCACCCCACACGTCTCTCCTTCCCACTACTGTTTCTCTCTACTCTTAGCTCTCTCCGGTCCACGTTCCAGGCCTAGCAGGCCATGCCAGGTAGAGTCCTCTGAGCTTGCTCTGCATTTACTAGACTGTAAACTCATCCTGGCTTCAGGACACACTACTATATAGGTTCTCCCATCTTCCCGCCACATTCTCTGAATAAAGCAACTAAGCCTTGCCTATCATGTCGTCACCACCCAGCACAATAACTCGGAACCACTGAAGCTGAAGGGGACATGGCGCCAGGGAGCAGATGGTTATCCGGGGGCCCTCCTTCATATCCTTCCTCATGCAGAAGCTGCTATATCTCAAATTGTGTGTTTGAGGTGGGTCACGAAAAATTCGGCAGTAGTAAAAGTTTTCAGAACACATAATGGCAAAAATTAATGCATCTAGAGTATCTCTGGCAGCACTCAGCTATGTTGCACCGAGTGACATCCCTGCAGTCTTGGTTCTGAACCCACAGCATGCACACTTGCCGTTGCAAATGCCATTAGGCCAGGCAATGGCCTATGCACACTTCTGGAAACACCCGGACTCAGGCTCAAGACAATGTGTTTTGAGAATTGCAAGGCTTTCGCTGCACATACAAAGCTTGCTGCCTTTATAGGAACATGCTAGCTTAATTGCAGAGAACAAAGCCTGTTGATGCTCCCCCATTACCATTTCTCAGTTTGTAAATAGCAATGTAGTATATGCCTGCTTTGTGCCACATCAGAATTAAAAATTGTTGTTTGATCATGGCGGTGGTGGCACACGCCTTTAATCTCAGCACTTGGGAGGCAGAGCCAGGCAAATCTCTGTGAGTTCAAGGCCAGCCAGGTCTACAGAGCAAGATCCAGGACAGATACCAAAACTACACAGAGAAACCCTATCTCAAAAAAAAAAAAAAAACAAAAGACAGCCAGGCGGTGGTAGCTCACGCCTTTAATCCCAGCACTCGGGAGGCAGAGCCAGGCGGATCTCTGTGAGTTCGAGGCCAGCCTGGGCTACCAAGTGAGTTCCAGGAAAGGCGCAAAGCTACACAGAGAAACCCTGTCTCGAAAAAAAACAAAAAACAAAAAAAAAAACAAAAAAAAAACCCAACAACAAAAAAATGTTGTTTGAGTGTTTGACTTGAATTTCACTTTAAAAAATATCATTAAATAAATTTTGCTTTGGAATTAGCATATAATTTCTAATAACTTCTGAAATGTCCCTAAACATACTTCTGCTAATTTATACTACATACTTGTGTGCATTATGGTGTGATTATAAAATTAAAACACCAATCAGCTCTGAAAAAACATTAGTGATCTACTACACCTTAATGTATCAAATATTAAACCAAGAGTTAATTATTTATGTAAAAATAAACAACTGTATTCACCTCATTAGAAAATGTACTTCCTTCCATAATTATTAAGTGGTAAAACTATATGTACATCAAATAATTCTTTTACAGAAAAATTCTTTCTGATTTATTATCAGTAAATACTTTACTTGCATACCTGTTTCATATACCTAGATACCTAGATTCACATAAAAGTTTCGCAGGCAAAAAGGATCATGAGTTTAAGAAACTGATCAGTAAATACTTTACTTGCATACCTGTTTCATATACCTAGATACCTAGATTCACATAAAAGTTTCTCAGGCAAAAAAGGATCATGAGTTTAAGACACTCTGATCTACAGCATGGATCACCAATTGTCCACTTGTGTAGAGCTAGGATTCCTGGCATTGCGTGTTATCCAGTCTTAGACCAACTACTTACCTGTAGTGTGTGGCATGAGCATCACAGAGTTGACCCTGTACTTTGGGTCCAGATTGTCTTTCAAAAGAACCCATGATTAGGGCATGGCTCTAGCATGGTGTTATTAGGTGTGGTAGAACCTTTAAGACATGGGGACTGGTAAATATTCTTTAGGTAGTTGAGAGCATCCCCTAGGATCATATGGTAAGACACCATTCTCTCTCTCTTTGCTTTCCAGCCATGACACAGGATGTTTTGTCTACCATGTGCCAGTTTCAAACCAATGAGGACAACCAATCATAGACTGAAACTTCTGACACCATAATGCAAAACAAACCTCCAAAACCATAACCAAAGTGAACCTCTGAAATGGTGAACCAAAATAGACTTTTCCTTTACGTGCTTAGTTCTTTGTCATAATAACTGAAACCTGACTTATATGGGTGAATTGTAAGTTTATGACCCTGGTTATTGTCCTAATAACATTTTATTGTGGGCTCTAAAACCTAGATTTTAACAAGATCTTTGCATGTCACAAAATATTCTGATTTTTACCATGTTTTGTTTAAAGCTATTTCAACATATAGGGAAATTATTCTTAGCTTGCAGATTATGAGTAAATAGGGTTGGATGTGACCCATGCACTACAGCTTGCCAACCCTGACAGACATACATGAATACATTTTTTTCCTGTCTGCCTGTGAAACACACTTGGAGGCAGTTGCCTAGTCGTTACTACCTTTAATTTATAGTCTATCATCAAACAATTCAACAGCCTCAGAAGCTAGCTCAAGTTAATTTTGGAGCAGAGGGGGACACACAGAAAATAATTCAGTAATCATTTTATTTGGTGAAGAATGGCTGCTACACATCAAATCTCCCTCACATAAATTTCTACACAGATACTCATCTTGAGGATTCCTCACCACAAAATTGAGGCACACATCAATCATGGCACACCACTAGCTTGCTTCCTTAAGTGCTAATAATCCCAGTCACATCCCTTATTTTTCTCTGCAGTATTACTTTATTTGATTTTTGGCATGTCAAAATCTTTATGGGCTCCAATCTATCTCCTTATTTATATCTTCTTCATAGTAATAAAGTCTTGCTTAGGCGGTGCTCAGAGCTCTTCAGGAAAACGTCCAGGAGGAAGTGAGCAGATGATTGACATTCATTAGAAATACCTCACAAGGCCTTCAAATAGCCAATGCATAATACCACCACGGGCATCGATTCTCTCATGAAATAGAATAAATATAGTTGAAAACTTTAATGGCTCTTTTTGGATCCTTTGTAAATCATAAATTAGGGACAAAAATCATTTATATGGCAGTTTGCTCTTCCCACAGGGGATACTATACACATGAAAAGGAGACAAATATAAAAAAAAAAAAGTGAACAGTGACCCTTCTGTAGAGGTCCACATCCAAGTTAAGTGACTCAATTCTATGTGTCAGCCTCACAGAAAGCATTACTCAAGTTAATGTCCCAGCAAGATTACAAGTTAGACCATTTCCCAGGCATTTTAAGACCATAGTGAAATTGCTGATGTTAAATCTATGGCTGGTGAGTGTCCAGGGAAGAAGGATTGCCTGTATTAAGTTATATCACCATGGCTGTGGGGTCAGATAAGTGATCCTAAGAGTTGTCTTTATCTGGATGGGGTACCAGGTAAGTTGCTTTCTTCTATATGAACATTTGAGGTTATGACCCAGGAGCCAGAGGCAAAGGCTTAGCCTAAGAATTTCCCAGATATGACTAAGAGAGCAAACACTCTTCTTACAAAGCCTCCCCAGGGAGTCCAGTCCTTATATCAGAGTAATTAAAGTGACAGGACAGGTTGCCCATAAGAGCCAGTCCAACCCCAGGATTTAATGACTGATATGTGGCTATAGCTGAGAATTATGATAAAGTGAATGAAACTAATTCTGGAGAAGCTTGAGATAACTAATTTTCTAACCCATCTCCTGGCCTTGCTGTAGAGTAGAAGTATGAAGAAAGATAGAAAAACAGTGGATCCCTGGAGAAATTAAACCAGGCACCACTTATGAACTCAGCTACTGCTTCCATGGGCTTGCTTTTTATTCACAGGGAGATGTAGTGTCAAAGGGCTATCACCAGCATCCCCTGGTGAGATTTAGGGAATGAAGGGGACTGAGTGGGGGGCTGGTGTCCTGTTTTTTCTGCTTTCATTTTTTCTTCTCAGCACGGCTCACTGAACTTTTTTGAAATCCCACCACTGACCTAAAGCAGTGATTCTTTCCCCACCTCAAAAGAGCCCTCATGGCTCTCCCTCAACAATGAAGATGATCTATAAGACCAGCAGACAAGGCAGGTGCTTAATGCAACAGACCACACGGTAGCGAAAGCCTCTGAGGATAAAGTACAGGATGTTCTGGTGGAAGAGCATCCCTCCCCTGCCCTGCCTTTGTCTCTGTCCTCGGCACCACGGAATTTTGTTCCCCAAACCACTCAGCTCTTATTCTGTTTCTTGACACTACCCTCAATCTCTCCTCACCCACCCTGCTTTTATTTCTAGTCAATGGTTAGTTTCCATTTTTTTTGGCCACAAGAGAAGTTCACTACAGCTCTAGAAATATAATTTACTTACATGGGTAGATGAGAGGCAAGAAACTATATTCATAGAACCCCAAGTACTTCCTAAAAGTCAATGGTCACTCTTCATTGTGAAAGACCCTAGCCCTTCAGGCTTACACCCCCAAGCCTCAGGAAAAGAGAAACTTCAAGCACCAGGAAATGAGAAACTAAAAATCTAGTTCCAAGGGCAACCTAACTTAGCCATTATTCAATCTCCCCTGCAACCATATAGCAATGTAAAAAGATTTCTGTTAAGAGATGTGCTCAACTGTGACTGGGATAGTTGCAGGTGTTCCAGGAAGGACCACTGTGACCTTTGTATAAACCCCACTCCTGCCCTGCTACCCCCCTTGAGGTTTCAGGAAGAATGTACCTGTTGACGTAACTGTACCCCCTCTGTGATCACTCTGTAACCAGACCACGATCTTGTGAAACGAAACTGTATGGGAATTGTAATCTTGTGGGTTTTGTAGGTTTTTCCTTTATAAGCCCTTATGGGGCTGCAGTAAGATGCGACTCTTGCTCTTGGGAGCAGAAGAGCCCTTCTGCACAGAAGCTTAATAAATCCTCCTGCTATTGCATCAACTGGACTGGAGTCTGGGTTCTTGGGGTGCCCACTTGAGACCCTAAACTTTGGGGTCCAGCAATTGGAGAAGAAAAGGGGTAGTTGGGTAGAGTGGCATGTGCCAGCTATTCGAGGAGCTCGGGCTTAGAGAGGAGGAATAACTGATCCCAGGAATTGGAGACCATCTTAGTAATCTTACAATAGAAGGGGTTTTCTTCAAGTACACAAATATATCACCATGTAATAGCAGAGCATTAGAAGTGATTTCAAAGGGTACGTCTGTGGCAGCTGCACCCTAGCAGCCCTACTATCTAACATCCTGTGGGCCCTGGCCACCCTTCTAAGCCAAGCCCCCAGGACAAGGCAAAACCAAAATTATTTGCAGCTGTAACAATGACCTTGAAACTGTACAGTTTTGTAAGTCATTTAATAAATAAATGATCTTTAAATTTTAACAGCCAAATAGAGGTAGAGATGATCTACTATGATAGATATTATAATATGATCTTGCCAAAAGAGAAAAAGTGTGGATTAATTTTCTGGCTTACAAATATAGTTAGGGTTCTTTTGAGAAGAAAAATATGTAAAACTTTAATGAAGGTTAAGTTTCTTTTTATTTCTGTCCTGGAGTCAGAAAGTGTGCAATGGAGAAAAGCTGGTGAATATTATCCTGATTTCACCTGTGGTCAGGCAAAGGGAACAATAAATGAATAAAGATAAAAATTATGTAGTGTGTTGTACCTATTGTTCCATTTGGAATTTTGGAAGAAATTCAATTTATAAGTGACCTCCATTCCATAATGAGATCAAAGCATATTAAATAAACATATATCAAATAAAATTTTAGATACAGGCAGAGAGAAGCACTTTTAAGATTAGATTACATGAAAACATAAAAATGATACATATTAATGGGGTGCCCCATAAACTTTTGAGGTATGTATATACTGTATAATGTTTAAATCACATGAAAGCACAAACAACCCAAAATAGCCAAAGCAATCTTGCAAAAAAGAAAAATCAGAGAGGTTGTGCTACCTGACTTGAAAGGCAGAGTGATTAAATAGCGTGGCATTGGCACAAAGAGGTACACAGACCAGTGAAAGAGAACTGAGTACCCCAAAATAACCCCACTCATCAGCAATCAACTGATTTTCAATGGAAGTACTAAGGGCACATTGGAGAAAGGTCAGTCTCATCAAGAAATGGAGCTGAGAAAAGGGGGAAGCCACATGCAGAAGAAGGAAATTAGATTTCTACTTCTCATCAACCTCAGAGTGAAGCATTGATATTTAGCCTTCAGAGGCCACCATCTTGCCAGGTGA
The DNA here is from genome assembly GCF_049852395.1 of Peromyscus maniculatus bairdii. NCBI lineage: Eukaryota > Metazoa > Chordata > Mammalia > Rodentia > Cricetidae > Peromyscus > Peromyscus maniculatus. Next base: position 85,241,486 of record NC_134862.1, read on the forward strand.
GGCATGAGGATGAGACTGAAGAACTATTATCTAGATGCAGAGGCTGGGAAAGACCACCAAGCCAGGGTACCAGACAGAGAATGAAGTCACGGTTCAAAATTATAGCCAGCAAGAACTGAGAGAAGTTCATGTCAATAGGATGAAGCCCATGGATAGTGCTTAATGTTCGTTCATTCCTCTTAGTCAGGAACACAAGAAAAATGTGCAGTCTGTCAAGGAAAGGTATATGAACCCAGCTAAAAATGCAGACAGATTGGGGTGCAGACAAGGTCTAGAGGATGCCTAGATTGTGACAGCCCCATAAAAGGAGAGATTGAAGACATGGACTCTATTTGTCTGCATTTGAAATGCACACTCAGATCTGAGTTGTTTACCTCTCCATGAGTCAGTCAACCTCAGGAGAGGGTATTCTATTCAGCCTCTAGATGCAAAGTAATACAGAAAAGAATAGGCATGGCTGATGTATATGGCATTTCATCTCATTGGGATATTTATTGGTCAATAAATTAGGAATCAACCATCGCCCACTTTGCCTTGCTATGAAAATCCCAACTTCTGCAAGCAAAGGAGAACATTAAAAAGAAAAAGCATCTAAACTACTGCCAGCCTAACTGAGGTAGAGAGCCAGAGTTCTAAGCTGTACTCACATCCAGTGGAAGCTCAGCTAATGAGTGTCCCTGAAGGATTTCAACGGGAACTGCATTTCAGTGATAGGTTTAAACACTTGGTCCCCAGCTGATGGTGCTGCCTTGAGTGACTATGTGACCTTTCATACATGGAGCCCAACTGCTTGAGTAAAGGCCATGGAAACAGGGATAGGGTGTTACAGTTCGGTCCCTGTGCCACACCAACCTCTCTGCTTCCCAAGCTGCTGCTTTCACACTCAACGCTCCTGTCATTGTGGGTGAGCCCCAGCCATTATGGCTTCCCAGACATGGAACCATAAGCCAAAATAATCCTTCCTCCATTAAGCTGCTTCTTGTCTGTCATTTGACTCAGTGACAACATGAGTTTCGTCTGGTTTGGCTTTCCAGTTTTAGACATGGTCCCTAGGATTGCATTTTGAACCCTGAGGTACTATTCTGTTCTTAAAGAACTTAAGTAGAAATTACTTCATTAGCCAGAAAAAAAGGTGGCTGCCACACAAAGGGTTACAAAAGCTTCAGGTTGTCTCCCCAGCCCCATATTAGTCTTTGCGATTCTCTAAAGCTCCATTCACAATTCTGCGTTTGTTTTGGTAACAACCAAAGTACCAATCAGAAGTTGAGGCTAATGTGCTCAGTGTAAGGATGAATTAGTTTAATAGAAAAACTAATGCAAGCAGCTATGGACTGGGGTCTGAAGAGATACATCAAGGTAGGCAGGTGGGTAGGCAACTCAGCCATGTCGCTGATGACTGACTTGAGCTGTATCTAAAGTCAGGGCCATAACTCAGTTGAACCACACTGTTGGCAGGGTTCAGGACACACTGCCCCAAATATGACATCTTGTCATTTGAGAAAACAGCAGAAGCAAGATGGTGTCTCTGACCTCTCTCCCTTCTCGCTTTAAAAACCCTCATGTGACAGGTGTCATGTCCTGAGCCCATAAAAAGGGCAGGAAAACACAGAGACCCTGAGAGGAATCTGAGCATGCACGCCTTGCATTTTCCTCTCTCCAGTTAATTGCTGTTGAAGCATACCCCCTTCTGCCCATGTTCCATCAAGCACAAGCATAAAACACAGTTCCCCACATTTCTCTGGGTCTCCATTTCTGAAACTGCCTCGACATCACATCAAACCTACATTCACATAATTGTGTGCTTTCCTCCTGCCTCTGTGTTCTGTTGGTTTTATGTTCAGGCCCACCAGAACCCTGGATATGGTTGAAGTTTTCCTCTACTGTACCTGTTGTCACGAAGAATGACAAAGCAGAGATGGACATTGTGGGATGAGATGTGCAAAGTATGGAAATATTTGAAACACAATTGGAAAACAGTTAATACATGAGATAAAAGTGAAAAGGATGATGGGCCACTTCAATCTTACAGTCAAATAGCAATAAATCCTCACACAAAAATCATTAAGAAAACTCAGAGGAATAAGGAAGTATGCCCCTTCTCTGCTTTTTCCTCTCTTCCTTTGTCTTTTCTCTAAATCAGCACCTTTACTTGTGGGAAATTCAACTTAAATATTTTCTTATTCTCACTTACATAGTTTTAAAAATGCTATTGAACCTTTTTCATAACGTAGCTTATAGTTATGGTGGTAGTATGTTTGCATGTGTATGTGTCTGTCTATGTGTGTGTACATGCATGTGTGTCTGTCTGTATGTGTGTAGACACATGTGTATGTGACTGTGTGCATATGTGTGTGTATGTGTGTGCATGTGTGTATTTATGTGCATATTCATGTTCCTTTTCTTTTAGTAGAGGTTATTTTGCACAGAAGAGGCATCATGAACTAAACAAACAATATACCCTATTTCCTGCAAGCCACAATATTTTTTTTCCCAATTTCTCTTGCTTCCTTTATGATGTTCTTGGCTGTGGGTCTCTCATGTGCTTTTCCAATTATCTTCTCATCTCAAATACGCTGTGAAAGGATGCCCGGTACAAGTTGATTCGGGGTTGGTACACATCCTCTTCTGCTGTCGCCAGCCTGAAAGATGGATTCGTTTTCCCTTGAGATGACCTCAGGCTCTGCTGCGGCTGACAAGTGAACCACACACTCCCACTGCAAGCCACTCGGCAGCCCACTTGGATTCCAGCTCCCTGGAATCATCCCTCTGCCTCGGTCGTGCCAACATCTAACAGAGCCTGAGAGGTAAACCAATTCTGGTGTCCTCCAGGAAGAACATGTAAGTTCCCCAAGTCTCCATTTCCTCATCTACAAGGTAAGGTCACTGAGGCTGCTAGGTCATTAACAGAGTTTGGTCAAATTCCATGAAGTTCAGTGACTCATCGTTTCTCTAGTAGATAATATGAACTAAGTAAACAGCTGTAATGGCTGATGCCGCCATTCTTGTTATTACTAATGTTTGGTTAATATTTCAGTCTTGGAAGGGAGAACGATTTCCTAACAGGAAAAACTAATCCGAAGGCAGAAACTATAAAAACCAAGATATATATTTAATTATAAAAAATTAAAATTCTCTCTAAAGCAAACAGTGCCAAAAAACATTAATATGCAAATAGAGAAAAATCTTTTGACATATACAAAGCGTCAACTGGCAAAGCATGTGAACAGGAAATTTACCACAGCCTGATGAAAGGACCAAAATCTGATTAAAACAATAAAGTTTATCCCCATTAGAACTCTAAATACAAATAAAAATGGTGGTAAGTTTTCCACATCAATTTAGCCAACATTAAAAACCGGAACTGAGGATCAATCAGCCTGCTCTTAACAGACTACATTTGTGCTTTTGACAATCACTTCTGAGTGTAGTTTTCTTGTTTTTGAGTTTTGCTAGCTCTCCATTGTGACTGGTTCCCAGGGGCAATCCTTTAGCAACTATATTGACATGCATTCTTCAACATCTGGCTAATGGGTATCACCACTCAGAGTGCTTAAGAACAATCATTCAACAAGAAAACCAGAAATCTCTGGTTTGTATTTGAAAGAAATTTTATAGATTGTTTTTTTTTTCAAATCCAACAGTAATTAAAAAAAAATCAAACATGCCTACAATCTTGCCAATAGTGAATTGTGACTATAAAAGCATTTTTTTCTATTATTGATACTATATTTAAATTTTTTTATTTAGGCTTGTTAGAGGAAAGTTTTATCTCTGCTGAAATATAAACTTTGCCTACAAAACACATGATCAGTGAATGCAGACTAGAAATGCAAAAAAGAAATGTTTGGGGCATGGGCAATTCTGAGTCGTGTATGTTGACTGAATGCTAGGGTACTAACTAGTCCAGGAAAATAAGGAGGGGAAATCCACAGGGCACTGCTTGGGCAAAGCATGCCATCTCTTTTTTGATGAACCTGACTTATTCTTCTGCCCATATTTGGAGCACTGTGGTGACTGGCGACTGGTTCCACGGGGAAAAAAAAAAGAGCAAAGGACTGAGAAACTTTGAGAATCACACTATGAAATCACAGAGAAAGAAGGAGCCAGCAGACCATCAGGGGAGCAGGGCCTGTGTGTGGGCAGGTGGGGAAAGGGTTGGCTTGGCCTGCCACCTTGGCACTGAGCCCTGAGGACCCAGCCCAGAAGTGAACGATACTGGTCTGCTAGACACCGAAACATATTTAGCTATTGCAGGCAGTTTCCCTAAATAAGAAAGAGAAAATCATCCTTAACTTCAGCGGAGCCTAATCTTTGTCCCCAGAGGCCATGGAAAGCATGACTGTTTGTTATTGACATGAGGTGCTGAAGACAACCCAGTACTTTCAAACTCAGGTAGAAATGCTGTTTGCTGCCCAGCCACCCGAAGATGGGATGCAGTCCAAGCTTGAGCTGAATGGGAGGGAAAGCTGGCCACACACAATTTGTCTTAGACAACCGTCTGATCTGGTTATTTTCCACAGCCCAAAGAATAGAACCAAACCTCCTCCAGTTCACCATAGCCAAAAACATTAACACACGGATCACTAAGACGGCAGCCCCATCTCCTCTCCAGGTTGGCTGAGGATGCTCATTACCCCATCATCTCAGGTGTACAGTGAACAGAGAGGGAGAGTGATTTCCCAAGACCTTTATATTTTCAAGTAATCACATTACCACCGGAACATTGCAGAACTGGTACATAGAGTCCCATGTTTTCTTCAGCCAACTTCTTCTAATTGCTACGTGGTAAAAAAGCTATGGCCTAATTAGAGTTGCCAGATGAAATAGGAGATACTCAGTTAAATTTGAATTTCACACAACAAATAATTTGAGTATAAATATGGCTTAAAATTACTTGCTGCTTCTCTGAAGTTTAAGCGAGAAGATACTTTGTATTTTCATTTGCTAAATTTGTCGAGCATAATTATCGTGTCAAAACCAGGAGGCTTTTGTATTGGTAGCAGATAAGGAGAGGACAATAAAACTACAGAGCATTCTTCATTTCCCACCACTCATACATGCATCCGTTTATATATGTATACACAGTTGGGTGTTTTTAATTTCAAGAATAAAAACAAAAAGTAGGGGCTGGGGGGAGAGTATAGTCAGTCAGTAAGCTGTCTACCCAACAAGCCAGAGGACCTTAGTTCAACTCCCAGAATCCACATAAAAGTGGCATGTGCTTATAACCACAGTGCTGTGGAAGTGGAAACAGATTGATCCCCTGGGGCTCTAGCCAGCCTAGGCTAATTATCAAGTTCCAGTCCAAGTGAGAGACCTTGTTCCCCCTAAAGAAGGTGGACAGCATCTGGAGAATGGCACCCAAAGTTGAGCTGTGGTCTATAAACACTTATCATACATGCATGTGCACACACATAAACCTACACATGTGTGCCCACACACGCATGTGTGCACTCATGCACACACACACACACACACACACACACACACACACACAAATACTCTACATACAGGGAGATAGATAGATAGATAGATAGATAGATAGATAGATAGATAGATAGATAGATAGATAGATAGATAGATAGATAGATAGATAAAAGGAACAAGGGAGGGAGGAAGGGAGGGAGGGAGGGAGGGAAGGAGGAAGGGAGGGAGGGAGAGGCAAAACTATCTGAGGACATTCAAAGTCTAATCGTACCTAATAGCAGCCTGGTTTGTCCAGCAAGTGTGGTCTCATGCCACCAAATGAACACTGAGAGGTACCACACTGGTGGGATCCAACGGGTTCAGAGCTTGAGTCACCTAGAGAACTCAGCCTTCTGCCTGACTGATGAAGGTCTTTTGCTTGAATTGTCTGTATTTTTCTTGTCCCCAGGCTGTGATTTCCTGTGTCAATAGGCACCTTCATGCTTTATTACAAGAGGAAAAGTTGAATTCTCTCTCTGGATCCATAATTTATATTCTGCACCCTGTGATTCTCAATTCGATATTCATTCTCTTGGATGACCATCTTCATGAAGAATGTTGCTAAAAATAAGAAAAGAAAGCAATGAATGTGCAGAAAACAAATCCCACTCCACCTGTTTGAGCCAGGCTGATACAACAGCTCTCAATGAAGACCACCGGGCAGAGACGGGCAGACACACTAGAGTGGCAGGAGCCAGGGGCTCCATGAGGAAAGGGAACTACCCGCTCCCGTCAGAGGTAACCCATCCCCTTGCATGATCCACCTGGCCATGACAACCCACCTCGGCTCTCGGAGATAATGATTCAAGTACAAGTGGTGCTGCTTGCTCCTGATTTAAAAAAGAGAGTGTCATGAAGCATGTGGTCTACCCAAATGGCATTGTGAGACACAAGGAAAAGATATATGAAAGAATTGATTCACATGCACCACCAGCACCCTGACACTCCCCCCAATGGAGCACATAATCCCAGATGGCTGCAAGCCAGTGATGAACTTTCTAGTACAAAAAAAGCAAGACAAATTAGAATTCTGGCTTGTTTGTTTGTTTGTTTGTTTGAAGACAGGGTTTCTCTGTATAGCTTTGGTGCCTGTCCTGGATCTTGCTCCGTAGACCAGGCTGGCCTTGAATTCACAGAGATCCGCCTGTCTCTGCCTCCCAAGTGCTGGGATTAAAGGCATGTGCTACAGCCACCTGGCCTAGAATTCTGATTTTTGTAGTCAAATATTTGAATTAAATGAGTAGCCTTTACTATAAATCAGATACTTTGGGGGGGAAGGGTGAAATAAGACACCATTCTTATTATTGAATGGTGATAATAAAAGGGGTTTTTTTGTACTTTGCTGTGTGTGTGTAGGTGTGTGGGTGTGGGGGTGTGTCTGTCTGTGTCATGTCTGTGTTCATGCACATGTATCTACAGGCATGTGAATATCAGAGAGCAATCTCATTTTTTTGCATTCCTTAAGTGCATTCTACCTTTGGCTTGAGACAGGATCTCTCACTGGCCTGAAGTTCACCAAATAGGCAAATCAAGTGAGCTGGCCAGTAAGCCTTGGACCTCAACTCAAGTCCTCACGCTTGCAAGGAAGCAAGCACTTAACTGACTGAGCTGTTTTCCAGGCCTTGATGCTAGCTTCAGCAAACTCAGCACCACATGAAAACAAATACATATTCCTTGGTGGCCATGGATGGACTTGGGCAGCTTTGATCCACTGGCTTCTCCTGCATCTGCGTCCTCTGTGCTATCTGGGGTGTGTACTCCCCACCACAATGGCAGAAAAACAAAAGCAAATCCATATCTCCCTTTGTTAAAAGCAAATTGTGTGGTTATCCCCAAAAAGCAGGGGTAAGAACTATTCCCCAACCCTCCACAAGGCCAATGCTGTGGAGGACAACCAGACTACTGGGGCAGGAGCATTGGGACTCAGGGTTCCTTCTACAATGTCTTGGCAACTGTGTCTACCCCAACTTTCTCCCTGTGTTAGCTAAGCGGAGGAATACATTAGGTTGAGAATCATAACCTCAGAGGGCACCTCTGACCAGGAAACCATAATGAACTGAGAAAGAAGCAAGCAATGAAAACCCAGCCACCATTACCAGAGGCTCTCCTTAGGGGTCTCCTTAGGCTCTGACTCTGCCAGCTGCCAGCATTCTGATCATGCATTTCTCATTCTGTGAAATATGACACCAACACGGCAATTTACGATGACCTCCCTGTATCTGTCACATTCGGAAGATATCTTTGATAAAGTGCTGAAGTGTTTGTTTACTTTGGGTTGTTGGAGAGAAGTTTGCTACCCAGAATTCTTAGCAAGAATGTAGATTAAAGAATTAATTCACCTGCTTACCATTCTCTGCACATATACAATGGATGAAATTTCCATCTAAGGAAACTAATATCATTACTTAGTCCTCATCCAAGTCCCCTTAGGAACAGATAGCATGCTAACGTTTAAGCTTATGCAGGATTAGCTTTGTCAGTAAAATACTCAGTGACTTCGTGTGTGTAGGAGCATGTATGTGGGCATATGTGTGTATGCATGTGCAAGTGTGTGCATGTGCATACATGTGTGTGCACATGTGTGGAAATGTACCACCATGCACATATGGGGGCCTGAGAGGACAACCTGGAGTGTCTGTCCTCACCCTCCGTTTTGTTTGAGACAGCATCTGTCTTGCTCACTGCTCCTGCATACACCAAGCAAGATGGTCCTAGAGTTCCCGGTGGTTCTCCTGTTTCTGTCCCAATTCCTCTAGGAGAGGCATCCTTGGATTACATACACATGTATTACTGCATCCAGCTTTTTATGTGGGTTCTGGGGATTTGAACTCAGGTCTTCAGCAATTGCTTTACCCACAGAGCCACCTTCCCATTCATTCATCAATGCCTTCTTAACTCTTTAATGCTTTTAATGATTTAGAAACATTCACCTAAGAGTTTTAAAAAGGACACAAGTTGGGTGTGTAGGAAAGAGGTGGGCAGTGAAAAGGATCAAAACACATTGGAGAAAACTCTCCAAGAACTAATTAAAAAAAAAAAACCCAATCCATTGTTATCTCAAGACTGACAGTTAATGAACAAACACTAGAAAATCCTAAGCAATAGAACATTTTGAACATTATTCATTCGCTCACTAGAACTAGAGTCTCTGGAAAATTCAACAAGGAGCAAAGTGATCTAAACGCCACTCTAGGACCAGGGTCTGAACTGCAAGATGGGGAGGTATGGGTTTGTTCACTCGGTAGCTCTGGCTGCCTGGCTCCATATTCACAAACCAGGGTGTGAAGGGGGATTTAAAAATATGTCTGTATGTGCTTGGAAGCTCATTTTTATTTTATTAAAAAGTCAATTTTTTCTCATATAATATATCTTGAGTATGGTTTCCCTGCTTCTGCTCCTCCCAGCTCCTCCCCATCTTCCTCCTCATCCTCATCATTTCTCATTAGAAAACAAATAGGCTTCTAAGGGATAATAAGATAATTAATATAATATAATATAAGACAAAAACTAACACATAGGAATAGGACAAAACAAATAGAAAGAGTCCAAGAAAAGACACAAGAAACAGATATAGATATAGAGATTCACTTTTTCCTATTCTCAGAAATCACATAAAAACACTAAACTGGAAGCCAAAATATATACCCAAATGACCTATAGGATAAAAAGAAAGAGAGTCTATAAATAAAAGAAAATAAAAATTAAAAAATAAGTTAACCCATTGTGGTTATACAGGTTTGTAGTCCAACCAGCAATGTCTAATTGTGCCCCTTACTCTACATCATTGCCAGCATGAGCTGTCACTTGTGTTGTTGATCTTGGCCATTCTAACAGGATGGTGGGTAAGATGAAATTTCACAATAATTTTTATTTGCATTTCCTTGATGGCTGAGGATGTTGAACATTTATTTAAGTATTTCTCAGCCATTTGAGTTTCCTCTTTTGAGAATTCTCTGCTTACATTTGTATTCCATTTTTAATTGGGTTATTTGATTTCTTGATATTTAGTGCGTTTAGTTCTTTATTTATTTTGGATATTAATCTTCTATAAGATATGTAGCTTGTAAATTGTTTTCCTATTCTGTAATTTGTGTCAAGTCAACATTGAAAATCAGCCAGTAGACATTCCAGGAGCAAAAGGAGACTGGGGGGAGTAAGAGGACTGCAAAGAGTGGAAGCAATTCTTTATCACCAAACCAATGGGGAGAGGGCGGGCTGGGAAGATTCCACTGGAAAACCTGCATCCCGTTTTAAGAATTGAGTTTGGATCACTACTTGATGCTACAAACTAAGGAAGGCATTAATTTGAGAATTAAAGTCCCAACTTTCAAAGGTAAAAGCCATGAAGCTTGAAAGAATAAAAGCCAAGATTTTTCTTATGAACTAGGTGCAGGGAAATACTTCTTTAAATAGAGAGTTGAGTACTACAAAGAAATATTAATTAACTAGATGACATCAACAATAAGGATCTCCAGTGAGTGAATGCTCCTAAAGAGAATTCATAAGCTGGGAGAAGTATCTTCAACACTTAAACCCAATGACAGGCTGGAGAGAGAGATGGCTAGGTAGTTAAGAGCACTTCCTGCTCTTGTAGAGGAATGGGACTTAGTTTCCAGAAGTCACCTCAAGCAGCTCACAAACACCTGTAACTCCAGCTCCAGGGGATCTGACACCTTCCGTCCTCTCCAGGCATTTGTACACCTAGGCACACACACGTACATGTAAAATAAAAAGCAGCATCTTGGGCTAGGAGTGTGGCTCAGTGGCAGAACACTTGCCAGGCATGCAATAAACAAAATAACCCAAAGCCTTCCTAGCCCCTCACTCACACTTCAGCTCACTTTCCTATTCATTGTTCTTCACAATCCTCATCCCATTCTGATACACTTGATCTTTCTTGTCTCACTACCCCTGGGTGTGCATTATTCATCCTGCCAGCTCCGCCAATGCCTGTAAAACACTAGCTCCAGCAAACATTATTGAATGAGTAAGTACACGAATGAATGAATTTCAACAGTTCTCTCTAATGAGGCACGGTGGTACATGTTCGTGCTTGTAAAGTCCCAGCTACTTGGAAGGCTGAGGCAGACACGAGCCCCTGAGTTTGAGACTAGCCTGGCAACATTTTAGCATTTATGGATATCTCATCCCCAAGTGCATATCCCACTGTATTTGACCTCTTCCTAACCAAATTCTAGACCAAATAAAATCGACAGTTATCGCACAGCCCTGGTGATTTCTAGCTGCTTCCTGGTGAGGCTGCAGGAAGTACGCAGCAAGTGTCTGCCCCTCCCTCATTGACTCCTGAGGGCTGTGTGGTTGTCCTGGAAGCTAGAAGTGTGTTTGGGGAACTTGAAGGTAAGATGCTGTCTCTGAATTTATTTCCTATTTGCCTCCCATCCCTGGCATAAGCCCATTGCCAGTTGTGAGGATATTAAAGGCTAAGAGCCAAGGTCCATGGGTGAAACACTCCACTTTTCAGTTGTATTTTTGTCTTTAAGAGTTTGAGAGACATGTGTCATTAATATTCCACTTAGAAAAATAATTAAAAGGCTAAAGGCCAGATTCCACACACTCTGCATTCTTCATCATATTGGGAAAAATCTCCCCTTTCCTGAGAAAACCTTAAATGATACGAAACTTACAAAATTAATTACTTTATCAGTAAATGGATGTGCTTTCCAGGAAACTGAGACACAGATTTTGCTAGTCAGTATCCTTGGGAGAAAAATGTTTGCAATGTGGCATGAAATAGTCTCAGCCTGCTTCACTAAAATGAAGGGCACCAAAAGGAGTGTTTACACGTTGACATGAGGTGTTTAGCAGGAGACCTGACAGCAAGGTGGGAGAGGGGAGGTCTGTGACTTTTATTGCTGATAATTCCCATTAAATCTGTGCTTTGTGGTCATGTTTACTGTAACAGGCTTGGAAACTTTACCACAGACTCTGAGAGCTACATTTAAAGATTTCGTAAACTAGCCACTCAAAAGAAGAGAATTTTCTAGATACTTTTAATGATGAGGAAAATGTGACAAAAAATGTTTAAAGGCAATTGATTTCATTATGTACTTTTTCAGTCATTGAAGTTCAAGGTTTTCTATAGCCCGTGAGCATTTAACAAATGCAGTGGGTAAGATGTATAGTTTTCAGTTTTTAATCATCTTCCCTGTACATATTTCTTGATTTCTTTTTGAGTTCTATTCATAGCCTCCCCTTGAATCTGTTTAGGATGCTCTGTTTTTTCAAGTTCAAATGCCATAAGTGAGGTGTCTTCAGCATTTCCAATGACTGTTAGGTTCTTAAAGGGTGTGTGTGTGTGTGTGTGTGTGTGTGTGTGTGTGTGTGTAAGAAAAATCCCAGAGTTTTTATGTACCGTTGAGTTCAGGAATATTAAAAAGCTAGATGGGGAAGAATCTTAGAATAACTGGATCTTTTAGTGGGGAAAAAAATCTTAGAATTGTAAAGTTAACAACTTCATTTTACTTATTAGTGTGTGTGTGTGTACACTTACATGTGTGTAAACATGAATATGAATGTGCATACGTGTGGTGGACAGAAGTTATCAGCTGTCTTCCTCGATTGCCTTCTCTCTTAAACCAAAACAAGGTTTCTCACTGAATCTAGAGGTGTCTAGGTGGAGCCTGGGACTCCCAGGTCTCTGTCTCTTGTCTCCCCAGTGCAGAGATTATGAGTACACACTACTAGTCACAGCTGCTTAGAAGAACACTGGGGAGCTAAGCTCAGCTCTTCCTGCCAGCACAGTAAACACTTTCCCATCATCTCCCCAGCACAGTTAACACTTTCCCATCATCTCCCCAGCACAGTAAACACTTTCCCATCATCTCCCCAGCACAGTAAACACTTTCCCATCATCTCCCAGCACAGTAAACACTTTCCCATCATCTCCACAGCACAGTAAACACTTTCCCATCTCCCATCCTGTAGAGTTCACTCTCCCTTATGTATAACAACCATTAAAGAAAAATAGACCATGGATTTAAGAGAGATCAAGGTTGGGGTATATGGAAGGGGTTGGAGGGGGAACTGGGCAAGGGGAAAATGCAGTAATTAATTTTAAAAGATTTAAGTTAATTAAAAATTTACCCAGGGAAGAGAAGCTGTTTCTTGATGTCAATCAGCCAGTCATGATTAGACTGTAATAGGTGCTGAGTTCTTTGAGGCCCCACTTAGGTTTGTATCATCATCTCTCAAAGTCATGATCTGAAATCTTCAACATGGAATCTTCAACATTGGCAATGCAGTTGTTTCCTGGCCTCCTGTCCCCTCTGTGAGTGTCATTGCCTGGCTTCAGGCCCTGACTGTCTCCCCTTGGGACAGCAGGATCATCAGTCCAGCTGTTCTACCACTGGACTCTCCTCATGCCAGCTTGCTCTCTATGAGGCAGGAAAAAAAAAAAACTTCATCTAACAATAACTCTCATCCCTGTCCTACTTCAGAACTTCGTGTGCTCTCCTATTAGTATTGACACCAAGTCTTGGCTCTTCATCCTCATGTACAAAGTTCTTCACAGTTGTCTACAATCCCAGTCTCTCCCCTCAGCCCTTCCACCATCACCAAATCACCTCCAAGAATTCTGCTTTCGTCCCAGGAAATGATTCATGTCGCTTTGCTCACAAAGTTGACCTTGCTAATCCACCAGGCAATAAATTCCTTTAACTATTGGGAAATATCTATTCATCCTTTAACAGAAATCCAACTGTAAATTCTTCTATGCTTTTCAAACACTTGGGGGAAAGGTCAACACACTTTGACCCTTGTAATAATGACTGCTGGTTCTTTGTCCTGATCTCCAGTGTAGATGATGGGGCCATAAATAACCTGTCTTGACCATCACATCATCTAAGGCCTGACAAACCCTCCCAGATACTCATGTGGCTCCCATTTTCCTGGGAAGGAAAAACAGCACAATTCAGAGTTGGTTAGTCAATATAAAAGGACAAATAAGAACAGCACGTTTCTTGGATTACCTAGTGTTGGGTTTTGCATTGCATTATAGGTTTTCATTAGGCATCACTTTTTTGAGGTACAATTCAGTAAATAATGAGGTGTTAATTAGGGATAGAGATAGCCCAAAGAGTGGGTTGCCATCTCCTCATTATCCAGCGCACCCTGTCCTATGGCAGTAAGTCATCAACCCCAACACGTCATTAGCTTCATCGTTTTAGCAAATAAGTTCTGGCTAATGGCTAAAAATTGGTTAAATAGAATGTTCTCTGACAGCAGCCCTGGGTATGATAAGAAAATAATGGGTCTCTTCCTTAGGCGAGAAATAATTAGCAATGAGGGGTTGTCCAAGTTCAATTAAGTACTGATTTGCCAACACAGTGAGCAATACATCAGAATACAGAGTGTACAAGTCAGGGTAGATCTGAAGTATAATGAAGACAGAAGCCTAAACAAAAGAACACCTAGCAGCTTGTTTCTTTTTCTTCTGTTCAGTTCAACATCAAAGCATTTGTCAATCAAAATCTTACCTTCCTGAAAGAATAGGAAGTGAAATGTTCAGAAAAGAAACAGAAAGAACAACAGTGAAAATGTCCCTCTTTCTTAAGAGGTAAGTCATTAGGACTATAAAGAGATTGCAAATTCATAGGTTTATTCCTGATTCTAAAAATATTTTATCAGTGGTACCCATCCTGTAAAGACTGGATCAGGAGGCATCCTAAAGAACTGGAAATTGCTGTGTAGTAAAGACAAGACACTGCCTTTCATATATACATCCCCAGTTAAGAGACCTATTGTGGTCTCTAACTCACATGATAGCCAAAGCTGACCTTGAACTTATGACCTTCTTACCGCCACTTTCCAACTATTGATATCATAGATATGAGCTACCAAATCTGGCTTTCAACTAAGATTGTAAGAATAATAAAGGTGACAAGAGGCAATAACTGCTGTAGATAGCTTATAGCAAAACATTAATATAGAGAACTTACAAAGAACTCATAAGAAAATTACCTAGAAAGCTAGTTTAAGAACAGGTAAGTCATCTAAGAAAACACTAAATTAATTATTGTATTAGCCAGTTTTCTGTCACTATAATAAAATACCCGACATAAGCTACTTGTGAAGGAAAGTGAGATTTAGTTTGGCTCATGAGTTCTGAAAATGCAAGTTGTAGACCTGGTGACAGTATTGCCCTCGGCTTTGGGTATAATTAACACATTGTTTCAAGAGTTCAAGTCATGGCAAGTACTCTCCTCTCAATCAAGGAAGGAGACAGAGGTAAATCAAGAAAGAGAATAAGAGCAACAGAGAGAGAGAGACACTGGGGTCCTGTAATTTCTGTGAGAGCATGTCTTCAGTAACCCAGGGCTTTCCATCAGGCCAGGCCTCTGTGAGGTCCACAGAACCTATCTGCCAAAACTGACCCCTAGGGACTAAGCCTTTATATATGGACCTTGCCAAAGAAGCATCCAAATCACACCTCTGAGAAATAGCCAAGGCAATCCAACAGGAACTGAGAAATCTGAGTTAAAATGTGAAGCTCATACCCCTTAGAGTAACAAAACCACAGGCCTCACACAGTTCTGATAATAACAACTCCACTAATGCGGCCCCTATAACTTGAGAAGGGACTGTGCAGTTTCTGGAAAAGACACTCCCCCCACTGTGATCCTTCTCCAGCTTGGGAAGGCTCGGAATGAACATTCATTGCAAGATCATTTATATGAATAGATAATGACCACTAGACTAGTCACTAATTTATTGACTTGCCTGATAAGAGAAATTCACAAACCAGGATTCTCACTGATTTTTTCTCAAAGGAAATAAAAGAGAAGAATCACAGAGGCTGAGTTATGATTAGCCCTTCTGCTCTGGATA
Source organism: Peromyscus maniculatus bairdii (assembly GCF_049852395.1). Classification (NCBI taxonomy): domain Eukaryota; kingdom Metazoa; phylum Chordata; class Mammalia; order Rodentia; family Cricetidae; genus Peromyscus; species Peromyscus maniculatus. The sequence continues at coordinate 85,256,798 of NC_134862.1, forward strand.
GGACAAAATGACTATATATCTAAAATATGATTTAATAATGTTAAAAGAGAAAATTGTCTGAAACCAAGATGGGCCTGTTGTTCCTTAAGCAAGGGACCGGGTGTGACCAGGTACTTTATTAAGTAAAGCCAGCCACTCATCTTATACAAAATGTATTTGGGGAAAAGGCTCCTGTCCAGTGATAGCATACTACATGGCAGAATGGTGTTCTTCTAGGAAGCATGGTTTCTTATAGAGAATATCAGGTTGACATCAGCCTTGGAAATACATTATTTAGAATGAACCTGATTGGACTGGCTGCCATTCCAAAGATGACATTGTCACTGATTGGCAACTACCAGGGGGTCGTTTACTGAAATGAGTTGCCATTGATTTAGTCGAGGGATGTACAATCAATTCTGATGTTTGCTTGTTTTCTCAGCTACATTTTTTTGATTAAGCAGATTTAAACCTGTTCTGGTGTTTATGTGTTCCTTCTAAGAACAGAAAGCAAATCACTAACATCTTGATGTTGCAGGATTCCTATCCAAGTTCCCAGTCCCAGGTCAGCTTTGGACAGGTATAACCAGGGGTGGTGGGAAAGTGAGTCCTTCTATACCTGTGATAGGAAAAACTAGGGAGCAACTATATGTTTATCACCAGAAAAGCAGAACAATTGTGGAACATGTGCATCATGAAATACTCTATAACTGTTAAGATGAATTAGATCCAAATACATCCACATAAATAAATATTAAAAATAGAATGTTTGGTCAAGAAAAAAAAACAGAATTATATCTGTAGTGTGATACTTATGTCGTACAGTGTGTTTATTTACATATGTTTGCATTTAGTATGAGGAGGAAATCATAGATCAGACAACTAAATTCTGGAGATGGCAAATGCGAAGAATAAGAGAAGGCAACTTGAACTTTGAAGCCAATGTTAATACTTAATATTGGAGTGATGTATTTTTACATGTTTTTATCTGGCTAAAATAAAATTAACATATGGTCTGAGTAACTGCTATACTTCTAAAACAATTGCACAGAAAATCTAAGGAAAAATCTTCTAAAAACATGAATTGTTTTTCCTCTAACAACAGGAGGAGAAGGCAGTTTTAAGTGGAAGGGTATCTCCCATCCATCACTACTCTATTTGAGCTTCACTCTCCTCTGTGTCTGTGACCTCCGACTTAACAGACAAGCACAACTGTTGTGGTGTGAGTATTAACATGAAATGCACGCTTACTGGGCTTGTATGTTGAATTCCTGGTCCACACAGCTAACAGTGATATTTGGGAGGATGGTAGAACGTCTAGAAGCCGGGGCCTAGCTGGAGGAAGTAGGTCACTGTGAATGTGACTTTGGAGGTAGTAAGTGGCCACCAGTCCCTAGTTCTCAGTCTGCTTTCTGTTACCCTGAGGAAAGCAGCTTTCTTCTGGGACACAATCCCAGTGCCATGGCTGTGACATTTTGCTTCAGCACATGGGGCCAAGGGATGATGGAGTAAGTCCTCTGAAATGGAGCCAAACTAAATCTTTTCTCAAGTTGTTTCTGTCAGGTGTTTTCTCATGAGGATGAGAAAAGTAACTAAAATTACAACAGTTTTCTCTGAGAATTTCCATGGAAGATTTTCTCTTTAGAACAAGAGGTAGCTAGAGGAAAGGGGGCCAAGAAGATAATCTCTTTCCCAGCTTTACGGTAAACTTTACCTAGATAATTATGGAACACATTCAAAAGAAGTTACAAATACATATTCAGACTCTATATAAGCTTAATCCAGTTTCCCCTTGTTCTAGTCACTGTTCCATTGCTCTGAAGAGACGTCATGACCAAGGCAACTTTTACAAAAGATTTAATGGCAGATTTGCCTCTAGTTTTAGAGGTTAGTCCATGAACATTACAGTGGGATGCAGGTAGGCATGGAGCTGGAGCAGTAGCTGAGAGTTTTACATCCTGATCCATAGGCAGGAGGCAGAAAGAGAGAGATTGAGACAGGAATGGGCTTTGGAAACTTCAAAGCCCACTCCCAATGGTATACGTCCTCCAACAAGATGACACCTACTCCAATGAGGTTACATATCCTAATCCTCCCCAAACAGTTCCACTAACTGCAGACCAAGCATTCAAACATATGAGCCTATGGGAGCATTCTCATTCAAACCACCATACCTCTAATAGAAAATTTTGTAGTTAGATAATGGAGTACCATGAATACATTGAGATGACTTGCTGATCTTAGTCAAATTTATATAATTTTCCTTATATTAGTGAGGTGACTGTGTATGAGAGAGGATCAGAAGCATACAGACAGAAAGACAGAGGCAACAAGACAACAGAGAAGAGAAATAGGTACTATCCTCTTCCTATATGTGCAGTCTCATGCCCACCATAACAATGCAAGGATCCCCCATGATGCTCTTTTACAACTAAACTCATCTCCCTTCATCCATGTTCCCCATACCTAATCCTTTGCAATGACCAATCTCTTCTCCATTGGTATAGACAGAATGGAGAAGAATGTTCAGTCATTTCAAGAATGTTCTACAAATGGAGTCATATAGTATCTAACTTCAAAAGTCTGTTGTTTTTCCCATTCATCATAATTTTCTGGAGATTCCTAAAAGTTGCAGACATCAAATCATTGCTTTTTCTAATTGCTGGATTTTATTGCTGAGTTTTCCAGGTATTTATTATAGTTTGGTTAATCCATCCTCCTGCTTGGAGTAGCTATTTCTAATTCCTATATTTAATAAAGCTGATTTCATCATATGTTTACTGGTTTTTGTGTGAACATAATTTTTATTTCTCTGAGATAGTTAAACAAAAATGAAGCAAGAGATGGCACTGAGTTTCTATTGTTCCTTTAAAAAATTGCTAGACCCAAGAGCAAAGATGTTGGATCAGCTAGTAAAATGCTTGCCACTCAAGAATGAGTACTTTTGGGTTCCAACATCCACACAAAAAGCCCAATGTGGAGGTGTGTTCTATAATCCCAGTACTGAGGAACTAGAGACATAAAGGTCTCTGGGGCTTTCTGACCAGCTCATCTGGCAGAAATGATGAGCTCCAGGTTCAGTGAGAAATGCCTCCTCAAAAAAAAAAAAAACAAAAAACAAGGAGGAGATCAAGTAAGAAAGACACCTGATATTGATCTCTGGTCTCAATGAAGACACAAACACATATGCACACATAGCTACACACACACACACACACACACACACACACACACACACACACACACGCACATGCACACGCACATGCACATGCACATACACACAAAAAATTCAAGTGGAGACAAACAAAATAGTGAAGAATATGAGAGAAGAAATAATAAATTTGGATTTGAAGCCCTTTCCCTGTGCTGGAGTTTCTGTGCTTTTACTGAGTCCTTCCAGCATCTGGGCACTAGTCATGGTGGTCTGCAGACTTATTAAATCCCTATGATACATATGAGGGCAAATAGGAAGCAGAGACTATGGTGATATTTTATTTGTACTGAAATGTGATTTTATTTGTATGTTAATAAATAAAGTTTCCTGGGGGCCAGAGCTGACAGCAAGCCATAGCAGAAGTCTGGCAGTGGTAGCACATGCCTTTAATCCCAATCATATGACAGGCAGATCTCTGTGTGTTCAAGGATACCACCAGCATGGAGACACAGGCCTTTAATCTCAATACCAACCATAGAAGACCTGGAGGTCTGTATAGATGGGCAGTGACGAGGAGATCATGTAGTTGGGTTTACAACCAATGAGAAGGCAGAACAGAAAGTCTTTAAAAAGGCAGATACACAGGAAGTAGCTCTCTTGCTGAGAGGAAAGACAGCAGTGGCACTGAAGGGTAAGCTCAGCTCTCAGCTACTGCTCTGACCTCTTGGGCTTTTAACTCTGCAGTTGGTTCTGTGTTTCTTAGTTAATCAGACTGTTCATCTATAAGGGATTTTATTTCTTGCCTATAATTACCACCAAATGTCCAAGTAAGGGTTGAAATCCAGAAGGACTAAGTCCAGAACCATTCCTCTTAACCATGCCACCTTCCTACCAAGCCCCCTTGATACTTCAGAAGGCATATGCTCTTCAAGCCTCCCCTCCTCATCTCTAGTGAACCCACTTATATCCTTACAAAAATAAACACAAATGAAGTAAGATGCATGGAGTAATAAGTATTGCCTGGAATTCTGTAAGTCCTCAACAGCTCAAAGCTACTCAAGTTACTGTCCTTTTTCCTGTCACCGGAGTTCATTCAGTATTAAGAAGAGAAGGGTGAGGTGAGTGATATTAAAAATAGAACAAACTCTGTCCCGATCCTGGTAAGGACAGTGTGCTTGGTGTCTGACATCTCAATACCTCAAGGTTTTAGATTTATAGGTGTTCATGTTCCCTTCTCCAGAACACTTCGCCTGATCCATCAAAACCGGTGGCAGATTAACTGAGTGTGAATGATCTACAACAAACAGAATATGAGTTATGAACCAGAAGCAAAGACAAGGTATAAATAGCTAAACTGTGAAGAACATTCAGGTGGCCTAATGTGCTTCTCAGTGCAGCCCTGTGGGAGAATAATGCACCCCTACCGGCTTATCGCTCTCTCATTTCTGAGACAGAATGTTTGACCTATTGCAATTCAGTGTCCATCTCTGTGTGGACAGCTATCACAGGTCAACTCATTAAGCTTCAGTTTTAGATGCAACAACATTGGAAGCACATAAACATAGCCCCCAAACTGTTTCCTCCTGGCTCATAAAATATTGGGGTGGAATTTTCTGATTTATGAACATATCAAAGCCAGTCATGGACAAGAATGTAAGGGAATAGAAGGGTTTGGCCTCTTGCTCTGAGTGAGGCAAGAAGCCCTGGAGGAATTGTGGGCATATGAGTGGCATGCTGCAACTAGGTTTGAACAGATCGTTATGGCTGCTGGCTGTGAATACACTGTAAGAGACAAGTAAGGAAACCAAAGGTAGTATATATAGGACCTTTTACAATTACCTAAGCGAGACAGGATTGTCCTTTGTAGAAGCCCAATAACAAAAAAAAAAAAAAAAAAAAAAGGATAAGTTGGTGGAGTCTCTCCAATTTTGAAGTAGGACCACAAGATTCATTGATTTATTTAGGGGTGGCAGATGGGGAGACAGACCTTAGAAGGAGGTTGGTGTGATGGACACAAGTCCAGAGTTACTATTGACTACAATTATACTGACCACGGGAGGCACAGACTTATGGGACACACTTGGAAATTTGACTTTCAACTTGTTAAACCTGAGATGTTCTTATGCATATAAGGAGATGTGTCTAATGTGCAAATGAATATGTGATTCTGGAGTTCAAGGAGTGGTCTGGACTAGAGATGGAAATTGAGGTGTCCTCAGTATGTAGATGTCATTTAAAGTCATGAGGCTGGATGAGGCCATTCAGATAATTAGTTTAGACAAAAAAGAAAAAGGAATAGAAAGCCTGACTTGAGCCCTTGAAACAGATATGTATGAAACAGACATGCAAATGTACTTGACATATATAATACTCATGTCATATATATTAGAAAAACAACAATATGTAACTATTTTTAGTAATTGTGTTATTATTACTCAGGACATTGAGTGTCTATTGATTAAGCACTTGATAAATTAATGGACATACAAATGAATTACTGAATGAGCATTGTCTTCTATATGTATTCCCACCTGAAAATTTTCAAATACTTTTTCTTTTTATAAAAGTTTATAAACTACTATATACATTTATGTAGACTTAAACTAATATAGAAGGAAACTAGTTTTATCAGGAGTATTCTGATTTAATAAACTTTTAATCATGTGTTAATTAGAACTAATAAAGACCCCAACTGGGGGCAAAGGGAAAATGACACAATGGAATTGGAGGTCCAGATCAAAACAAGAAACAAGTAGCATTACTAAATGTCATGAAGAGTTTAAAATGAGGACTGAGGACCCAGGGAGATGGCTTAGCCTACAAAGTGCTTCCGGCACAAGTATGAGGACCTGAGTTAGATCTCCAATAGCCATAGGGAAAGTCAGGTACAGTGACATGCATCGCAATCCCTGCTCCAGGGAGACGGAAAGAAAACCACACCTGGGGCTTGATGGCCAGTCAGCCTAGTCAAATCGGTAAACACCAGGTCCCAGTGAGAGACCCTGCATCAAGACCAAGGTGGCCGGGTGGTGGTGGTGCACGCCTGTAATCCCAGCACTCAGGAGGCAGAGGCAGGTGGATCTCTGTGAGTTCGAGGCCTGCCTGGTCTACAGAGCTAGTCCAGGACAGGCTCCAAAGCTACAGAGAAACGCTGTCTCGGGGAAAAAAAAAAAAAACAAGGTGGATGAGATAGAGAGCACATAGTGCTCTTATAAGAGGATTTGAGTTTGGCACCCACACTGGGTATCTGGCACCCTCAGGAACTCCAGCCTTCTAAAGCCTTCTTCCAGCCTCTATGGATACCAGACACTCACTTTGTGCACAGACATACATGCACACAAAACATATAGACATAAAAATAAATAAGCTAATAAATGTTTTTTAAAGACCTATCTCTAGCTAAATAACTGTGAACCCCTAAGACTAAATGAAAGTGGGAATGGTGGCTGTAAATAGACAATGGCTAGATAAGAAGGATGCAGATGCTGCTGCTGGAAATAAAATAGAAGAAGGAGCCAACACCAAAGGATAGGGGTGCTGATGTGAGAGGCTAAAGATCCAGGTGAGACTTGTCTTAGCTCAGGGAAGGGAATAATGGATTATGGATATAGGTTAAAGAACATTGCTTTAAAGAAATGATCAGAAATGTATAGTGTGATTTTTCAATGAAGTATATATCTGATGCAAGTCAGATGGAGTGAGTAGAAGAACAGATTTTAAAAGAATGATGAATATTTTCAACAGATTGTACAAATAATAGTGTAGGTTGGAAGACATTGCTGAGAGTTCATCTGTGATTAGAGACAATGAAATCTTAATGGCATCCACTTAAAGAATGATGTGAATGTTGCTCATAATTTCTTAGCAATGTGGGTATGGTAGCAGAGAAGACAAGTGTGCGGCTTTATCCTCAGGATTGGAGATCAAGCCCAGGACAGTCATCAAAGGGATAAGAAAATGGCTGAGTTAGCCACTGGGTGTAAGGGGGGCGCATTTACTAAGTGGAATAAAGGTGAAGCAGTATAGAATTGAAATCGGTATGAACTTGAAGAGCAGGTAAGGTGAGAAATTAGCTAAAGAGAGCAGGAAATGTGTGAGATCATCATGCAGTTCAGACTTTCAGAGATGGAAATGTTTGGGGGTGATGGGAGGACTCAGGGAGTCCTTGGGTAGGCTTCATCTCAGTGAAGATGAAGATTTACAGAGCCTGAGAGGTCAAAATACCCTCAAGCAAACTTGCTAAGTCATTCGTTCCTCATATCCACAAGAGTAACAGTAAGGCCAGAGTGAGGGAAGAGACTATTGATGGGAGAAAGACTGTTATAGGAAGAGTGGACATCAGGAAGATCCAAGCTATGGGAGTGCCTCCACAAAGCAGTCTGTGATGTTCATTGTAGAAGGGGGGTAAGACATTGAGTCATCAGCCTCAGACATCACGGGGAATCTCCTGTAAGATTGTCCATAACCAAATCATACTAAAGTCCAGATTTATATCAGAAACCAAACGACCTCTCCAACTTTTCAACTAGAAGATGCATTGTTGTCTTCAAATGATTTGCAACCCACAGAGACAATGAAGGAACAGGAAACCAGGTTTCCTGTGAAATCTACAGTGTGTGAAACACTGCTGAGAGCTTTACAATGGTTTTCAAGATGTAAACCTCCCTATAGTCTTTCTATAACAGTTAAAAAAAGCACAAGGAAGCCAAAGATCCTGGAATTCAGACGATTCCTAAATGTTATCAGAGGTTGAGTGATACAGCTGGACTTAGAATCGGGATATTTTCACTCTTCAAAGACTGGAACTTTTGCCCCTATAAAGTATAAAATGTATCCAGTTTAAGAGTAGCTATCTCTCAATGCCCCACATTTATACAGAGGCTCTGGTTCATTGAAGACAACCTTTATGGTCCCTTTACCTTAACAAAGTGGTTAGCTCAGGACCTGGCGTGCTACATAGGGGAGGCCAAACAAACATTGAGATTCAACCACAGAATGACATCAAGATAGGAAACGCTTCCAAAGCCGTTAGAAGACACTACAGTGCCATCGGGTGGTAGGGGGGCGGGCTGCTTTGAGCCCAGAGTCAAACCAGCAAGAGAAACTGGGAAAAGAGGGAGGAAACAGAGGCTCAGGTCCAGAGTTTTGAGCGAAGGATTAAGCCTTTGCTGAAATCTACATCTGTTCTGTTACATGAACCAGTAACTTCTCTATTTTGCTTAAGGAGGTTTGGCTTAAAGTTCCTAAGTCAATACCAAAATATGAACTGTAAGCTTTTGCAAGCAGACCAAGGCCTTGAGAAAAGTAAGTGTAAAACAGACTCTTAGGTACACATCTTCTTGTTCAACATCTCATTCTTAGTTCCCTACCCACTCTGACAATATCCAAACGTTCTCTTGGGCAGTTGCTATGGCTTGAGTCTGCTCTCTCCACTCCAGAATCATGCTGACATGTAGTTTTCTTTTTTTTTTTTTTCTTTTATTTTTTTTCTTCGAGACAGGGTTTCTCTGTGTAGCTTTGCGCCTTTTCCTGGAACTCACTTGGTAGCCCAGGCTGGCCTCGAACTCACAGAGATCCGCCTGCCTCTGCCTCCCGAGTGCTGGGATTAAAGGCATGCGCCACCACCACCCGGCGACATGTAGTTTTCATTATGAGAAATTAAGAAGGCGGGGCTAGATGAGCTTCAAAGGAGGGACTGGGGCTCTGCCTTCGCACATAGACTAATCCTTTCATGTGATGAACGGGCTATTTCGAGAGTGGGTCTGATGTGAAAGCCAGCTTGGCAAGAGCCCTCCAGCATGAGCATCTCGTCTCTGGCCATGTGACCATTTGAGGACTTTGCCAGAAGGAAAGTCACAACCACATGCAGTCAGTCCCTTGGTCTTGGTCTAAACCAGGAGTGACAACACTTGCTTCCTCCTGATTTCTTACCTACTGGGTCCTATGAAGTCATTATCAATAGAAAATGAGCTAAGACAGTAGTCTCGCCTTCTCTTTGAGCAATGGGACATTGCACAAGGCATACTCAGTTTGCTCTAGGGTCAAGCCCTCCTCTCTAGTCTCTTGAATGCCTTTAAAAAAATCAGAAATTAACTTAATAGTTTCTCTTTGGTCCCAAGCTGACCTCCTGCGAGAAATTCTAATCTCTAAAAATCTGACTTTATCACACATGCTTAGAGAAAGTTTGGAGACAGAGAAGGGGAGGAGGAAGAGAACAGGAAAGGGGCAAGGAAGAGAAGAAAGGAGGAGGGAAGCCAGTCCATGAATTAAAGAAAGTAGCACTTAATCCCTCAATGTGTGCCAGGCAGTGATGGTGCCCACCTTTAATCCCAGCACTCAGGAGGCAGAGCCAGGTGGATCTCTGTGAGTTCGAGGCCAGCCTGGACTACAGGGTGAGTTCAAGGAAAGGCTCCAAAGTTACACATAGAAACCCTGCCTCAAAAAACCAAAAAAAAAAAAAAAAAAAAAAAAAAAAAAAAAAAAAAAAAAAAAACAAACAAACAAAAAACCAACCAATCAAACAAACAAACAAAACTTCTCTTAATGTGTTGAGTGTCTACATGTACTTTGTCAGTCTTAGATTTTAACAGGGGTAGGGGAAGAAAAGAAAAGCAAATGGTAATTTCTCAAAAAAAAAAGATATATTTTGAATTTTTCTTTATTTTTGAGAATTTCATACATGTATACAATGAAATGAGAACATAAGGAAATGGAATGGTTGAGCTGGAACAGGGAGGGAGTGGGAAAGCAATGAGAGAGATGCCATGATAGAGAGAGATATCATGGGGATAGAGAGAAACCCAGTGATAGGGAAGTTGTCAGGAGTCACCAACCTGGGCTACTAGCAACAGTGGAGAGGGTGCCTGAACTGAACTGGCTTGCCCCAGAGATCAGACTGGTGAATACTCTATGTGTTATCACAGAGATTTTCTACAGTGACTGATGGAAGCAGATGCAGAGATCCACAGCCAGTCACCAGACAGAGTTCCAGGAGTCCAGTCAAAGAGAGAGAAGAGGGATTCTATGAGCAAGTGCATCAGGGTCATGATGGGGAAACATGCAGGGATGACCAAACCAAACTAGAGGGAACTCATGAAAGTTGGATCAATGGCTGTGGAGCCTGCATGGGACTGCATTAGGCTCGCTTCATGGTGAGACAGTTGTGTAGCTTGATCTGCTTGGGGGGACCCCTGGAGGTAGGATAAGAACCCATCTCTGGTGCATGAGCTTTTTGGAGTGAGCTACCAATGGTGGGACACCTCATGCAGTCTTGAGGCAGGGGGAAGGGCTTGGACTTGCCTCTACTGGATGTGCCTCCCCATGGGAGGCCTTGCCTTCTTATGGGTGGAAGAGAGGGGTGGGTTGGGAGGGGGAGGCTGGGGGGCAGGAGGAGGGAAGAGGGGAATCTTTGATAGGTGTGTAAAATGAGTGAACACTTTTCTTAATTAAAAAAAAAAGGAAAAAAAGAAATATAATCATGTATGCCCATTTTCTCCCTCCAGTTCCTCTCGTTTCCCCTGACATGCCCCTTCTTGACTTCAAATTTTTTTAAATAATCCATTAAGTACCATTAGTGCATAGTACTGATATTAAGTACTGATATTGTGCATAGGTGTGACCACCCCCTGGAGTATGGGAAACCTATCCGTGTTCCCTAAACAGAACAATTCCCCTTCCCCAGCGACTACCTACTGCCAGCAGCTCCTTAGAAAGGAGTGGAGCCTGGAGCTCTACCTTATCTATGCCAGAACTTCTGCTGGCTTGGTTTTGTGCAGGGACCCACAGCTGCCGTGGCTTTATAATCGCAATAGCTACGTCATGGCCTGAAGACAGCATTTCACAGTTCACCTCCCCACCATCCTCTTCCTCTTACATGCTTGCCATCCGTGATGTGGGCTTAATACAGATGTGCTCTGTAGGTCTGACTGTTGAGTCTCTCCCTCTCAGCACTGTGACCAGTTTTTCATCTCTCCACTGAGTGCTATCTATTGAAAAAGAAGCTTCTCGGAGCCAAGTGGGAGAGCAGCCCAGGTCAGTTGGTCACGGGAACATCTGACACCAGGAGCTGGAAGGACAGAATGTTTGAATTCTAGGGACCCTTTACATGTAGGCATTGGGAGTTGGGTAAATGGGGAGAGTTTGAAGGGATGTTTTTCATTTTAGATGATGTTTATGTTTTAACATAGGCAAATCTGTAGATATTCTAAATGTTTTATAATTATTGATAATGCCTACAAATATAGACATGGAACTATCCAAAAATGTGAATTATTAGGAAGAGAAAAATCACAAAGCTGGGCCAATTGGTTTTTGTTATAGATCGTCTCTTTCTTCCTCTTCCTCCTCCTCCTCTTCCTCTTCCTTTCTCTCTTTTTCCTTTTTTATTTACCTTCTGTTGTACCGGGGTGGAAGCAAGTGCCCTGCCGCAGAGCTGCATCCTCAGCCCTACAATGGACCCCTGTATACATGTCAAGCAACCTGAGCAGGTAGGCTGTGCGCTGGCTATGTAATTCACAGAATGATAAACACAGCCATTCACCCTAATTTCTATAGCATAGAAGGAGTAATTGAACATAACCTTCATACAACCTTCAGAAATCCAAGAACGGTAACAGAGAGTTCCAGGACTCTGCTGGGCAGGTAAGACATGGAGATCAATTAGTCTTGAGGAGGTAAAACTTGTAAAAGCTGCTACTGCACTGGGCGGCACTGAGTGACAAACAGAAGACATTTGAGCAAATCTCTCCTGTTTAGTTCCCATCTTTCCTTCCAACTTTCACCACACACACACATTGAACATCTTTTCCAAACGCCCAGAGACCATCCCTAACTCTACACCCCACCCCCACACCTCACCCATTCATGTCCCCCCCCCTCCAAAAAAATGCAGCACAGGCATCACAAGGGTGACAGATGAGAAGAACTTTGAGGCTCTGACACTTCGTGACATAAATATTTATGTACCTAATAAAGAGAGAGACGTTCTGATTCGGTTGATGAGGTGCCTGGAAGGAACATCAGGACAAGCTCTCATAAACAGGAATCCCTAGAGCTTCCCGGGAAACAGATGCTCAGGCATGGGCCCTGCTGACAGCAGCCTGTGTGAAACAGGCCCACCCATGCTGGGGGGTCGGCTATTTTTACCAATGCTGTGGTTTATAGCTAACAAATGCTTGATACTCTTGAGTTTCCTCACAGAATTTGGATGAATCATTTCCTCCAACTACCACTCCGAAATGAACATTCTCCTACGCATTGATGTCAGATGGAGGCTTCAGTGGAGGTTCAGCTTCCGGCTATGGCTCTGGACCCACCCTCCTGAGGCTCAGATCTGAGATCAGAACTCTGAGTTCTGGTCCCTGCCTTGCTTCTCAGTGGCCTATGAAAGACCTGGATTTGATGCTTTCTCTCCCTGGTCAACAAAAGTGTGCATTCTACTTGAAGGAACACAAGAGCTAGAGAAGTGAACCATGTTCTGTTCTCACTGCAAAAAATGTGTCTTCACAAACCTAGTAGTTGTACACAGGAAGCAGGAAGGGAGGAAGGGAGGGAGGGAGGGAGGGAGGGAGGGAGGGAGGGAGGGAGGGAGGGAGGGAGGGGATACAGTAGAAACTGGGTGAATCTCAGTGGGTAGAATGCTTCACCAGCATGCATAAAGCCCTGGGTTTAATTCTCAGCACTACATAAACTGGATGTGGGGTGCAAGCCTGGAATCACAGCACTTGGGAGCCAGAGGAAGGAAGATCAGAAGTTCAAAATCATTCTTGGTTACATAGAGAGTTTGAGGCCAGCATGGGACTCACTGAGACACTGTCTCAAATAAATCAATGTAAATGGATAGATAGATAGATAGATAGATAGATAGATAGATAGATAGATAGATAGATAGATAGATAGATGGATGGATAAGCAAGCAAACAAATAAATAAAAATAAATGGTGAACAATGTATGATAACTTGATGGAGTGAGGAAAATGTTATGTAGGTGGGTGAAAAGTGAGTTGATAGCATTATATTTGCTGTCAGAAGCCAGGCAGAATAAAGAGGGACACCGGGCTGTTCATGCTGTCCCTAATAACCATGCAAAGTGGCAACAACACTAATGTTTCAGTTTCTCCATTCCTCTCCAAAAAGAGGAAACATGGAGATATGGATGCATGTCAGTGTGTCACTAATGCCATTGGAAGAGACAAAAATCTGCCACAAAAATCATTTGGCGTCATAAAAATGTTTTAAGATGTTTTAGCCTAGGGGAGATGTCTTATCATATTACCTCTGGCTTTATTGGTTATGGTTTCTTCTGTGTCCTCCTCAACCTGAAGCAAAGACTCTCATCCATGTCTATCAGCATAGTCCTGTGGTCTCAGATACATCACCCCTGGCATCCACACTCAGGCAGAGCAAAGGCAATTAGGATAGCTGATGCAGCCCTCAGAGCTCTGATAAAGGAGACAGGCTTGGAAAATGAGAAAGCCAGTAAGCACCCATTACCTAGTTCCACTTCATTCTCACTTCTGAAATAGACACTGATAATGGAGCAGATACACTTTCCTACCAGGACCCAATGTCCCAAAATCTTCTTCAACACGGGACACCAATTTCTCATGACCAATGGTGGCAAGTTGATAAAATTTGTCAACCTTGATATAAAAGTAATAGAAATTCTTATTTGACACAATCTATTGCTTTTATTAAGAGTGAGACCAGAGCAAGACACCAAAGTTTCCTCCAACTCTCGTGAAGAGTGCAAGTGTGAGAACTAAAGGCTGTGGAAACTTGCAGTCTGGAATTTGAAGGATGCAACTCTTGTCAAAGTAAACATGAGCTGCACCAAGTTCCAATGAACTCACTCAGCTACACTGGAGAAAGGAATCAGAATCATCTGGAAGCTTCTTATCATATCAAAGCCTACATCACCTGCCTGCCCAGAAGCACTTTAGTCTTTCCTAAATCCTATGACATCATAGTCATGTGACATCCAAGTGTGAAACAACTCTGTTTCAAACTCTAAGCAAGGCACATAAGAATAAGGAGGCAGGGAGAAAAAGTTGGGAATAAAATCACATGATGGCTCTTTGTGAAATGCAAGAGAAGGGATGCTAATAGTAGTAAACTGTTGAGTGATAATGACAATGTCTAACATTTATGGGGACATTCCCACAATCTGGGCATGCACTGTATCAGCACATAAACAAGCCTTTGTAGTGGGTGGGGGCAGGCTCTATTTATAAGTAAAGTGCTGGAGCTCACAAGGATAAGAAATTGCTCAAGGTCACATAGAGCTAGAATTCAAAGTCAGAATCCTCTTGCCTGGAAGCCTAGCCCTTTCCTTTTTTTGTCTCAGAGAAGACAAATGGAAATGACATTGGGATATTAAACCTCCATTGCTCACAAAATGGGGCATTTCCCTGGCAGCCTTGCCCCCTCTGGGTGGCAAATATTAATTCATGTGAGCCTGTCAGTTGGGCAAAAAAGAATTATAAACACTGTCCTCAAGAAGGAAAATGTCCTCATGGAGAGTAAGCACGGATAACTACACCATGTAAGAGGTAGGAAATGAAGCAAGCTTGAGGAGCCTCTGCCTCCTCCACTGTCTTAGCAGCTAAGACAGCACTGGAACCAGAGGTCTTCAGAGCTGTGGGATGCAAGTGGTGGTTCTTCTGCTGTCTTTCCTCTAGACAGAGGAACCAAACTGGAAACAAAAAAAAAAAATAGAAACAATTGTGACAAGTCCCAATGGATGGAAACCAAAGACATGGTCAGCTATCCTATAGTCTCAGTTATTCCAAGAGAAGGGATATTGAGGCTCGATTACATCACAGCCCAGGCTTAAATGATGAGAGTAGAAAAATAGAAGCCTATGAAAGGGAATTTTCCATTAGGGGTCAGAATGCCAGCAGTCCAAGAAAGGGATCCTAGAAGGATCCAAGAGAAATAACATTGAGAAATGCAGAAGTAAGTGGCAGATTCAAGAATGAAGGAAAGAGACAGGGCACTATGGCATGAATATAGCCCCACACTGAAGAGCTAGGCAAAAAGAAACTGAACATGACTTCATAGAGTGAAGCCAAGCCTCAAGCACTTGAAAGGAATACTGTGCTTTTTTTTTCCACAATGCACACTAAGCACATGACAAACACTGGCTCATTGCATTCTCAAAATAATGCAATGTCATAATACAGAAAATGTTGTTAGCCTCGTGTTACAGACAAGAAAAGTTTTCAATTTTCAGAGCATCTCAGTTCACAGGAAGTAACATAGCTTGCCAACGCCACCCAGGAGGAGCATGGCAGATGTGAGAATCACACTTGGGCACGTGGGACCAGAATATACTAGTTTTAATGTCTTGCCTTTGTTTCTTTCTGGTTTACTGCACACCAGAAATAGGACACACTTATTTAATATGAGCACCATTTCTAGATCCTGTCTCATGGAGGTTTTCGGTTATTATGTAAAAGCATCTATCAAAAGCATCGAGGATCCTTTGTCAGCTGTGTCCTCCCTTCAGAGTCATTTGTGAAATGCTTACACATTACTCTAGAACATAACCATATTTGGAGATCTCTATCATTGTTGAGCTAATGTTTTGTGTGTTTGCTTGCTTTGAAAACAGGATCCCTGTATATAACCCAGGCTGGCCTAGAATTCACTCTATAACCCAAGCTGGCCCAGACCTTTAGTGCCTCTGGCCTCACCTTCCCAAGTGCTGGGGTAGTGGGCATGAATCACCACATTCAGCAACACATAAAGCTTTAAGGTGAGTTTCAAGCTGATATAAGTGGCATCTTTAGAAAAGGAGATTAGGACATAGACACAGAAAGAGCACACAAAGACACAGGGAGAAAATGGTCATCTGTAAGTCAGGGGCCTCAGGAAGAGCCAGCCCCACTCAGACTTCTTACTCAGGGAATTGTGAAGAAACACATATCATTTCTTTAAGCCACCCTGTTTGAGATGGTTTTGGCCACCCTATCAAACTAGTATTGTGTCCGACTACCTACACTCTAATTGCTGTGTCTTGAACTGACCCAAAAGGGAGTTGGAAAACTGCAAATAAATCACAGAAGAAGGTCGGGTGCACTCAGGTTGGTATTTGGAGGAATTTATAGTCTTCCATTTATGTGAACCAGGACAGTAACAATACAAAGAGATGAGAAATGGAATTGAACGATTATAAGAATTCCATATTATGCAGGACATAGTGAAACATAGTAACTGAGAGTTTATGAAATTATGTCAAAGATGCAGACGATAATATATGGCAACTGATAGTACAAAAAGTAGTATTTAAAATCTAACAAAAAAGAAAATATGAATAAAGAAAACACTTGCTTATTACAAAAAAGACAATAACGAGAAAAGAATAAATGGGACAAAGGACGACAGCAGCAGAGCAACACGGTTAATACAACCATGAGAGCAACTAGAATTTCTTCGGAATGGTCTGAACATGCAGATTTAAAAGCAAAAATTGGGGAACTGGTCAAAAACCAAAACACAATTATATTTTGTTTATGGAATGCCATTCAATTAATTGAAAAATAAAGATACTTTTGATAAAAGAATGAAAAATCGAAACCATGGTAGCTAAATACATACCATGTGGCTATACTGTGAACAACATCAACTTTAAGTCAAGAAGGACTTCAGGAAGAAGGTTACATCACAACGATAGAAAGCATCATGATGTGAAGCTCTCATCTTAAACCCATAGGTACATAACAACATTGATTCAAAATGTATAAAGTGAAACTTGACAAGAAATAGAAAGAGGGTGAGTCGTATTCAAAGTCATAGCTGGAAATATAAATATTCAAGGACTCAGTGAAGACACAGACAAAATAGCAGTGTGGACCCAGAAGATCTCAGAAGGGAAAATATTCGAGTTGACACAGCACTTGGTCAACAATAACATACAACAAAATTGATGATAAAATGTCATAATAGAGGGCTGAGATATGATGACACAGTGGTTAAAAGTGCATGCTTTTTTTCCCCCCCAGAGGAATAAAGTTCAATTCCTAGCACCCATGTCAGTCAGCTCATAATCACCTGTGACCCCAGCACCGGGGACCAGAAGCCTCTGGCTTCAGGCCCCCATGGATGCCTTCCACCCCACGCATCTATAATTGAAAAGAAAATAAATCATTTTTTAAAATTTAAGCCACAAAGAAAATCTCAACAGGTTTGAAAGAATGAATACTTCACAGGGAATGTTTCATGACCAGAATGGAAATTAATTAAAGATCAATATCAGAAGAATAACTCTAAAATCCCAGGTATATAAAAATAAAACAAAATTCTTAGGAACCCACCCATGCATGAGGAAACTTCACGGTGCAAATGAGAAAATGTTGTAAAATATCTGCTAATGAAGGTCTGTGTGTGAAACTATGGGCAAGAAAAACAGTGAACAGAGGGAAATGTGGGGTTTTAATCTCGTATCTAAACCTCAATGGGGTTTAAAATCAAAGATATAGGCTTTTACATACTACACAGCAAGCAAAAAAAACAAAACAAAACAAAAAAACAGTGAATTAAGCTGAAAGAAAACAGAAGAGAAAAATTAGTAACAAGAGCAAGAAAATGTTGTAATAGGAAGCAAGAGAAAAATCACAATTAACATAGCTCCAGTAAGACTTACCAAAAAAAAAATTACAATTAGCAATAACAAAATTCAGCAATTCCCTACAAATATTTTAGCCAGAAAATGTAAAATAATATGAATAATTTGATGCCAATAAATTGAATTGGACTATTTAAGTGAAATGAACAATTAAAAACACAAACTGTAAAAATGAACGTAAGGGAGCTGGGCCGTGGTGGTGCACACCTTTAATCCTAGAACTTGGGAGGCAAAGCCAAGCAGATCTCTGTGAGTTCGAGGCCAGCCTGGTCTACAGAGCAAGATCCAGGACAGGCACCAAAACTATACAGAGAAACCTGTCTTGAAAAAACAAAAACAAAAACAAAAACCAAAAAAAAAAAAAAAAAAAAAAAAACACCCAACATCCCTTGATATGGAAAAACTTTCAGAAAACTGAAACTGCACTCAGAGTCTGTGCTGATGTCCGATGCTCCTGTTACCATCAAAGATCATGCAGACACCCAAGATCAAAGGCCAAGTTAATGTCTCAGGGCCATGCTGCCACTGGGGGCAGTGGTGACCTCCAGACCCAGCTGCTGCTAAGGACCATGTTGGGGTCCATGGTCCTACCACAGGTCGGGATCTAACATGATGTCCAGGTCCTGCATTGCTGGCTAATGGTCATGCAGAGGCCCAGGGTTGGGGCCACAACCTGAGGCCTTGGTGATGTTCAGTGACCACGAACACAGCCACAGGAACCATTTTCACCTGGGTGGCCATTCCTTCCACCCAGAGCCAGGATGTTGTCTGGGCCTAAGCTACTGCCAAGGGCCATGTCTGGGTCCATGATCTAGCTGCAGCTGGGTCTGTGACCAGTGTCACTTCAGGAGGCCTTTGGAATTGTGCAAGATGAAATCAGAGGGCTATACTGAGCCAGCCCCACCCATCATTGCCCTGGGAGAGCTGGCCCTGCACTCAGGAACGAGGGCCCCCACCCCTTACCATAGGCAAAGATGAACCTACCCTGAGGACATGCATGGAGGGAAGCTGACTCCACCACTGCACCTGAGGCTGGTGGCCCCAGTGGTTGACCCACCCTGGCATCTACACTTAGGTCCTGCTGGAGCTCTTAAAGGGACTAGTCTTGCTGAATGATACCTGCAAGATCTCCAAGACAGAAGACATCCCAGAAGAGTTCTGGTGAGGATCTAGGAGGATGGGGGTACCAAAAACCAGAGGCCTTGAACCAGACCAATGGCTCATTGCAATGAATAGTCGCCCGTCAAGCTGATGGGACAAAGGAGTATACTCTGACACACCAAAGGCTCCAGTGCCATCAGGATGGATGAAGAGGTGTGGAGAGTCAGGAGAGAAGGAGAAGCAGAGATTTTCTGTTTCTGGTGTGGCTTTTGTTCTGTTGTGGTTTATTGGGGGTTTTGTTGTTTTGGTTCTTGCTTTTGCTTGCTTGCTTGCTTGCTTTGTTTTGCTTTCTTTTATGGGGGGATGCAACAGGGATGGGGGAGGGATATGGAGGGGACTTGAGGTGGACAGAATTGGGGTACATGCTGTGAAGCCGCCAAAGACTCAATAAAGAAGTAAAAAAGAAAAAAGAAGCGCCACGTCCATGGGCATGGTGTTCTCATTAATTAAGGATAGTTGTCTGACAGCAGCTCAGTTGAGAGTTATCAGCCGTTCTCCATCACACCATCTGAGGAAGTAGGACCTTCCGTTCTGAAGGAGGGAATTCGAACAATGGACCCCAGTGCTCACTCTTTCCTGACAGATCAGACCTTGACTACAGCCTGTTCCAGGAAGACCCTGGAAGCTTGTCAAGTTGTTCACTGGTGGCTTAGTAATTTGGAGTTCTAAGAAAAAATATGAAATGAGTTTATTCCATTGTATTAGTCGGGGTTCTCAAAGGAATAGAACTGATGGAATGAATTTATTAGAACGGCTTACAGGCTGTGGTCCTGCTAGTCCAACAATGGCTGTCTACCAAGGGAAATTCCACGAATCCAATGGTTGTTCAGCCCATGAGACTGGATGTCTCAGCTGGTCTTCAGTATAGTATACATTGAGGTCATGAAAAAGTAGCATCTAATGCCAGTGAATGGATTAGCTTTCTAGCAAAAGTGAGGGCAAACACTTCCTTCTTCCATGTCCTTTATACAAGCTGCTGGCAGAAAGTGTGGCCCAGATTTAAGGTGGAGCTTCCTGACTCAAAAGATCTGGATTTAGGGTGGGTCTTCCCACTTCAAATGATTTAATTAAGAAAAATGCCCAGACACTTGACTTTTAGTTAGCTCCAGATGTAGTCAAGATGACAAAAATAGCCTTCACATCCACAACTGTTTTATATTCAAATGTCAAGATAGTTGGAATATTAAAATCAATTTCATTTTTAATAGTGATATATTCTTACCTTGTATATCTCTAAATACTAAAAGTAATAAATAAATCAGATTATCTTGATTAGCTTTCCAGTACTAGGTCCAAGGCATCTTAGTTAATATATTCCCATGCCACCACCATACAAAGGTGATTTTTAAAGAATTATTTCTTTATGTTGGCTTTGTGTATTTGTGCATCTATGTATGAGTGAGTATCTATGAGTCCAAGTACCCCTGGAAGCCAGAAGAGACAACCATATCCCTGGAGCTGGAGTTGTGGACAGTTATAAGCCATCCAGCATAGGTGCTGGGAACCCACCTTTGATCCTCTGCAAAAGTAGTACACATTTGTAACTGTTGAGCTGTCTCTCCAGCTCTAAGCATACAGTATTTTAGGTTGCTTAATTTATGCTCTTCCCTCATCCTCATCTGGATACATCACATGCATCAGTACTGAAAGGGATTACTGGCTCCAACATGGTACACTGATGCACAAAAATAGTGATGAAAACAGAACACAAATATAACTCAAAATAGCAAAGTAAATGTAGAAAGGGGCAAGAATTCCAGGGCAGTGGATGTTCTGAGACAAATGGAGATTCTGCAATAGCTAATAATAAAACATGTGAGCAGGAAGCAATATCATGAATATGTGAACATAATATTTGTTAGATACTTGTTTCTGGCATATTGTCTGCTGTGCTTTGCCAGATATTGGCAGAAAACTACTGGAGAATTTTGAATCATCTTCTAAAACAGTCTCATAACTCATAAATGACTGATTAAGAATGTTCCTCCACACCAAAGCGATGAGCTCCCTCCCCAAAAGCAGAGGCCAGAGCCAACAGGTCAGCACTCAAAGTTGCATTTTTTTTTCCCGATAAGCACAAGTGGGACAAGCTCTGTGATTGCCAGGAGTCATGAGATAAGAGCAAAGCTTGTGAGAAGATGTTCAAAAAGAATGCTGAATACACTCAAGTTCCTATGGGCATGTTTTTTTTTTTCTGAAATGAAAACTCGAGCAATGAAATGGTCTTTAGCATGGGGAGAAAGAGGCACTATCATAAGTATATGTTAAAAAAATACTTTGCCTTGGCATGAATGATGCCACTCAAGTGCAAAGTTCAAATCAGCACTTGGCAAGTGTGTACTACAAAGAAGACATATTCAACTGTCTCTTAAAATTCAATCTTATTAGAATAATAACAATTACTGATTGGACTGGTTTTTATATTGAAAAGTAGAGCCTCAGTAGCCAACACAAATAGGTAAGCCTTCTAAGCAGAAACTGTCACCAAATCTCAATTTATAGTCTTTTTTTTTCAAACATGTAGTAGATGATGATCAATAATTTATCCCTTGACCTTGAACCAATGTCAAAGAAAATAGAACAATTGGAGCACTTGGTTTTCCTCTGGGTGCACATTTGAACGTGTAGGAAAAGAATAGTCAATAGGAACAAGGCCATGCTGACTCCTGATGAAGAACACCTATAAAATGCTTCTATGAGTTTCCAACAGAGGGAAGAAAGGGGAAAGCATTCTTTACAACATGTCAACTATAGTTAAAGACAGCATCTCTAATCTGTGATCACTTTGTTGTACAGATTGACTCCAAAACACATATGAAATCACAAATAACTCGGACTTACCACATCAGAACCCAAGAATAAAGATGTTCCTCAGAAGCCCATTTAATGAATTCAATAATTGCACTGATAAAAATTCAACTCTCTGTAGTAGCTGGTATTTCACTTGTTGGAGGAAGAAATTAGTTACATACACGAGAAAACGTCAAACCACATATGTCTTAGTACTTGAACAAAACACGTTCAGTGTCCAGGACAGCATGCAACAGAGAGTTAATTAGTAACCTATTCCCTGCTGTATCACAACGAACGTGTTTGAATTTCTGAATTTCTTTGTGTCTAGTTCTAAGCATTGGAAGAGTCACAAGACACTTGTGTCTGTTCTAGATAAAATGCAACTGTGAATTAGGAATCTCTAGCTGGGAGAAATGAAAATCCAGAAAACTTGGCATGGAATCTGACCTGTGGCTTGAGTTATCTGCCTTCAAGTTGAAAATACTTAATGATGTGAAAGTTAGAACCATCATCATTACTGAGGTACATGAATATTTATTAACTGTTTTAATGTTATTTAATTTTAAATTGTAAATATTCTGTTTTAACTGTATCCCAATTTGTGATGATTCTTAACAAAATTTCCTCTCCTAAAGCTTTGATTTAAATTGATCTGTGATTCCCAGGCACTCGAAAGACACCACTGAAGGTGACTCTGAATTCTACCACAAAAAGGTTGTCTCCCAACGCCAGCCCCAGCAAGAACAAAAGCCGGAAGTTCGGCTACATAAAGTCTGAAGGATAGCACTGAGCACAAAGCTGGCAATAAAATGAAAACCCATATCAGCCACCTCCTCTCATCCTGGGTACCAGCTGTATGTCTTATTTTATGATAGCTACAAGTGACAGAGTATTTCTGAAATGCTCTACCAAGCAGGCAGATCCTTTCCAAAGTCAAACACTATCAGATTTCTGCTATTTGGTATGCACTGGTGAACACTCCCCTATTAAACTATCTGTCTTTCACAGTCTTCTCATCCCTCCTCAGACAGAGATCAAAAAGCCTTCCCATGACAAAATACTTGGCTTTACATATTGCGTGCTATGGACATGAGCCATGCTGTCTTTCTTTTCTTCCAACAAGCCTTGCTCCCTCACATAGGGATGATTCTAGAGAACATTTCATCTGCCATGTGGTCCTTGTAACCTCTACCCTTTACCTGCTATGATCTAACGTGAGTTCCCATAGTCATAAAGCTCTCCCTAGCATTTATACCTGCTGTACGTTTTCCTTTTATACAAAGATATAGGAGTCCAGGCTGGCCATATGGTTCGGCCAGTAGAGTTCTTGCTGCATGAGGATCTGTAATCGGACCCCAGAACACAAGTAAAAGCAGCAGTAGTTCCAGTCAGTAACTCCAGTGCTGCAGTAAGGACGGAAGTGAGGGGCAGGGGTTGGGCGGGGAGTGAGATGGAGAGAGGAAGATCCCTGTAGCATATTGGCCAGTCAGCCTAGCTCAATGGATGAGCTCTTGGCTCAGTGGGAGACATCCAAAATTAAGGTAGAAAGCAGTCAGGGAAGCTGTGGTCTCCATATGCCCTCACACATGTTAGTTGCATCCACACCTAAACACACATGTCCATATACCCATATGAACTTGCACCTTTTGCACAGATTCATACACACACGGAAAAATATATAAGTTTAGTAGTCTTTCCTACCTACTTCCAGCTAAGCTTGATGGACCCAAGGATCATGTTGTTTTGTTCCCTCCAGCTCCTAAGAGTAAAATCACTCAGTAAATATTTGACTAAATCAGTAGAAGCAATTTAAGCATTTTAAAGTGGAGTTAAGAGTCTGTAAGCAGGTAGTGTGGAGTCAGATTTTTTTTTCAGGCTACATTGTTGGAGTGGGGCTCAGAATAGGGTGGGTAGACTAAAGAGAGCGCAGTCACAATGTTATTGCCACCCTAGAAATGGGACACTGTGATGACATTCTAGGAAAACAGTAGCGGCTGTCAGCCGTGGACTGCAGAGCTAATGGAGTATAAAGACGAAAGCACATGGTATGGCCTCAGCAAACACAATGGGGGCCGCTTCAAAGATGCTTCGTTGGCCCATGACCAACTTGGTGGATGGAGTGTCAATCAAAAGCTCAGGAGAGAGCACACACAAAGACCCATGTGTCCTTGGGACGAATGCCTAGAGGGACTTCTTGGATTTGGCTGTGAACTTACTGGGATACTCTGAGAGTCAAGTCTGTATGAGAGAAAGTTCTTGAGTCCCCACATAAAGGGAGCTACATATTTCTTGTGTAGTAAGTTACTAGAAGATTTTCTAAGCTGCCAAAGGTCTTTAAAAAAAAATGCAAATGAGCCAGCAGCTCAGGATGTCATCATTTATTGTCTTAGCTACTCCTTCATGGAAACTGGTAATTAAAAACGTGTTACTCTTGCACTAACTTATTCAAAAGTTGCCTACTGTCAAGGTTTATTTTCCCAACTCACTCCCCAGTTTAAGACCAGGGATATGAAATGATTAAGAAGTCTCTGATCTCCCTGTTCTCCTGGTATTTATTTGCTGGTAATCATCAAATCGCCTTTTGAAAAGAGAAGGCTAAGTGGACCTCATCTAGACAGGCGCCTGAACCCATGATGATACTATTTGTTTTTTCACTTAGCCCCGAGAGCTTGTCATTTGGTTTTCTCACTGATTTCCCCCTTCATCATTTTAGAGACAAACAAACCATGACGCAGGAAGCTTTGTTGATACTACAAGGAAGAATCTATGAGATGTGCACTCTATAACCCCACAAGAGTTTGGAAATGAGGCTGCTAATTGGAAGGAATCTAATTAAACAAAAAACCCACCCTTGATGAATGAGATCATTGCTGGTAAAAATAATCACCGAGTGGAGCTGTTGGTGTGCAGCCGAGGTCTGGAACTAATCTCAGGGATGTAGTGCAGGGTTGCACTAGTTTCCTCAAGGAGTTAGAAAAAAAAAAAAAAAGCTACAAACTGGGAGGTGGCTTACACATCACACATCATGTGTATTCTCCTCCAGTTCTGGGGTATGGAAAAGAGGAGTCAAGTCCTAAGAGCTGCCAAGGGAAAGTTGTTGCCATGCCTATCTGCCAGCTGCTCGTGGTCACTGATACTCTTCACTTGGGACAGCATCGCTCTGATGTCTGCCTTTATCTTCTCGTAGGTTCTCTCTAGGTGCCTGCCTGCCTTTAGGTCCAGATGCCCCTTACTACACAGACACGGTGATGCTGTATTACAATGATCATCTTCATCTCTATTTCCAAATGAGCTCACAGTCACTGGGGCTCTGGGAGTTTAGGACATGAATGGCTTATGGGATGACACAATTCAATCCTGACAGGATAATGTGGTTTAAGAAGCTAAAAGGCAGTTGGTTTGATTGCATGCAGAATGCCTAGAGAAGATGGTTGTATCCACAACAAGATTCAGCCTGGAGCAGGAACACTGGTTGATGAGGCAGGGAAAGGGCCGAGTCCATGAGTTACACAGAGGATTCACTAACTTTGCAAGCATTAGAACCACTTTTCCTCCTAACAAAAGCTGACAAAAACACCAATAAAAAGAAAACCAAATTAAGGCCTTCATTTAATTTCATTAAAATAATGAATTTTTTTTAAACACTGTGACTAAAGTTGTGTTAATGGCACCTAGGTTGAGGAGTCCACCTACTGAGTCTCCCCTGACACATTGAGGGTATCCTTGTGCTCAGACAGATACATTCAACCAACAGCAGATTTTATTCCACAAAAATTCACTCATGGGGGATGCCATTGGCCCATCCAACTCCCTTTATTCCCGGCATATAGTTGCTCCTTGGTTCCACAGGGCATTGGTTCTATGGCCCAAATCCTCAGATTTTCAAGTCTTCTACCTATAATTGCATGATACTTGCATTAACCTGCATAAACCCTCCTGTGTACTTCAAACCAGACTACTGGCAATACAGAACACAACCTAACTACTATATAAATACTGGTATACTTTATTAGTTTCTTTCCCTGTTCTTATGACAAAATACCTAACCAAAACAGCTGACAGAAAAGAAAGATTTAGTTTGGATCATGGTTCAACCAGTGTTCCTGCTCCAGGCTGAATCTTGCTATGGATACACCCATTTTCCCTAGGCCTTCTGCATGCAACCAACTGCCTTTAAGCTCCTTAAACCACATTATCCTGTTAGGATCGAATTGTGTCATCCTACAAGACATTCATGCCCTAAACTCTCAGAGTCCCAGTGACTGTGACCTCATTTGGAAATAGAGATGGAGATAATCATTGTAATACAGCACCACTGTGTCTGTGTAGTAAGGGGACATCTGGACCCAGAGGCAGGTGCATTGGATCAGTGGAGACATAGCCCCTGGAGCACAAGGCTGCTGGTCACCTTGAGTCTGAAGTCAGGAAGCAGAGAATGATGAACCATTGAACAGTTCATTTTCTACATTTTGTACAGTCTGGTACTCCAGCCCCTGGTAGAAAAATGCTCACAGAAAAGTCAGAGATTTGTCTCTAAAGTGATTCTAGATTCTGTAAAGTTGACAGTAAATACAACCATCACAAGTCCACACCCTTGACACCAAGCATATCACTTTAAATCCATAATCTTCTACCCCTTGACCCCATAGGCTTATGGCCATCTCACAATGTAAAATTCATTTATCCAATTTCTAAAGTCCCCTGAGTCTTTATCATGCTGCTCAAAAACAGAGGAGTCTCCTCTTCTGAGACCCCCTCAGTCTTACATCTTTCATGCTTATAAAACGGTGTCACATTGTCAACCCTACCAGGTAATACTGCCAACAGGAGATATAGGCTGGCCCCTCAGACCAAGGTTACATCCACATGTATGTGCTAACCCTGGAGGAACGCTTTCCACGGCAGTTGTTTTCCAACAGGGAATTCCGTCAGCTCTATTCTCAATTTAGGCTCTCTCCCTTAAAATGGATGTGGATTTTTTTTTCCTATTGTCCCAGTGCAGAGAGCCAGGTTTCTCTTTAATAACACTGATCTCTCCCTCTCTCTCTCTCTCTCTCTCTCTCTCTCTCTCTCTCTCTCTCTCTCTCTCTCCTCTCTCTGTCTCTCTCTCTGTCTCTGTCTCTCTTCTCTGTGTGTGTATTTATTTTTTACATCAGGACCACAGTTCCCCCTCCTTCTTCTCCTCCCAGTCGCCCCACCCCACCACCTCCCCTCTCACTCAGCCCTCATCCATTCCTCCTCCGTTTCTCCTCAGAAAAGGGCAAGCCTCCCATGGATATCAACCAGTCAGGGTATATAAAGAATAACACTAATCTTTTTAAATAATTAATCTGCTTTCAAAGCTGTCTTGTCTTTGACTTTAAATCGATCTGCATTCTTCTCCATCTTTGTGCTCACTTTTTGTTCTCTATCACTGAACTTGGACAAGAGCAGGTAGCAGCAGTGATGCCACAGCCTGAATGTTACACCGCCTTCAAGTTCCCTCTGCCTAACAAAGTAGTTCACTAATTTTAACTCAGCCTCATTCAAGTTCTTGGAACACACACAGAGTGAAGCCAGAGTTTTTGTTGGAACACAAAAGGAATGTTCCTATTCCCAGTTCTCAGTAGAGTCTTCATTTCCCCTGAAACCTCAGGAACTGAGCAGCCACTGTCCATGTTTCCCTCAGCATTCTGGTCTTCCAAACTCCTGCCAGAAAGGCCCATTAAGCTCTGTGTACAGCATTCTAGAATTTTCTAGCTCAAAGTTTCAAACCTTTCCACATTCCTCCTGCAATCCAATTCTAATTGCCTCAGAAACACATCAAGTTTTTCACAATGTTCCCACTCCTCAGTATCTATTTTCATGGTGGTGGATGGTAGAGTGTGGTTCGATGGAGGTCATGGTCAGAAAGGAAGAGTGATGGATGCTGAAACACAGATAGCTTTGTCCTTGTCTATACAGTCTTGGATTCCAGCTCATGGCATGGTGCCACCTACATTTAAGATGGCTGCTCCCCATCTGATCTAGAAAATTTGTAACATATAAGATCTGACTCCAAGGATATTGTCCAATTGGAAGCCAATATAAACTATCACACATACTATATTGTTTATGGGAAATTACAAGAAAAAAATCTGTACATGTTAAAAGACACATTTTAAGAAAATATCTTGATCTTGGATTTACTGGATCTGTACACCTGTTAGCATCTCATTAGGAGATTATCCAGTTAAGATGATTCACGTGTCCAGTTTATTCAACAATTGTACATCCAGTTATAAAGTAGAGTGATGGCCTCTGGTTTGTATATCGATGTCATATGAGTTTGTCTATCTTGGGGTAAGGACTCCAGATCCCTTCTAACTCTTGTGGCCACATATGGAACTTGGATCTGCAAGCAGAGAAATGGACTCTAAAGGCCTCAGGAGGTAATGGCAGCTCAGGAGACTTGGCTTCCTAACATGCCCCATTCTTTGCATCTAACCAGCTCCTAACAGCTTCCTCTGACTTGTGGAATACACATGCTAGAGGCCTCTCGATATTATCCCCAGACTCTTTTCAACTCATGTTGCTGGTATCAGCCACAATCTCTCACCCACAGCCATTTTGATTCAGATACTACCAATTTGTTGGGGTGGGGGTGGGAGGTAGTGGCCAGGGCTACCTGTGCATTGTACAATGTTTAAAACAGACTTGAATCCAGGATCCAACTTACTAGGATGTTAATAGCATTCTCCAAGTTGTGACAATCAGAAGTATCTATAGATATTGCCAAATGTCCCCTGAAAGAGGATAACTCCCAAATTAAAAATAATATTCTAAGTGAGTACTCTAGAATTAGAGAAATACTACATTCTATTATATCCAATTAAGGTGATGAATTAATCTATACTAGCCAAAGATTATCATATAAATATTATGGCATGAGTCATCTTACTTGACAAAAGGTAAGTAGCCCCTGAGTACTGTTGTTGCAGTTATGAGGGCAAATGCTCATGAGACTAAGAAATGTATATTTGCCGGAGAAAGGTACTCCCTTACCTGCAGTGGTCAGGGTGGATTTCCCAAAGAAGCTACATTCGAACCATATTTTGAAGTATGAAAAATTATCCAGTCAGTCAGCACAAAAAGGTGAGTGTAAGCAGCAAGGAAAGATGGGAATGGATGGATGAATGAATGAATAAGTGAATGAATGAATGAATGAATGAATGAATAAATAAATAAATAAATAAATAAATAGGCCCTGATCTTTAAGAACTTACTAAGACAATACTGTTTATTCCTGCCAGTTGCAAACAAATCAATCAAGCAAATTTGTAATGCAATTAACTAATTAGTTCTTCTCAAATCAAGCACCCTGTCTAACTAATCCTGGCCCTGTCTAGAGAAAGTCTGGAAGAAGTGAGAGGCTACAAATGAGAAGGCAGTGCTGGCACGGTGGCCACAAGCACCAGCAGCCTGCAGATGGGTTGCTCCACTGTCATTGGGACAGCTGGACCTTGGGCTTTGGGAGGTGCCATGCTTGGCTGGTGGAATGTCTCCCAAAGTCCTTTAGGGTTTGGCCTCCATAGTGGACTTGCTGGGATGGGGTGGAACCTTTAGGAGGTAGGGTCTAAGAGCAGGTCTTATGTCATTAGAGACATTTCCGTGACAAAGATGGTGGGACTTTATCCTCTTTTCTCCCTTACTTCCTGACCATGAAGTTGCTCTGCCATGCACTCCCCACGTAACGATTCATTCTGAATGTCAACCCGATTAGATTTCCAAGCATCTAGGCTCTTATTGGGATACACTTCTAGGGGTGTCTTTGAGAATGTTTCCAGAGATGTTTAACTAAGGAAAGAAGAGCTACCCTGAAGATGAGCAGCACCATCCCATGTCCTGGGGTCATGGACTGATCAAAATGGGGTGAGAGAGGAAGGAAGGCTGAGCAGAAGCCTTCATCTCACTCTGCATCCCAACAGGGGAGGCCATGGACCAGCTGCCTCATGTTTCTCCAACCATGTTTCTCCCACCGTGATAGACTCTATGCCAAGAACACGCATGAAGACAGACCCTTCCTTCCTGAGGTTACTTCTTATCAAATATGAGGTCACATCAAGAACAGTAACTGTTATACCCTACCATGATGTTCTGTCTCCCCAGAAGCCCCAAAGTAAGAAGAACCATCAAACATGAACCAGAGCCTCTGATTCCATGAGCCAACATCAACCTCTCTGAGAGCTAGTCATCTCGGGTACTTGTTACAATGACAGAGAAGTAACACAGGGAGAAATTTTCATGTTAAAATGCATGATAGCCATGGGATTTGTGGGTTTTTTAAATAATAGCTATATATATATATATATATATATATATATATATAGAGAGAGAGAGAGAGAGAGAGAGAGAGAGAGAGAGAGAGAGAGCATGGAGGTCCCTAGGACGACTGTGGCTTATAATAAATTTCGGTTTTACTCAATTATTGAAAAAAAATAGCCAAATGAATGGAAACACATGAACTATGAACCAAAGGCTGAGGGGCCCCCAGCTGGATCAGGCCCTCTGAATAGGTGAGACAGTTGATTGGCTTGATCAGTTTGGGAGGCAACTAGGCAGTGGGACCAAGTCCTGTGCTCATTGCATGAGTTGGCTGTTTGAAACCTGGAGCTTATGCAGGGACACTTGGCTCAGTCTGGGAGGAAGGGACTGGACCTGCCTGGACTGAGTCTACCAGGTTGATCGCAGTCCTCAGGGGAGGATTTGCTCTGGAGGAGGTGGGAATGGGGGGTGGGCTGGGGATAAGGGGAGGGTTTGGGAGGGGGGAGAATAGGGGAAAAATTAAAAAAAAATAATAGTATAGTGGTTTTCTCTTTTTTTCTTTACATGTAGAAACTGTACATGTGCCACATATACAGTGATTTGGAGATAAACATGCACTGTTAATATCTTTACATCATCACAGACAGAGACATATGCAACACATTTCAAAGGCTATCTTTTTATTTCCTTGTCTTTTTCCTTTCTTTTATTTTTGTTACTAAGAATAAAACATAGGGTCTGTCTTCCCAAAAATTTTGTTGTTGTGAGACAGGATTTCACTATATACTCCATGCTGGCTTTTGTGTCTACAACACAGTGTTGTTAACTCTAGGCATCATACTCTCTAATAGAACTTCAGAACACCATCTTCCATATAGGAGAAGTCATATGCAAGCGAAGTCACATGGCACTTGACTATCTGGGCCTGGTTTGTTTCACTGAGCATAATTTCTTCCAAGTCAGTACATGGTAACAAATGGCAAAAAATTTTTTATTTATCTAAGATTGCATATAGAACATTTTATATATTTATCCATTCCCACAGTAGACATTGATAATGTTTCAATACCTTGGTGTTGCAATGATATACATAGGAATATGGCCATCTCTTCCAGGTCTTCACTTCAGTTCTTTTGGATGCATACCATAGTTCAAGTCCCAACTTTTTGAGGAATCTCCATAACATTTCCATAAAAGTTGTGCCAATTCACATTCCTACCAGGAGTATACTCAGGTTTCTTTTTATTCACACTTTCATCAAGGCTTATTTTTTTTTTAAAAAAGTAGCCATCTTAAATAGATGTTAGGTGGTTCTGATCTATTTTTCTGATTATCACTTTTGAGAACCCTTTTGTCCTGTGCTAGGAACTGAATCCTGAGCCTCATGCATGCATTCTACACTGATTCCAGCCCACACTTTGGACACTCAGATACATTCAGATCTGTTGTCTGCTTTTAATGCTGTTGTTTGTTTTTATGCTACTGAGTTAGATGGGTCCTTTATGTGTTTTGAATACTAATACTTTCTCAGGAAAGATGCTTAATGGCTTTGTTAATGCTAAATTTAAGTTTCTGTCCCTAATCTGACTGGCCTTATTGCTTATTAAAGATCTTTGAAAGCATTTAATGTGATCTTTGCATGGTACAAATGAATCTTATTTTTTTTTAAACAATGAAAATTATACGAGACAAATAAGTTTTTTTCCCTACAGTTTAATAATATGGGGAGGAAGTGTCTATATTCTGTACTAAGGCATGCTTGGGGAGCTGGCAATCAAATGGAAGTTTAGATACTGTCTATAATACAGACAACAAGGACCTTCTGCCAGTAATAATTATATGTGAGCTGTCATGTCATGAATTCGGCATTCAGAGGTGTTAAAACTACTGCCATTTTCCAGACTCTGCCTCTATAATATATACAAGAAACACAAATATCATAATCCTCAAGCCTACAGTTATGACCCAGTCCCTCTTTGTTCTTCCATGAGGCTAGCTAGCATAGGGTATAACATAGCAACCTGGGACTCCACTTGATTTGGGCTATGCACAAATTCCACTTCTAATATTTCACTTGGCAGTCTAGAACCTTTATTTGCACCTTCTGTATATCCCACACCAAACAATGCACCTAGCAACCCATTAGCAACTTAGAAACACCACACCTGCATTGAGCTGTATGTATAGTGCTCTCTGAACAATGGAATGCTTCTCTTTCCTTAATGCTCATAAAACTTAGATCTAGTCTTTGTGCAGCAGTTATGTCTGGCCATGCAAGTAGGAAGGTTGATCAAATAGTATCAAGTTTGGGACACATGTGTTATAGCATGTAAACTGTGTCCTCAAAGTAGACTTTCAGAGAAAATCTCCTGTCCATCATCATGCCTATGTATATGGGCATACCTATGGTTAAAATCAGATGCATTATGGGAAGGTACTTATACAGTAGAAAAATGCTTATCTATCTTAATCTGTCAATCAAAATAGACTATGGCTTCTTAATACCATATCAATGTTAGTGTGGTGGTTGTCAGATTCCAAAGAAACCCGGAACAAGGCTCACTCAGTACCTGTGACACCTCCCAGTGCTTCTTGACCCACCCCCTAAACTTCTTCATCACAGGGGCTTAGCTTTTCTATCTCCCAGCTTCTCTATCTTATTTCGGCCACATGCTCTCCTTGTCCTCTTAGTCCTCGGCTCCTCTTTTGGTTCACCTGCCCTCGCTCCTTTTTTCTTCCTTCTTGCCCACCCCCCAGCATGGCATGGTTCAGTCTGGACCCTTCCAGACACCTCTGGCTGTACTCTCCCTCATATCTACAATAAAATCCTTCTCCTTAACCGTATGTAGGGGTGATCATGTCCTCATTTTCATTCAGTGGTTTGAATAAGAGAGGCCTGCACAGGCTCGTATATTTAAATGCTTAATCACCAGGGAATATAACTCTTTGATAGGATTAGGAGATGTGACCTTGTTGTATGAGTTGTCAGTCGGGGTGGGCTTTGAAGCCCATGCCAGGCCAAGGTTCTTTCTCTGCCTGAGGTTCAGGATGTAGAACTCAGGTACTACTCCAACACTTGACAGCATGCTGCCATGCTCCCTGCCATGGTGATAATTTACTAACCCTCTGAAACTGCAAGCAAGCCCCCAATTAAATGCATCTTTTGTGAGACTTGCCTTGGCCATGGTGTCTCTTCATAGCAACAGGACAGTGACTAAGACAGGCAGAAACCAACTTTGCATTCTCTCCTATCCATCTTTCATAAAACCATACTCAATTCAGCTGAAATGAAAGAGAAACAAGACAAATCAAGTGTTGTTATGAACTGATACAAAACTTTAGAGAAACAAAGGATGTTTACCTTATATCTTTTGATCATGCAGTAAGGACAGTCATGTTTTTTCTTGTACAGATCATAGGGGAGAAGGTTGGAGAGTTCCAGAGGCAGATGTAGAATGACAAGACTCAGCACCTACCTGAGGAAGAAGCTTAGCTCTACCACAGTTTTGAGGTTTAGAGTACTGTTCATGTTGATGCATGACTCAATCTTCTGTCAATCAAGCTCCAAAGCTAGTAAGACCTTCACTCAGGATTAAAAATAAATATATCATCCTTAATCATATGGTTTCACTACTTCATACCTGAGCTCACTGAATTTTTCACACTAGCCAGTGACTGGTATATTGTCCTAAGTATGGATCTCCTATGGATTCACTAATGATCGTGATGTCACTTACGTGCCCCATTTCATGCCTTCCAGAATCTTCCCCAGTGACAAATTCTTTTGAAACTCAGCACCTGCCTGCCTGTTTCCTATTCAAATTCAGGACACAGTACTTCCTGCTTTGAACCCCACTGTGTATTCAAATGGCCCATTTGGTTATAAGTATCTCTCTTCTACTAAAAATTTAATTAATCCAGATGCTTATAGGATTTTAGCTAATCTAATGTTCCAGTTAACTCCAGGTTGACTATAAAATAGTTTTCCTTTCAACCTATATTGTTACAAATATGGCTGAACTGCGGGCTTGCAGCTTTCCTTCAATATCGGGACACAAACCTTTGTTGGGAATAATCTTCTTCAGGCATTCTAGAAGAAGCACTAATACAGGCTTCTTTCCTGAGGTCTTTCTTCTGGGTAGGAGAGGTGTCCATGCTGGTATCTTAAAGCCATCCCCCAAGGCTTTCCTTGGGTTTAAATATAGATATAAGATTTGTTTGTTTGATCTCTTGCTCCATCCAGGATTAAACTCTGGTCACTTTCCTTCTAGTCTTTTGTTGTGTGGGTGTGTGTCTTTAATAGTCTGGCCTGAAATAATCTTTATGTGAAAGAGGGGGGGAAAAAAGCTAGTCAAATCAAGTTGGCCTCTTGGGGCCTTTTGCCTTTATATTTGGTCCATAAATTCATAAATTTGGGCTTAGGTTTATCAGATCCTGTGTAAATGAGAAAGCCAGGTTTACTTAAGTTCAGGTTAGATTCAGGTTATTTGTGTACATGGCAGGAAGTACAGGTTCAGTCACATGTACAGGTGCAGATGGAGGTCAGAGGACAACCTCAGTCTGCCGTAGAACCTGGAAGAGTCAACAGAAAATGAAAGCTTCATTTTTAAGCCACTGATGAGAAGTGATTACTATAAATTGTTCTGGATAAAAAAAATATTATCACACTATTTTTCAATTTCACCCATATCTTTAGAAAAAACACATATCAGAAGAAAATAAGAAATAGAATGACCAAGCTAGTAAGAATAGTTCAAAATTTTCTGTGTTCAGTACTTGGTATCAAATCTAAGATTTATGTGGGCTAGGTCAGCTTTACATACCAAGTCTAGGCTTGCTGAAAAACAGGTCTCAATACATAGCACAGTATAGCCTTGAACGTACCATGTAGTCCATACTGGCCTTGAACTTGTGGTCTTCTTTGGGAAGCTTTTGCTTCCTGTTGTATAGCTATTTCCTTTGAATCAAACCATTATCCCTGGAAGGAGGAGTGAGTCTCCTTAAGACTCAAGAAGTAAACACAACTCACAAGTTTCAGGAAGCTTCTGAAACTTGCTAGTCATATGAGCAGTAACAACTCTAGAGAGGAAACTGATCTACTGGACTATATTAAGTTGTGCAAGGCAATCCAAGGATTCTACTTCAATGAGTCACCACCCATGCCAGAGTGGGCCTTTCAGTGATGCTGCTACTGCCTTTGAGTTACTAATGTTCCTCTAAGTAACCTGGCCCATCCCCACTCCTGTAAGTAAACTCTAAAATGAACTCACTGGTTCACCACAATAGACTTGAGTGGAATCATTTCTTCAATCTGTCATCAATGCCCTTCTTAGGTGAGTAGATGTTTATTCCTGTCTCCCTAGAAAAAGTGACACATTATGCCCAAAGTGCTAAAATCACAGGCATGTACCACCACACTAAGACTTTAAAGTCAATTTTTATATTTTATAGTCCTTGGGAAAATAACATTAGAATTGTTTTCATCCTTTATAGTCTCACATTTGAATCTAAGCTAATTATGAATCAAGCAGTAACAGAAATATCAAGAGAGGCTGGAGTTAAGCTCAGCTACTGAGCCATTTGCCTATCACTATGAGGCCCCAGATTCCATTCCTACCACATGAAGAAAAGGGTACCAAGAGAATATCTCAATCACAGAGAGGGAAATAGGCAAGTTTTAGAAAGCACCTATCCAGATTTTCCTGCTTGATATCTTGCATATTTTTTTGTTTCAATCCCATTTTTTCAATTAAATTTTGGGATATAGTTACCCCTCACACTGTTATATAAAGATTTGGATAGACTAACAACATCACATTATCTTTCTTTTATATATTTATATTGCGTTTTGTTTTGTTTTGTTTTGTTTTGTTTTGTTTTGTTTTGTTTTTGAGACAGGGTTTCTCTGTGTAGCTTTGCGCCTTTCCTGGAATTCACTCTGTAGTCCAGACTGGCCTCAAACTCATAGAAATCTTCCTGTCTCTGCCACCTGAGTGCTGGGATCAAAGGCATATGCCACCACCACCCAGCACATTATCTTTCAAAGAACAATCCTGAAAATAAAATCTGACTTCAGTCCTCAGCCACTCCCACACTTTCATGTATATATGAACACAGTACATCACTCTTATATACACACTTCCACATATAGGGGAGGGGAAGTTTACCCCAAAGAAAACATCACTGCACTGTGATCCCAAGCCACTCTACATAGCAGGAAAAGCATAGAATGCCTTTCAGGTGACTTTCATTTATATTCAGCCTTTTTCTCAGAATGTTATATACATCATCTCATTTTGGTTTGCAATTCCTCTAATATCTTTTAAAATGAAGAAAGTCAAACATTCTTTTTCCATTAATAGACTTCTCCATTTAGATATTTTCCTCCACTCTTTTCCTGTTTTCCTCCTTCACTCTTAAGTAGGATGTTTTGTACAAAAGTGGGTCATAGAAAACTGTTAATGTCAAGTCACTCAGAGGCCATTAATCCACCTTCCAGGGCTTAGGAAGCAATATAAAACAGCACCAGGAAGCAATTTAGGCAGAAGGCGCTAGTATTTCTAGTATACTTCCCTAAGGAAATGTCTCGGTTGCAAGAAAATGAACAATTTTATATACTGTACTATTTTCAATGTCTTTTAAAAACCCCCAAATTTTAAGCTCCTAGAGGTTAGTTAATGAAAGCCAATCCTTATTATAGTATATCTGGTTAATGGTTTGGCAAATCACTTTTTAAAAAGCCATCAGATCCAAAGCAGGTGAAGAGACACAAGACCTGGGTTCAGAGTCAGAAAAATCTTGGTTTTATCTCTGATCTGCTATCAAGCTGTGACAGTCACACACTGTTTATTAGCTGCACTTCTCTCCTGCAAATTGTGAAATGTAAGCTAGAAGGTTATTTAGGTTCCATATAACTTTAGGATATTTCTAGTATTTAGCTCATTCAGACTGCACATATTTACTAAATTCTGATCTAGTGTCATACCCTATTGCAGAGTATGAGAAAATGATAGATATATAGATGAGATAGATAGATAGATAGATAGATAGATAGATAGATAGATAGATAGATAGACAGATACATAGATGGATGGATGGATGGATGGATGGATGGATGGATGGATGGATGATGCACCCTCATTCATCCAAGTGCCCACTTGGTATAACAGCAGTATGAACACACTTGGGTAAAGCATACCTACCAAGTATTGTCATTACGTTCAGTTCCATCATTGTCTCTCCTTATTGATACACACACACACACACACACACACACACACACACACACACGGTGATATTGTGTTCCCCAAAATATTGTGCACCCTAATAAACTTATCTGGGGTCAGAGAACAGAACAACCACTAGATATAGAGGCCAGAAAATGGTGGCACACATGCCTTTAATCCTAGCATTCCAGAGGCAGAGATCCATCTGGATCTCTGTGAGTTCAAGGCCACACTGGAAACAGCCAGGCATAGTGACTCACGCCTTTAATCCCAGGAAATGTTGGCAGGAAGCAGAAAGGTATTTAAGGCATGAGGACCAGGAACTAGAGCTGATTAAGCTTTGAGGCTTTTGAGCAGCAGTTCAGCTGAGATTCATTTGGATGAGGACTCAGAGGCTTCCAGTCTGAGGAAACAGGATCAGCTGAGGAAACAGGCGAGGTGAGATGGCTGTGGCTTGTTCTGCTTCTCTAATCTTCCAGCATTCACCCCAATACCTGGCTCCCAGGTTTGATTTTATTAATAAGACCTTTTAAGATTCATGCTACACACACACATGCACGCACATACACACACACACACACACACACACACACACACACACACACACACACACCAGCAATAACAGCAACCAAACAATCACCACACAAAACCACACCAATCAAACTGTGGGCCAATGTCCACCACATTCCAACCTCACTTAGCTAAAATGTATGTTTGAATGGGTGAGTTCTTTGATATAAACTGGACATCTGGATGATCAAGGCTGTGGGAAAGGTAGATCCCTGGTTGGAAACTCTCCTTTAAAGCCAGCTCTATGTGGAAAAGTCATGACAGTTCAGTTGTGAAGTCTGCATTCTGCCCTATCTGGAGTCTCCATTAATTAGTCTTATTGTCAGAAACTCAGCTACAAGATGCTCATTGCTTTCTTTGGTCTAGTATTAGCCCTAGTTAAAAGGTGGGTCTTAATCCTTTGGATTATACACTATGCCTGTCCTAATCATTTAATGCTTGAGCAAACTGAGTTGATTGATTCTACCTTTTAACAAATAAGAAAAAAAAGTGCAACTTAAACTGTTCCAACTCCTTTGTTCTAAGTGAGAGCTGTGGGTATTGACCCTGGCAGGGAATCAGGGAAGGGGCGGGGCTTAGTGCTGAGGTTTAAATAGAGGGTAAAATAGAGAAAAGCTGGGATGGTATCTAAGGCACAGTCATAATTGAGGCTTAAGAATCTAGCCCAGAGGTGGTGGCACATGCCTTGAATCCTGGCACTTGAGAGGGAGAGGCAGGTGGATCTCTGTGAGTTCCAGGCCAGCCTGGTCTACAGAGTGAGTTCCAGGACAGCCAGGACTATAACACAGAGAAACCCTGTCTCAAAAGAAGGAGGAGGAGGAGGAGGAGGAGGAGGAGGAGGAGGAGGAGGAGGAGGAGGAGGAGGAAAAAGGAGGAGGAGGAGGAAAAAGGAGGAGGAGGAGGAAAAAGGAGGAGGAGGAGGAGAAAGATGAGACTCTAGCCTGAAGAAATACTAATCCAGAAGGACAAAAACTGAGACCCACAGGACCAGAAAATGAGAAACCCTAGCATAGAACACAGGGACTCAAAACAAAGGTTAGGAATGGTGTTGTAGACGTTTGTTAAAAGGCTGGGATATAAAGTCACAGGAAGTTTTATAAAAAGCTGGGGAAAAAAGGCCAACTCAAAGAAATATGTCATGGAAGAAATAAAATTTGCAGAGGAGGAGAAGTTGGCTCAAATATAGGAGAATGTCCCAAAGATGAATTAGACAGTCTTTGAATGGCCATTGAGCTCTTCTGAAGGACTCAAAAGGAAGATATGTATGTGTCAGCAAAGTCTTGGCTTCAGTCAAAGTTGTATGTAACACCTCCCACGCAGACAGCGCAAGAAAACTGGTTTGTGCTAATTGTCTTTGCTTATTCCAGCTGCTCTGTCTCCAGCGGAGACAATTATGATCGTGGTATGGATTTGGCAGTCCAGTAGAACAACTGGCGTTTTCTCACCACTAGTTTATCCCAGAATACCCGGGAAGCTGCAGAACCAAACCACACAGAGCATGTGAAAAGCCCACTTCTGGATAGGCTCTTCAAAAAAGCAGCATACTCATGGGATGCGCCACGTCCCACTGCTTTGTCTACCTTCACCCCTGCAGAGAGCGTTCCATGGGGGCATGGACTGTTTTGTCTGTTCTTATGAGTCCTCTGTGCCTCGCGGAATCGGGCCCCTGGTGCACAGTTCTTGGATGAGCTCAGGAAAGGATAAACACAGAAGCCCATTTTACAATCAACCACCTAGATCCGATCCACTATAAATAACCACTCAAGGCTCTCCGCACACAGGTCTTAACCCGAAGCTGAGTCACCAAGATTAGATACAAGTTCAGGACAAAGGCATTTGCTTACCTAAAGCTCTCTGGTACGAGAAACACATCCGCTGGGGCCCCTGTCAGTGTGAACTGGAGGCTTCCCTTGCTGGAGATAATAGCGTTTTGTTTCCCTGTCCTTCCTACACGCCTGGCCATGGACGCACTTTCTGTTTGCGCTTCTGTCTATCTTAGGATGCAGCTCTACATGGGTAGAAAAGATAAGGACACAGAGGCCTGAAAGGATTATAAGAAGGCAGTCTGGTCTTCGGTTTTTAATGGCTCCAGTGGCAATAGACATTGGCAGCTTAAATTCTGCCTGAAACTTAAGCTTATTAGTGTTTCTGGCAGCCAAGGAGACCCTATCCGAAATGATAAATAAAATGGGCTAGAGAAGAAAAAGAACGCAAGCACTTGTTCCCTCTGGAGGATGCCCTGTGGAGCTACAGGGTGCTTTTCAATATCATCTAGAATATTGCAATAACTTTGTTTTAAAGTTCTTGTGGTGTGCCATTATAAACGTTCAGTCTGCTTAGGAAACTTGACATTTAGAATAATCCAATTCCCAGGGGTTGCAGAGAGTGAGGGGTCCACTTAATTCAAATGGTCCACCTCTTGCTCTCTAATCAACACTGAGAGCCACACCCAAAAAAGACCCTCAGAAGAGAAGCACATAGAGGACTCTCCATTTAGAAAGAGTTCAGCCCTGGTGAGCTGGAATCAGCATCCCCCGGACTCTCCTCCATTCTCTGGGGAGAAGACACAAGCAGGCTGCCAGCCACTGTGGGTTAGAGGCAGATGCTGACTGCCATTTCACCTTCTATGCCAGGG
Organism: Peromyscus maniculatus bairdii; assembly: GCF_049852395.1. Classification (NCBI taxonomy): domain Eukaryota; kingdom Metazoa; phylum Chordata; class Mammalia; order Rodentia; family Cricetidae; genus Peromyscus; species Peromyscus maniculatus. The sequence continues at coordinate 85,297,225 of NC_134862.1, forward strand.
GTTCAAGTGACACTCCTGCTGTCTTTGTTGTGTTGTCTAAAGAGAACTTTCATTCATGCATTCCAAGGAGCAGCACACTGGCTGGCTACGGGAATAACATCATGACAGCTGGATCTGCTGGGCAAAAAGTGGTATGTACTTTGGATGTACTGATTTGTACGATACATATAAAAGTGAGCGACCAACTCTACGAAGATTAAGGAATCTACTGCATTGGTGAAGTTTTGGCAACATGCCAAAAATCTTGCCCAATTTTTTTTTTTAGCAAGAATGGAATCTTGATATTCTTATCACTTTAGGCAGAAGTCCTTCAACTTACTGATTAGTGGATGCAGAAATGTAACAATTTAGAGCTCTACCACAGGGATGGCAGACCCCCATGGTGCTAGAAGTGTATGTGGTAAAGACACCTGCAAAGTTCTCTTGGAATTTCTAGAAAGTTCCAGGATTTTAGAATAAGTACTTTTCAGAATGCCCTCCTACCAGAATTCTGTATCTTTGCAGAGGCTGAACTCTGACTTTAGGTCATCAAGCTTGCATGGGACCAGGGCTCTCAAATCAAGAGCTGCTTCTGAGTAGATACCAATCAACTCAGTAGCCATGTGGGCACACCAGCAAGCCCCTGTACAATGTTATATCTGGGGCCAACCATGATTGGGGACCATCAGGCATGAATAGACTGCATGAACAAGCAGTCAAGCTCCAACCTTGCCTGTCCTATGGCACCAATGCCATTCACTCAATTGACACCCATACCCTACTACAGAATTCTCTATACCTAGTTGACTAGGGTAGAAAAGTTCTGGAGCTGGTTTACAAAGGGTCAGTTGAGTACCCTGCTGTGAACTAGGGAAAAGATGACTGTTATACTATGACTACATTCATGTGTGGCTCTAAGACCCAGTGACTAAGGAAATCTTCCAGGTAGGGTAAGCCACAGCATGTGCCTCCCGTTATCCATTCAGGACCTATGGAGACCACTGTCTGCTGAATCCAGAGCTGATTTGTCAGGAAATGTGTTCAGAAACAAAGGGAATCTGAGAAAAAAACTTGTAATGGAATTATGTGTGCACAATGTCTGTTCTTCTTTTGTTTGTTCGTTTGGTTGGTTTGGTTTTGGTTTGGCTTATTTGATTTTGTCAACTTGACACAAACTGGAGTTATCCAAGAAAAGGAAACCACACTTGAGAGAATGCCTGCATAAGATCAGCCCATAGGCAAGTCTGTGGGGCATTTTTTTATTATTATTAATGATTGATGTAGGAGGGCCCAGACCACTCTGGGTGGTGCCACCCCTCGGCAAGTGGTCCTGAGCTATATAAGAAAGCCACATGGGTAAGCCGTAATAAACCCTAGTACTTGAAAAATAATCCTATACAGAGTGTGGCCATGGACTCCCTCTCATCAAAGCCAATGTGGCCATCATCACTGATCAATAGACCACTTGGCAACAACAGAAATCAAGATCAGTGTGATACCATAATTCCTGACTATAGAAACAGGATTCAGACTATCACTTTGGACCAAAGAAGCCACTTTTGAGCAAAGCATATGCAATAATAGTCAGTGACCATGGTCAGTTGTCCTAAAACCATGAGGACAAGCCAGTAAGTGACATTCTTGCATGAATTCTGCTTCAGTTGCAGCCTCCAACTTCCTGCCCTGACTTCCCTCAGTGACCAGCTGTTAGGAAGTGTAAGGTGAAATAAACACTTTCCTCTCTAAGTAGCTTTTGGTCATGGTGTCTACCACAGTAATATAAACTCTAAGACAATATGTGACTCTGTGTCCCACACATTAATCCTATCAGTAGGTATCCACTGTGGTGGGATGCTCAACCATCAGGCAGGCAGAATGACCTGTCCAGTAAGGGCCAATATGACTCAGTCCTCAGATACCCTAGTACATGAAAAATAGTCCTACACAGAGCGTGGCCACAGGTTTCCTCTCATCAGAAGCAGAAAGGACTGCATCTGGAACTCAGGCATGTATTGCAGGGTTTCTTGGTATTCTTAGGCCCAGTTTGACTGTGGACAAAAAAGAAATGCAAGAAATGCAAATATGGTTGCTCTTTTCATTGCTTTGACAAAAGCAACTTAAAGGGGAAAATGTTTATTGTCTCATGGTTTTCAGAAGGAATACAGTCAATCATGGTAGGAAAGGTATGGTGGCAAGAACTTGATGTAATTGGCCACACTGTATCATTACTAAGAAACGGATGCATCAGAATCCGACTACATTCAAGTGAGTAGTGTGCTAGTTACCAAATACTTGAGGTAAGCAACTTAAAAAAATTTAAAAAGGTTTATATTAGTTCACATTTCCAGCCCAGGCAAGATGGGGGACACAGCTCTGGGATTCCTAGAAGGCAGATGAACAAATCTGCTCATGCCACAAGCCAAGTGAAAAAAGAGAGAAAGAAGAGGGCAACGTCCTGCAATTGTCTTCAACGGCATGACCCTAATGGGCCTCCCTCAAGGTCCTACCTCCCAAAGATCCCACTGCCTTCCGACCCAACATCACCCTCTTGACTTTAACACATGGGCCTTGGGGGGCATTTGCAGTTAAAAATATGAAAAAATACTTAAGCAAGAACAGAGCTGTTTGGGAGGCCCTGACCTACCTGCTATATCTACAAGGAGAGTTAATTACATGAAGATGTTCAAGGGATACCTATATACAGAACAAGATCATTCGAAAACACAGCAAGAGGACAAGACAAGCAGAGAGGCCCTGTGGGGCCAACCTTCATCTTTCACTTCCTGCCCCCAGAATTTGACAATACACTTCTGTTGTTAAAACCAGCTGGTGCATGATATTTTAACAGGAAAGCCCTAGCAACTGGATATGCCTACTCATCATTTTACTTGTAACATTTTCTACAGAAATAGTACCCAAAAGCCACTTCAGTGGATGCGGTAAGATGGATGAACTCATGGTTAGTATGTGCATGGTGGACCTGATCAGTGGACTGTGAGGAACAATGCAGTACCCCCATCATGCTTGGACCCCTTCTGAAAGTTGTCTGTACCTTCCTCCCCAGCATGCTTTGCTTCCAACAACTCACATGGCCGCTGTACCTTTCCATGCACACAAGTGCAGAGGGCTGAGAATATTCCTTCACTAGACCCCATCTTGTCATATATAAGAAGGGTACAGAGAGACTCAGGCAGAAGCTACAGAAGAGCAAATTGGACACAATTTAAAAAGATGCCCCGAACATTGATTATCTAGCTAAACAGGTCAACAACCCCCAAAAAGGGAAATGTGAGCTAGCATTTTCTCTGAATAAAATGGGACTAAAAATAGAAATTCCTCGTCAGAGAAAAGCTGAGATATCAATATACTCTGATTGCCAGCAAGGAGGGATAGCAGGTCCAAAATGTCCCCTTTCCGACAGCTAGCCATCAACAGCAGAGGTGAGGGCTGCAGGTGCACTGGCTAGGGCTACTGACCAGCAGATCTGAGAACTCAAAAGGGCAGGCATGGGGACATTTTTATGTCCGATGGTAATAATGTCCCCTCCTTGTCCCAGAGGCAACCTAGCAAAGGCAATTTCACTGTAAATTCCTCCTGTGTGGGCCCGCAAGCCTGTGGGCTCTCTGTGAACACTGATCTCAATCTACAGAGGGCCTAACACTTATCTTCAATTTGGTCACTTTTCTCTCTCCTCACAATCTTTCCACTTCCTTATCTCCCCAATAAACCATCCTGGCTATTTTCTCTTTTGGAAGGAGGAGGAAGAAGATGGCTTATCTTTATTTATTTAAGATTTATAAACCGTGTGTTTCTACAAGGTCATGAAGCTGGCTCACAGCTCTAATATGCTGCACAGAGATGCAATGGAACATTTAAACACAGAGCAAAAATACGTCTGCAGGAAGGAGAGGACCGAGCTGAGGCTAGTGGGAGTCATAGCGGAACAAATTCCTACAGTTGGGCAATAATTATAGCTCTAGATGTACTAGCTATTAAAGGAGAAAGGGGGCTGGAGAGAGACGGTTCAGTCAGTAAAGGACTTGCCCCACAAGTGTGGGGACCTAAGCTAGATCCTCAGAACCCCCATCTTAGAAAATTGCTGGGTATGGTAGTGCATGCTTGTAACCCCAGTGTGAGGGAGATAGAAACGCAGGGATCATCGAGTCTCTCTAGCCAGCCAGCCTGGCCTGCTTGTCAAGTTCAAGGCCAGTGAGAGACCCTATCTCAAAAGCAAGTTAGATGAAGTCTGACTAACAACACCCAGGTTGTTCTTTCATCTCTGTGCAACACCCCCCACACACACACACAGAGAGAGAGAGAGAGAGAGAGAGAGAGAGAGAGAGAGAGAGACATCTTGGTTGCCTGACTTCAGTTCTGTGACACCATGAAAAGCCTAAATTTCTTCTCACAAATATAATTACATTAGAAACAACAGAAATCCTTCTAGAAATAAAGCTTCTCTCCGTCAAAGTTACCTGGAGTAGGAAAGAGCCTGGAAGATCTTTAGAATCATTTCTGCAATAAGAGCTAAGATAGATGTCCTGGGACATTCTGATTGTTTGGTGACCTGGGAAGAGAGACTGCTCTTCTGACACGTGCCCATATGGCTGTAGAAGACAACCAGAGGACTGTGGACCCAGCCACCAGAGCTAGGAAAAGAGAATATCAAGACTAGAAAAGAAACAGCAACACACACCCTGAGGCTTGCTATAGTTTTCCAACTCTTCTACTGAATTTTCTGAAAACTAAACCTGTCCTTAGAGAACGCAGGTTTCCGTTCACTGACTGAGCACCTTTCTTTGTGTTTTCTCACTGCTGTGGCCAAACACTTGCCAACCGCGATGTAAAGAAGGAAGGGTTTGTTTTGGCTTCCAGTTCCAGGGTACAATATGTCACGCAGGAGAAGCAATGGCAGCGGGCCTTGAAGCAGCTGCTCACACTGCATCTGCCGTCAGGAAAGAGGGAGTGATAAACGTGGGTACTTGACTCACTGTATCCTTTTTTGTTCAGCCCAGGAGTCTATCTTATGGAGTGATGCAACCCACACTGAGGATGTGTCTTCCCACTTCAATTAACTGAGTCCAGAAACTCCCTAATTGCATGCCCAGAGGTTTGTTTCCATGGTGATTCTAAATCCCATCAAGTTGCCAATCAATATTGACCATTACAGGCCCCAAGGCAACAGACACCTCCTGGAATTGTCCTAAAGTGATTTTTTTACCTGTAGGAAGACAGTCCCTTCCCAGACATGGGACACCAACACTCTCTTCTCTGTTTCCTAATCAGAAGCACTCACAATCCAGTTGGTCCTATCTCTGTTCTTGCAAATGCTTCATTGTTCTTGATTTCAAACACATTTTCACCTTGAGCTACCCCCTTTTTTCATAGGCAGAGGATAGCAAGGTACAAGGCCTGATCCTGCCTGTTGGAAGGATTCCCCTTCACCTATCTATCAAGATGCCTTTGATTGATGCTGGAGTACCTTTGTTATTTGTGATTCATACACATTCCGAGCAGACCTTGTAATACTTCATAACTATGATTTTTCTTTTGATACATGGTTCTATAGAACTCTCCAAAGAGCCTCAGGTATGAGATAAGGGACAGGTGGAGGTTCAATGATGCTAAGCATCATGAGAATCTGTGCTATTTGCTCATGCACAGTCTCAGATGGCCCATCGTAATCTCTTCCTGCCTATCCCTGTGCCTCAATAGTCCTGGTAGAGTCTCACTCCTGATAAGAAGTTCCAGCCACTCGATGATTTGCTATCTAGGGCCAGAGTCAATTCTCTACCCATCTATCTCTATCAGGACCAGTGTGTTCCAGGAGTTATTTTGAAAGTAAAAGACATGATAATACAGGCATGCTGTGACTGTTAGTTTTAATGATCAGCTTGACACAACAAGGAATCTGCTGGAATGGGAGTCTCAGTAAAGAATTGTGTACTGATGTGGGAAGACACACCTCAAATGTGGGTGGCGCTGTTTTGGGGCTGGGTCCTGGACTGAATGAAGAACAGAAATCCAGCTGTGGTTTGGCCAGCATTAACACATTCATTCTCTGCTCTTGACAATGGAGGCCATGAGCTGTTTCAGACTCCTGCTAGCTGATGTCCCTGCTATGACGGGCTGCAAGCTCAACTTGTGAGATAAAACGAACCCCTTCTCCCTCCAGCCTCTTCTGTCATGTTTTGTTTGTTTATCATAGCAAAAGGAAATGAAACTAAAAATACTCAGAAATCCCAATTACCTATGCAGCAACTGTGCTTTGGGGACTTTCCACCAACTACACACAAACTCCTCCTTCACCCCTGATGCATTTATGGTCTTTGCTAGGGCTTCTTGACCACACCTAACCTGCTGCAGACTTCTTTCTTTCCCAGGCCATCACCCAGTGTAGTGTAGATTGAGCATGGAACACAACAAGGTTGAGCAGGCCTCATCCTCACTTCTAGATAGGAGGTACAAGACTCAGTTATTTGTCTTTTAGCATTCATCGCATATTAGCCAGCATTCCTCGGGGAAATAGAACTAATTGTGTTTGATTGGCCCACACAGTCACAGAGGCTGAAAAGTCCCACGATGCTCACAGGGTGGAGAGAGAGCCAGGATAGCCAGCCCTTAACCACTCAGTTCAAGAAGCATGAAGCTTCACTGTGAAAGAAACCCGATAATGCCATCCTAATCCATGATTAAAGTCCCGACAACTACCCAGGAGGAAACGGGAACAAGCTTCCATGCAAACATTAAGGAAAGGCTCTGCAGGCAAAGGACCTTCACTAAGGCTGCTGGGCTGAATCCTGTCCCCCCACCCACCCATGTAATGAAAGGAAAGAATAGACTTCTGTAGGTTATCTTCTAACCTCCATATGTATGCTGAGGCATATGAACGCGCGCACACACACACACACAAATCATTTTAAATAATTTTTCAAAAATCTTAATTTTCCTCTTGTTCTTCATTCTCTCTCACACACACAAAGTCTCCAACATTTCTGACAGCATCCGAAATAGAAATATGACTGTGACCACCATCCCTGCCACTTCTACTTCCCTGTGTGTGGTACAAGCCTCTCTGTCTCTGCAGGAGGAAACATGGCTTTGTTTACTTTCTCAGCCGGGCACAGTCATTTAAAGACCCCCCTCTCAAGCTTTTACCACTAGAAAAGCACTCAGTTGGAACCCATAGGGCTTCAGTGCCCTGTGGGGATCTTGGGAACCAGCAGGATCCATCAGAATGGTCCATGATGGGCCAGCCTTAATGCCCATTGGGTCCCAGAGGCAGGCTGCCCTGGGGAGTGAGAATTTCAGGCAGAGCTGACAGCTGGAAGCTGATTGAGACCCACACCCCCACAGCCGAGACAATTTATACTGGAAGGGGCATCTAGGCAGAGCCTTCCTGTGGTCCTGTTTGCTGTGAGCCACGCTCTAGAATGCTGATGGCACTTCCTGACCTGCAGAGCAGGAAGTTAGAAGGGCATCTTGCAGATTTCATTCCATCAATTGCCAAAACTGTTGCTAGAAGAAGTAGCAGCAGCCATTCACTGTATTCAATGAATGGTAAACCAGGCGCTGTTCTTCTTCAGGCCATGCTGGGGGTTGATTCCTCAGCCTCATAGATGGTAAGCAAGTCCTCTGCCACTGCACTACATCTCCAGCCCCTTAGGCACTGTCCTGAGCACTCTTTGAGGATGAGGATCCTCACTAGCACCACGACACACACAGCAAAGAAAGGAGTCCAGACTATTTATCTCTATAGATGACTTCTCAAAGGCCAAGCAGCTAACAAAGGCAGAGCTGGCACATTTTTCTTCTGATTATCTTATGGCAACAATTGCAATCCTTCCACTTTTCCTGTGAAGCCCCCAAATAAACAATTTGCATTCAAGTACAGGAAATAACTTGTTATCACTTTGTGCTCACTTGCTGATTGATAATGGGATGAACCAATGGTGCTTTATTACTATCATTATCAGTTAATGACACTTTGATTTCCCACTCTGGAAGAAGGGCCCTGAATCTTTTCCCATTATCAGTATTCAATTAAAAACTATGCCCCAGTTTCTATCCTTCAGCGAACCCTGGAGTAGAGTCTGTCGAGGATGTAGCTGTGTGGAGAATGATAAGACAGCCTCTGAGTCTAAAAATACATTGAAGGAGAAGAAATTGGCTGTACTTTTTCCCCCCTGAAGAAGCTAAAAAATGGCAGTTCTTTCTTGGCTCATTAGCTCTTGAAACATTCTGTAAAGATGGCCACCAAGGAGGCTCCTCTATCTTAGAATGAAGGGGAGGTGGACAGAGAGAAGAGAAATCTCAATGCTGGAAAGAGCGTATCTCATTAGAAACTAGCGGCTGCTCAGTAAGAGCTAAAATCAGATCTTAATTCAAAGCTGGAGTCTGGAGATGACTTAACTCCTTTGGGGACCAAGTGGGAAAGGAATGGGGTGAGTATTTTTAGGAATAATTTGTTTCTAACCTACAGAGGAAAATTTATGGCTACATGGATATTCATTATTATATGGACTCTCTTAAATTTAAAAAAAATAGAGAAATCTGAAAAGATGAGAAAGAAATATAAAAGAAAAAGATTTTGCTTTCTCTACATAGTCATCTCTTCTTCCTAAGGAAAAAAAATCAGAATCAATTACAGAAATAGCCATTCCCCGGCTTTTCTTCCTCTACGACCTTTCAAATTGAATAACAAACATGAAAGATAACACTCTCAGTGACAGAGTGCTAAAGCAAAGAAGATCCTTGATTTGGTCTTCTTGGTTTTAGAGGATTCCTTCTGAACAAAATAACCGGCAAAGCTGTAGGGAACACGGCGTACTGGAGCAGCATGTTAAGGTTCGGGGGTAAAGGCATCACCGCAGGGTAGCAGAGTGGCCTGGGTACCACAGTCACATTGTGTTACTGGTGGTGACTCCGGCAGGTGTGCCCCACATCTCAGTGCCCCACCCCTCTGCCTTATCTGCATGATTGGAGATAGGGAATAGCTTAGCTCTCAGAATTTCCTCAGGGCTAAGTGTGCTTGCTGACTTACACACAGAACCTGGCCTAAGACAGCAAACATGAGCAAGTTCCCCCTCCTCTCCCCGCCCCCCCCCTCAACTCTTCACCATTCACTTGCTCCATAACGTAATATTCCTCTGGGGAGGAAGCTAAGCCTCAAGGGTTGTTTATAAGTGCATCTTTCCCCATGAGCTACTCAAGCAAATGAGCCAGGCTGGCCCATTGAGAGCCTCCTAGAGGGTGACACCAGGGCACTCTTCTCTCTGGGCACTATGACCAGATGCCCTAATGTTCCTGATCTGCTCAGTTCTGGGCCTTCTTATTGTCTTGGCAGCTATAATTAGGCTCCTTTTATCCAGACCCACGGGGTTTGGGAGGCGATTGTGAGCGAACAAGGTGGGGGTGGGGGACTCTCAAGAACAAAACGGAGTACTTTCCCAGATGCAGAACCAAGAGGACAAAACCGCATGTGAGGGGAGGCTGCCTGCCCCGGGGTATAACTCAGTGCAGAGGAGGTTCTTCTTCAGAAAGCATCTTTTAAGATCTGCCAAGAGTGAGGCTTGCCATGGACAAACCTGTAGAGTGAGCCCGGTGTCTGAAGGCAGGGTAGAAAGAGTTTTTGTGTATGGCTGAAAGGCTCAGGAATACTGCCCTGAGACCAGAGAACAACCTTGTTAAATATGCTAGTTCCTCCTAGACACCAGCAGCCTCAACTCTCCTCAGACAGGGGAGAAAAAAAAAAAAAAAAAAAAAAAAAAAAAAAACAGCTCATCGCTATCCAGCTCCTGTGGCTCACACGGTTCCTCGGAACCGAAACTGAGCACAGGTGATAGCAGTGGTCCAGTAAGACCCCAATCCTACCTCTCTCATCTTGGCTCCACTGGGCCCCTTTTCCCCAGTCCACATCAGATGCCAATATTATTTACACTTATTCCTAGAAATTCTGGGAAGACAAACCATCACTTTCTGTGTTCTTCCCCTCACAAGCAGCAGGAGAGTTTAGAGGAGGTCATGGTGCGTTTATGCTATGATGAGGCTCTGCATCCACACGCAGGTGAGAATGTTTCCTTGTCCACCAACCAAAGCAACACCCCTCAATTCATTGTATTTGCTTAATGTGTGTTTTAGCCAATACGCTAAGCAGGAGAATTCATTTTTATTCACTATGGATTTAAGGAATGCTTCCTCCTCCTCTTCCATTCTCTCCTCCTCCTTCTCCTCTTCCTCCCCTCCTCCTCCTCTCCTACTTCTTCTCGGGTCACTGAGTAAAAATTCAGCTGGATATGGTGGCACATGCTCGTAATACCAACACTCTGGAGACTGGGGCAAAGGGTAAATAGTTCATCCTGGGCTTCCTAGCAAAATTCTGTCAAAAACAAGAGGGGGGGGGAGGGAAGAAGGAAGGAAGGAAGGAAAGAAGGAAGGAAGGAAGGAAGGAAGGAAGGAAGGAAGGAAGGAAGGAAGGAAGGAAGGAAGGGAGGGAGGGACGGAGGGAGGGAGGGGAGGGGAGGGGAGGGGAGGGGAGGGGAGGGGAGGGGAGGGGAAGGGAAGGGAAGGGAAGGGAAGGGAAGGGAAGGGAAAGAGAGAGGAGGGGAGGGAAGGAGAGAGGAGGGGAGGGAAGGAGAGGGGAAGAAGAAAAGAAATCTATACATGTATCTTGCCTTATCTCATTACTTCCTTATCCCATTACTTTAGATAACCAAAGGATCCTCTGATGATTGGCTAAAACGTTGTATTTAGTTAGTCAGGGTTGTCCAGCAGAACAAAATTAATAAAGCAAATAGGTATTAATAGGAGGGGTTTATTAGACTGGCTTGCATGATATGGTCCAGGTAACAGTAGCTATCTCACACCCAAGAGACAGTTGCTCAGCCCTTGAGGCTGGATGTCTTGGCAGTTCCAATCTGTCACTGAAGACCTGGAGGGTTCCTGGACAGCTGCTGGACTTCAATAGCTGTGAGAAGTCTGAGAAAAAGCTGGTTCTAATATCAGCAAAGGAATACAGCAGTGGTGGGACAGAACTTGCCAGTAAAACTGAAGGCAAGCAGGCAGAAAGCAACAGTTCCCCTTTTCCAGATGCTTTGGTCTGGGCTGCCACCCTAGATTTGGTGGCACCTTCTTAGTGGCAGCCCAGACAAACACTTATGGAAAAGAGGGAAGCAGCTTGAGACCCTCATTACTGATAGTGACTGATACATCTCGATCCTGTCAGGGTCCAGGGATGCCCTTAGGAACTCCTGAGATGTTTTCATGAACTTGGCAAGGTCAAGCCCATTATCACAGTACCAACATTTGATTTGGCCATTTTCTCATTTTTTTTCCTCGTAAGTACACAGTGGAATTACTCAGAAACTAAATGATGTACCTGGGATTATCTGGAAAACATTAAATATCCATTTCTAACTTTAATCTGCGTCAAGTTGAACTTCCTTCCTATACTTCAACCAATTTAATTGCATTAAACACAAGGGCAGAATCATACTGTCTTCTAGCATGACATTAAGGAAAATTTGAATTAAAATACAAAAATCACTCCTCTCTGAGTAATTTTCATGCTAAAAATTGCCATGTTTTTCTTTAAATATGTTTGTGGTAACATATAATGAGTTTATTGCTATTGTTTAAAAATGATTTGAAAATTAACATTTTTTTAAATTGTTCTAGTGTATTTCAATACAGTGAGAATTGATAGCTATCAACCCCATCAACCAAAACTATTCAGGCTCTCCAATTATCTATAAGGGCATAGAAAGTTCTGAGACCAAAAATATCAAGGACTATTTCTCTAACCCTCAACATTCGCCCAGACCCTCCAAATTTTATGTCGAGATTGGAGCTGCTTCTCCACAGACCTTTTGAAGAGGACATTAAGAAAACATCACTGCTGGCCCTCTTCTGTGATCTCACTCTGGCCCAGAGTCACACTTTTCATCACGGGAGGATAACACCAGCTACTCCCATGCACCTTTCTCCTCTGCAGCTGCTCAGAAGCCAGCCCGACTCAGTCCCGGTCCCTTTGTACTTCTCTGGGTGACTCAGACACTACATCCCAATGCCCTTTTACTGCCTCATACACACCCTAAGCTCACAGTAAATAGAAAGCAACTGTCACCTTCCCACTGGTAAGGGATGATGGAGTTGAACAGCTCTCTCTCCAAATTCCTTCCCCTTCTCCAACATTTCTCAACACAGCTCATCTGTCCACAGGTGGTGAGTGATTGAAAAACATTGTAAATTCTCAACCCTAAGACTCCCCATTCCAACCCTTACAATATGTTGATTATATTTCTTCTATCGTTTTGAAATCTGATTTGCTTACAGTTACTCATGGTCATGAACAAGCCATGGCCAACTAGACTGTCACCCACTTGAGGGTCTGACTTATTCCTCTGTTGACCCCCTGGACACAAACAAGTGGTACTGATGACACATTGATGAGCTTTCTTGAGGCCATTTCTTGAGGCAGTCCGAATGGGCTCTTCATTGTCTGGCATCTGTTCTTTTGTATTTTGCCCACATTATCGGTAAGGAGAATGAAACAATACTGCAGGAAACATAAAGCAAAAGGCAGCTAGGAATGAGAGCCCAACACTCTCAGCCTAAATGAGACTGGGATGATTTGAGAACATCATGAGCCTGATCCAGGGGAGACAGCTGCGAGTTCAAGACAAATTACTGCCTGCAGCCATCTGTGCCATCCTTCCTTGAAGCACACCAGGAACATCGGTAACATCATCTCCGGTACTGCATGGAGATACAACCAACTCGTGGGGTCACAGAGCATCTGTGAGAATAGGCGTTTCAGACATCCTCTGAACCAGCCTGTCATTTGCAAAGGAGCAGGCATGATGCTCATACACCTGGCTAACTAAGGGTGAATTGCCTTCTATAACTTCTTTATAACTCCTGGGCCAGTGTCATTAAACTGCTCAGTCAATGTGCCTGGCCGTCATAGAGTACCAAATCCTGATAGATACAGGGATGGTGTCTGATGAGGAAGAGAAACTTCAAAGGGAAATTTTGCAGAGGGACAGCAAGAACAAGGCAAGGAGAGAAAGGAAGGGTGGGGGAAGGAAGCTGGGGAGTGAAGGAAAACAGAACAGCGCTATGAACACAAGAGCTAAAAATATGTTTGCAAACAAAGCAAAACAAAGTGGCTCCCTCTGGTTCCCACTGCTCTCCCACTGGAAGGCTGTGTGCTCATGTTCTGTTACTGAGTGGCAGCAAATTACCAAGAGCAGAAGCTTTTGGCAACTCTCTCTGGTCATATCAAAAGTCCTGGAAAAGCTCAGATGGCCTCTCAGCTCAGGTCTCACAAGGCTACAGAGAAGGGCTGAACTGGGCAGTGGTGTTCCCATCAAATGTGACATCTGTTTCAGTGTGTGGACAAAATTTGGTTCATAGTGTCTGAAGACTTGTATAACTAATTTCAAAACCAGGAAAAGAATATCTCCACTCTTTGAGAAATGCTCAATACTATCCTATTTAGGGAATTCAAGGACACTAGCCTGGGAGTCACCAAGGAGTCATAAAGGGAATTCAACCTTCGTGAAACAGATGCATGAGCATCATACCTGCTCTGTGCAAATGACAGGTTAGTCCAGGAGATGTCTGAAACCCCTTTTCACACAGGCCCATTTTCATGATTGTTGTTCACTGTTGACTTGACAGAATCTAAATCACCTTGAAAACAGGTCTCTGGAAATGTCTGTAGGTATCATCTTGATTACGTTAATTGAGGTAGGAAGACCTATCCACTGTGGGTGGCACCATTCCCTGGAAAGGATCCTGGACCATATAAATGCAGAAAATGAAATGAGTGGCAGCATGCATACATTGCTCCCTATATCTGATTATAGATGGGATGTGGCTACCTGCTTCAAGCTCTTGACCCCTTTACTTTTCCACCATAACAGACTGGATCCTTGAACTTTGAGACACATCAATCCCTTTTTCCCTTAAGTTACTTTTATGGGGATATTTTATCAAAGCAACAGAAAAGTGATTTAAAAAAACACCCATCTAAGAGAATTTTCTTTTCTGTTGAAATTATTAAGTCAACATATTAGTAATCTAATTGTTGAGTAACATCCCACCATAATTTACTATCTTCACGTACAGTATGAGGAAGGACATATTAGATGGTAGGATTTAGGGTCTACCGGCCCAGTGCTTTATGCTTCTTTGAAATACAAAATACATTCACTTCCTCTCAACTTCACAACAGTCTCACCCTATCATAACGTCAATGCAAAGTCCAATATATACTTATATATTGTTTCTCCTACTGCAGTGGTTTGTGTTTCTGTGTCTCCCTCAAAATTCATATGCATGGGGTTTGTGACTTTATTAAACAGGTCCCAGTGAGCTGCCCTGTTCCCTTTACCACGTGGGACACAGAGAGAAAGTGCAGTTGATGAACCAAACAATCTGCCAGCTCCTTCATCTTGGACTTCCTGCTGCCAGACCTATGAGAAGTTCCCATTGTTTGTAGTTGCATTATTTCTGTGTCTCTGGGACTAAAATAACTGATGGAAACATGGAGAAAAGATTTATTTCAGCTCATGGTTTCAGAGCTGTCGGCTCACAGGGAGGTGAGGAGGCATGGCGGAGGGGAGGCATGGTGGAGTTCACGGTCTTCCCACAGTACAGAGCGCCAAGAAGCAAACACCAAGGCTGAATCAGAAGCCCAGGCTATAACCTCCAAAGCCCCTGTTGGTTTTTTTTATCAAGTTGTTCTATTTTACCAATAAAGACTCAGGAGTCAGCTGTTGGGGTGAACACCTGCTAGATCAGAGAAGCCGAGAAGCAACCAGCTGACTTTCCTTTTTGGCCAGAGACCCAGCAAGAGTCTCTCCACCCATCCCAAACCAAAAAGCCCATGAATCTCTAAGTGTCTCCCTACTTTTTCTTGTGAGTCCCTCTGTCTTCCTGTTTCGTTCATACTCTCTACGGCTAATTCTTGTCAACTAGTTGCTGGCTCTGCCCCCCTGATCCAAGGTTAATTTTATTAACACAGTCTTGGAATTTCACAGTGCGATCAACTATCCCACAACAGGCTCTACCTACTAAAGACTTCACAGCCTCCCAAACTGTGCCACTAGATGGGGACCAAGTGTTCAGAATGTGACCCCGTTGGGGGACATTTCACATCCAATCCATAGTGGGAGACTGTTTCAGGATCCTGACAGACTAAGCCTAGACTCTGTAAAAGTAAAGGTAACAATTCTAGCCGTCTGTCAGCTAAACAAAGGTAGAGTTATTGTTTCTAAATATGAAGACATTTGTTATAGAGGTCTGTTACACCTGTCATCGCAGGATGTTCTCTGAGTGGCATGCACATGCAGGCTGCAATGCTGAGGTTCAACAAGCTGCATTGCTTATGTTCATCAACTGCCACTGTCATTGGCTGGGCTCCTCTGTGGTCTGCAATCATATTCCAGCCGGTTTCCTTAGCTCTTCTGCTGCGGATCGTATCATCTGAAAGTAAAAATTTCAAAATCCATTTGCCATGTTTACGCCTTTTGTGTTTCTTTCCTTCAGCTCTAATGGCCACTACTTCTGGGATTAATGAAATGTAGCCAAATAAAATCTAAAGGATAATTGATTAGTCTTGTCTCATTAACAATTTGAAATGTGTATTTTCAATTTTTGAGTTGAGAAAATATTTTACTTTACTTTAAAATTGCTAAGTGGAATAACTTGGTCAGATATCATTTTTCTGTGTAATGAGATAACGCAGTTTGAGTTCCGTGGAACTACTACAACAATGCTATATACTCATTTATTTCTAGATAATGAGGCATTCTTGAATTCCTGAAATGGACCCCATGGAGTCAGGAGCTGTTATTGTCTTAAGGTCCCTCAAGTCCCTATGGGCTGGCATTCAATAGGGGTTTTCACCTTCATGTTAGAAAGTACAATTCATCTATAGTTTGCCTTGATGTACTATTGTTACTTTTTATACTATATTTTATGCTGAGATTATATAAAAATAGGACCTCTTCCTTTCTAAGACATTGTAAAAGTTCGAATCACCTGTTCTGAAATTTGATGGAATTTCATTATGAAGCTACCAAAGCCCGGTTTTGTTTTGGTTTTGTTGTTGTTTTGTTTTTTAATGGTCAATCTTGACAACTTTCAAAACATCTTTCAGGATAATTTGCTTATTTTATATAAAGAAAATGATTAACTTAGCATACCTACCATTTTGCCATCCACAGTACATCCAAGGCATCTCTCAGAGAAATAAGAGATTCAGACTTGGGGGCGTGTGGTCCTGGCTGGTCAGTTTCTGAGCTTAGTCATGGGTGATTTCATGGTCAGCTCTGAAGGTCAGGCTGTGGCAGAGCAGGAGGCTGACTCTGACCTGGGAGTGGGACATGCTTCCTGCTGTCCTGCTCTGCTTCCTGGAGCTGCATGTGAGCACAGCGTCCTTGAGAAGAAAGTGCAAACCAGGCCCCATCCTTGCAGGATCCCTTTCCCATCCTGTGAGCTGCGCTGAGTTCAGAACCATTTCTCCCCATTTTCTGGGCCCATGAGCCTGGATCTAGTACCAACACCTGTTTTATTTTGTTCTTGGATTTTATTGACTATTTATACTCATTTATCAACTAAACTATGTTTTTGAAAAATTCACAAGTAATTCCTTCTGCTTATATTTTGTGGGATTTTCCCCCCTCAATTTGAAATTGGGCACTTAGTTAACTGACTTTTACTCTTTCTTTAAAAAGAAACAGAAAGTGTTCAGATATGAATTTAATTCTGTTTATACCTTTGGTCATGACTATAGGTTTTGATATTCTCATTACTTTCTGGACCTCTCAGAAATGAAACTACTTCTTTAATCTAAAAGTTATTTCAAAATGGTTGTTTAAATTTGTGGTGAGGGTGTGAATTCTACTTGTGATGTTTATTTTTAATTTCAATTCATTCTTCCCAAATTATAGCCTATACTATTTTTATTTATTTATTTCATTTAATGTTGTGGGATATTTGTATACTGTGTGAAAATGTATTACTGTGACTGGTGTAATAAAAGCTGAATGGCCAATAGTTAGAAAGAGGTTAGGCAGGACTTCCAGGTCAGAGAGAGCATGGAGGAGAAGAAGAAGTGCAGAGTCACCAGCTACAGAGAAGAATTAGGGGGTGCAAGATGAAAGAAAGGTAAAAAGCCACAAGGCAAAACATAGATTAATATAAATGGGTTAGTTTAAGTTCTAAGAGCTAATGGGACGAGCCTAAGCTAAGGCCTACCTTTCTTAATTAATAAGAAGTCTCCATGTCATTTTTTGGGAGCTGGCTGGCAGGACAGAGAAAGACCCATTAGGATCTGACATGTGGTCAGTGTTTGCGTTACAACTGAGTGGAGGGAAAGAATGTGTTTCCTGGGGCTGCAGAGATGACTCGGCAGGCAAGAGAATGAACAACTCTTGGGTAGGACCTGTGTTTGGCTCCCAGAACCCATGTTCATTGGCTCACAGCCCCCTGTGACTCTAGCAGAGGGGGATGCAAGGTCTCTCTCTCCACAGGCACCTTCACTCATGTGCATATATCCACACAGAGACACACACCCATACACTGAATTAAATAAAATAAATATTTTATTAGAATGTGTTTTCTGTTTGTAACATATAACGTTTGGTACCTAGAGTTTAACATCAGTATCCATGGATAAAGCACTCATATCCCAAGTTGCTTTTGTCTCCAAAAATCTTATGAAGGCCTGGGAGGTAAGGATATATAACACCTGCCACAACTATCACACTAATTAATTTTTACTCATATTTATTTGCTTTTTGTTTTTCCAAACTTCATTTGGCTTGTGGAATTCCATTATTTTAACTGCATCATTGAGGACTAAACTCGTTAACAGACTTCCTGATTACTTAACACCTTGGCTTCATGTTTATCTAACAAACTTCTGCTTTTCAGTTACTTTGGTTGTCCTCCTTTGGATGCCATGTTGCCAGGAATTTGCTTCTCAGTCCTTCCTGGAGGTGGCGTTTTGTTTTGTTTGATTTGGTTTGGTTTGGTTGTTAGGTTTGGTTAGGTGGGTCATCTTCCATCAGTAAAAACTAATTAGTTTCGTTTTGACATTCATTTAATCTCTTATATTTCTAAAGGTTATTTATATTTATGCTTTTCTATTTTCTTACTTCTTTCTTTAGTCTTTAGGCAGGTGTATAGCCACCTATTACATCCTTTGTGTGTTCAGCTGTAAATTTTAAGCTTTATGCCTTAAGCCAGGGTACTTAGGACTTCAATTTTTGACATAGAAGAACCAATGGGAAAAAAAAACTAACCCAAAATGCAGAATTTTTGTGGGAAGATAGGGAGAAGGATAAAATAGTGGGACATACCAAGAGGACAATGTGTTCTATATGTAAATCATAAGTCTGTGTTAAAGATCCTACGCTGGAGGATAGGCCCCAGGTGTGCATCATGCTATTAGACTTTACACTTATGCAGAGAGTGTTTGTATTGGCGTATATCTCTCAAATGGTATTTTAAAAATAAAACTATACATCTGGGGGTAGTAACATCCACACTCAGGGGGGCTGGTGCACAGTGGAGAGACAGACTATAGACTGAGACTGTGTCTCAAAATAACATGTGCTAGTTAAATAAATATGCATAGTTTAATTAACAAACTATCTGCTCATGGGTTTCTTTCATTCTCCTTTGTTTTTCCACCTTTTCACCCTCTCCCCAGCTCTCAGCTTTTGTTGTTACACTCTTGATTTCTTAGCCTATCAGTTTGGGGTAAAGTATTATTTTGATACTGTGTGGCTTTAGTTAAAAGAATACCAAAACATACCTGCAGTGATTTCCATTTTAAAATTCACTGAGCATGTAGACAAGCACCAGGGGGATAAGACGCAATGTGAGAATATTTTACTAGTATTCTCAAGTTATGTGTTCTCATTTTCTCTGGGAATTGTTCTTTTTGAGCTAATCAATTGAATGAAAAGAATAGACATACACAGCAGCATGGCCTCCTGACAAACTCCATGATGAAAACATCAAACTTGTGTATACCTTGGATGTGTGTTCTATGCAGACACATTTTAAAAATTTAGAAGAAAGCAGAAAACAGTGTCTGGATGAATGATTTTTTAGCAGACTGTGAAAACATACAATTGTTGGCAAACTTGTACCTAAAAGGATTAATTTTGATGCTAATTAGCTATTAAACAGGTGAAAGTAAGTGAGGTGAGAGAGAATGGGACAGAAAGAGAAAGTCAAACCTGTCCAAATAATAACAACACAGGGACACGGACTACTCCAGAGCTAACTAATTAAAATATCCTAAACAAATGGGAGAGCGTACACTGAAGTCTTTGTTCCAATAATGTATAAAACCCATGTTTCTCAGCCCTTATCTACCAAAGAAGTTGGATTTTTTAATTAGTTCATGCTTTACCAATCAACTTTACATTAGCATAAGAGTGTTCCTACATGGATAGAATTTAATTCTAGTATAAAGTAAAATTACTTGATATTTTAGTCAGCCTGAAGAGCCTGTCATGGATAAATGTGTACTTTCAGGATTTTTCAGATGTGACAAAGAGCCCTGGATTCCAAGGGTCTGAATCTGAAGCTCAGCAGATGTAGACTTTGCAAATCCATCCTCCATCAGTGATTCCAAATGTTACCCAGACCTTGAACCCACTGGAAGAACTGAGTCAAACAAACGGCTGACATTATTTTTATCTGAACTCCCTCTCCAAATACCAGTGGCTCCCTGGGGTTGCCAAAATAAGTTAAATGCTCTTTATACAAAAAGCTGAGGTCATTTTCTTTTCAACCTAAACCTTTCATGCTGCTGAGAGTATCTTCACCCTCCTTGAGACTCGGGGTCACATTCTTTGGCTTCCCAGAATATCTGTTCCAGAATGAGCCACCACTGAGAAGAACTTCAGGATCTCCTCTGTCTTTTACATCCCTCACTCCCTCCCAGAGGGCAGGAGAACATCCCTGGGCTGAAAGTTCCTAATGCAGTTTCTGTTTTGACTTAGCATCTTCTCTTTCAAGCCTTTGTGGTGGAAGTGACTCTTCAGAGTTGGATCCCTTATGTCTCCATAGGATCCCCCAACTCCTAGCTCTCTGTATCATCTAGACCAGCATTTCTCAACCTGTGGGTCATGACCCATGGGGAGCGTTGAGTGGCCCTTTCACAGGGGTCACCTAAGACCATTGAAAAGCACAGATATGTACATTATAGTTCATAACAGTAGCAAAATTACAGTTATGAAGTAGCAACGAAAATAATCTTATGGTTGTGGGTCACCACAACATGAGGAACTGTATTAAAGGGTTGCAGCATTAGGAAGGCTGAGAACTGCTGTTTTAGACCAAGTGTCTCTCAAGGTACACTCAACAGTGACTTGTTGACCACCTACCTATCACCAGACTCGAGGCACTATGCTAGGCACCAATATGGATATTTTGAGAATGCAAAACATACAACAACATAAATTATCACAACATAAAGAATATAATGAAGAGGTGATTGAAAGAAACTCTTTGTGCTTATAGAGGAAGGAAGACATGACTGCATAGGAACACACAAGTTCATTGTAGCAAGCTACATTTTAGAGGGGACACAGTTCAGAGAAATGCAGTGCTATGGATACTCCCAAGAGGAAAGAACCCCATGCACTTGAAAAGCAAATAATAGTTAATTAAAATGAGAATGGTTGGGAAAGAATGAGATAGCCCAAGCTAGCTAGAGGATGGGGATTTGATAGGAGAATGGGATGGGATGCCATAAGTTCTGCAGGAGCACATTTTTCTTTTAACATCTTTTAAGGGAAGCATTTGGCAGTTGGTCCCAAAGAAACTTGAAATTACTTTTCCCTTTTCCAGACAATGCCAGTTTTCTAAGGTCAAATTTTGTTTCTCCTCTCTAAACAAAATAACCACTGTGGGAATGACTAGTCACTTTATAGAGGTGCTGCACAAACTTTCTGCCTCTCAGTGGACTTGGCCTAATTTGATTTAGCACTCTTCCCTGGTCATTCTCTGACTCTGTTGGATTAAATTGACCCTTGACAGGAGGCAATATGCAGGACTTGCCACCAAAATGATTATAGTATCGACTGTCATTGTGACCAAAATCAAAAGAAAGCCCATTCATAAGGAAGAACTACAGGCCAAGTTATCTCTGAAAATATTCAACAAATACCAGAGTAGAGTGTTGTCTAAAGTGACAGCAAATTGCATGCTGGGAAAACTACTGGTCCTGCATCAACAGTGAAGCTTCCCTCAGTAAAGGGAAAATAACTACTGCCTTAGGGTGCACTTGGTCATGGGGCTGGGAGGAAGACGTGAAAATGGAAAGTAATAAAAGTGGCAGTTTGGAGAATGGTAGGATGGATTCAAGTGAGAGACGTGAATAGGCCACAAATCTATAATATCTAATTGACTGAGAGGGAAACACAGTTTGTGTCTTATAAAAATGCAAAAAGAAAAGAACTTTGATATCAACAAATGTTTAGCAAAAAGCTACTTGTATTACATTAATTTATCTTTTTTCTTAAAAAAAATTATAAAAATCATCAAACCTTTCCTATATGTTCATCTATTCATCAATGATCAATAATAGTGTAGTTTTTAAATTTTCTTTAGCAGGATGAAAGGAGATACTGTGTTATGAGCATGATGGAGATTTACCCATTTAGTCATTCCATGGAAATTTAATGCCTAATTCTTCTAGATATTAAAAATATAAACACCAGAGGTTCCTTTCCCTGTTATACAGTGGGAAGATTCTTATATAAACAAAATATTATAGGATAAGATGTGCTCTATGTCATGACAGATGTATATACAAGATGCTGGGAGCATGAATAGTATTTAACCTAGAGCAGAGAGAAAATGGTGTAAGAATTCCAAATGAAATATGTCTTGAGCCAGTATTAAGTAGTGAATAGAACTTATCCACAGAAGAGAAAAAGAAGAATCTTTCTTTCCAAGGAAAAGGTTACAAATGATGTACACACACTTTTGTGGAAACACAAGTGGTTAATTAAGCCTGACCTGATGAAGCTACATAAGGAGAGAGGCCAGGCTGGTAAGGCTAGAGGCCATGTGTGAAAGGTCCCTCGGGTATGTCCAACATTGCAACAAAATGTTGCCATCTACAGAGTTCACACTTGGAACTACACAATTGAATTTTTAAAAAGAATAAAAAATTCATAATATTGTAAAGTTTATGATTTGTGCTAGGTTGCCTTCATAGCTCTCTTGGGCCACATGTGACCTACAGGACACAGATTGGACATTTCTGAGTCACAGCCAAAGTTTAGACTTCACTGAAGCCTGGGAGGAACCAATCAACAACATGCCTGTATTATTAAAAGGAGAACATCATGTTGTTACTCAAGACCAATTATGGAATGTAAAAAATGAACTAGAAAAGATGAAATATCTATTGGGACAGCACATTGGAAAGTCTTATTGTAATTCCAACCCAGTGACAATAATAAAAACACAGATGAGAGAGTTCATTCAAGAAATGAAAAGGTATAAATATAGAAGACTTGTATACAAACATGAACAGTAGAAGACAGGGTGGAAGATTAGGGAACCAGCTATTGAGATTAATGATAGCAATATTGAGAGGGAAATTGTGACTATAAATGCATGCAAATGTTTATTGTCTGCATTAAAAGCCCAATTGATATATGTCAAATGGTTGGTTTTATTTTTCAATATTCATTTTACTTTATGTGTGTACCTGAGTATATGTATGTGCAGGCATGCATCCTCAGAGGTCAGAGAAGGATACTGGATCCACTCAACTGGAGTTGCAGGTGGTTGTGAGCCATTATATGAGTTATGGGAACTGAGTTCCGTAAGAGCAGTGCATGCTCTTAACCATCTCT
The DNA here is from genome assembly GCF_049852395.1 of Peromyscus maniculatus bairdii. Lineage (NCBI taxonomy): Eukaryota > Metazoa > Chordata > Mammalia > Rodentia > Cricetidae > Peromyscus > Peromyscus maniculatus. The sequence continues at coordinate 85,320,108 of NC_134862.1, forward strand.
CTAGCTCCCACTTGATTTTTGCAATGCAAAGCAATGAAATGTCATCTATTTCCATTTTTTAAAAATCTATCATTTGAGTTGAGTGGTATTTGAATAGTCAATAGTCTGCATGTGGCAGTAAAATGTCACCAAAATCCAAGGACAAATGTCTTCAAATAAGATAACCATCAATGACCTGTAATGCTGCAGTACTTAGATTTCAAATATGCCACAGTCTACAGTTCAACAATTTCTACAAATCATAGCCCAACTGTAAGAGCTATAAGTGCCAATCTTTATGTCATGTGATTTGAGGACTCCTGCCTCATGGATAACCCTTTGGGTCATGATAGGTATCCTGAAGACACATACATTTTAAGCTCTGTTAGTCTTAGCCCCAATGCTTCCTGGAGATGTGTGACTCAGTACATCATATATCAGGTATATATATATATATATATATATATATATATATATATATATATATATATATATATAGTGTGTGTCAGGTACTTGTATATATGTATATACACACACATATATATATGTATGTATATATATCATATATATATATACATATATATATATATATATATAATCAAACAGGCAAATAAAATATGTTCCTCAGAGAAAGAAAAATGGAGGGACCAAGAAGGCTTACTGGAGATTCCTGCTCGGAGAAACATCAGCTAGAAGGGACATGGGAAATTACCTATGACAAGCTTTGAGATATCAAAAACCAGCATTCAAATGGTGGGTCTACTTTTATTGGTCTTTGTGAACACTCAACCTTGGGAAAAGAAATAAGTTTCAAGGTCTCAGTTCGATCCCAGATTCCCTAAGGATGTCCCCTCTTTAATATGGCCTGAGAGTGGAGCCATTCTCAAATGCTGGGAACCTACTGGTGCCTTGCACTGTCCTTGAACTTCAAGTTCAAGGCAAAAATATGCTGAGTATCACAGCAATCATTGGTCTAGCTGACTCAGTAGCAGTCCTTAATTGTTTGCATAGAACAACTCAGTACGGGTGCCATGGTTATTCTTATTTCACAGGTGGGGGAAGGGAAGCACACGGACACTCAGTGCCTTGCCTGGAAGACCTATCCAGCAAGTGGCAGAAGCGAAGCATGTCCCTGACCAAGCTGTCTCATGTCCTCACGCTCACCCACCTGCCCTGGCAGCTCTCGGAGGGAGGGTCATTTCAGAAGGGGGACCTGCGTGTGGGCAAAGGCCCAAAGGCCTTGCAGTAGAGATGAGCCATGATACAGTGGAGCCTGACATGTCTGAGAAGTAGCCATGGGGCAAACTAGGGAGTTGTACAGAGCATTGGTCAAGGGTGGTGCAGAGCAGTTTCCCCTGCTGCCTTAAGGAGCCACTATCAGGTTTCAGAGAACTCTGAGAGAGACCAACACTTCTAGATGGTTTTGTGCAGAAAGATTCATGAATTCTCCAAGGTTTAATAAAGTCTATTCTGGGTGTAAGATGGAGAATAATACTTACAATGAATGTACTGTTGTGGAATATTTTGATTGCACTTTGACACTCCCGAGACTGACAATAAAGTTTACTTTGAATCAGAGGGTGGAGCTAACTACTAGCTGACCAAATTAGCCACAGAGGTTTTGGAGGACCCAGGACATATAGAGAGACATAGGAAGTAGTTGCGGGGGTACTATGAGAGATGCTCGGGGCTTTTTGGACTGAGGAGAGAGAGAGGGAGAGGGAGAGGGAGAGGGAGAGGGAGAGGGAGAGGGAGAGGGAGAGGGAGAGGGAGAGGGAGAGGGAGAGGGAGAGGGAGAGGGAGAGGGAGAGGGAGAGGGAGAGGGAGAGAGAGAGAGAGAGAGAGAGAGAGAGAGAGAGAGAGAGAGAGAGAGAGGTCACTGGTTGCTTCTCCTCAGCTTCCCTGATCAATCAGGTTTTTGCCCCAATATCTGACTCCTGAGTTTTTACTGATAAAAGAATAATTAGATAGACACTTCATACTTCATTGCTATTACTGCCACAGCACACACACACACACACACACACACACACACGCACACGCGCGCACGCACGCGCACACACACCACAGCCTCACTCATGCTAAGCATGCTATTTACCACTGTGATTTTTGACATGAGTCTCTCGCTGGGGATAATCAGGGCTGCTTGCTTCCTCAGAACTCTAGTGTGGGATCTGTTCCTTGCCTTTTCTATCTTTGAGCATTCATTTCTCCCTCTACAAAGAGAGAAGCAGGGAAGTGGAGAAGACCTCCTGGGTCATTGTTCTGGCTTTCTCTTCTGCCTCTCCTCTCTCCTCCTCTTCTTTTCCCCCTTCCTTCTCTTTCCTTCCAACCCTCCCCCAAAGACAAGCTTCCATACAGTAGGGGGTTGGCCTTGAACTTTGTGGCCAAAGTTGACTGTGAACTCCTGATCCTCCCATCTTTGTCTCCCGAGTACTGGGGTTACAGGAGTGTGCGCCAATACCTAGGACATGCGGAGGATCAAATCTGGGACTTCCGGTACACTAGGCAAGCACACCACCAGCTGAGCGCCACTTTTTTTTTTTTTTTGTTTTTTTGTTTTTTTCAAGACAGGGTTTCTCTGTGTAGTTTTGGTGCCTGTCCTGGATCTCTCTCTGTAGACCAGGCTGGCCTCGAACTCACAGAGATCCACCTGGCTCTGCCTCCTGAGTGCTGGTATTAAAGGCGTGCGCCACCACCGCCCAGCTTAGACTTTTTTTTTCTGAGCTCCACTTTTAAGGATCCTGTGATTACAGTGAACACTCCCCCCACCCCGAAAGATAATCCAGGATAACTCCCCATCTCAAGGTCCTTAGCTCAATCACACCTGCCAAGGTTCTTTTACTCTGCAAGGTAGCAAATTGGAAAGTCTGAGAGACTGAAAATTATGGAAGCAGTGCAAGTGATTTTCCTGAATAATTAGCTTAGAATTTACTCTTAAATAATGCACAGTCTACATTTTACATATATTACTCCATTTACACCTTATTTTAAAAATATAACAAACAGTTCCAGCTGCTCATTATCATTATTCCTGCTTTACAGCTGAAGAATCTGAATCAAAGCTTGCCCCAGTGACAGAGGAACTGTCTGACTCGGTGTCCCCAAACCTCTTTGCTGTGCAATACAGAAAATAGTAACAGAACCGAAGACAAAGAGAATCATTGCTGTGGATATCATTCCAGCAACAAATCATCTTCTGAGAGACCTCTTTATAGACAGGGTCTCCTATAGCTCAGGCCGACTTCAAACTTGCGATATAGCCAAGAATGACCTTGAACTTTTGATTCTCCCACCTCCACATCTGGAGGGTTGGGCTTATAGGTGTGCACCACAGTGCCTGGTTTTTGCTGTGCTGGCCACTGAACCAGGGCTTCCAGCTGGCTAGATGAGGTATATAAGAGGCATAGGAAGGTGGCAGAAGAAGCCTAGAATCTTTCCCAGATGTGTTGGTTTTTGTCAGCAGGAATTTGAAGGGCAGTGTAAAGACCCCTGTCAAGAAATCGGCCTGACTTCCCAGCACACAACACTTCAGACAACTCTGTCATGCTGAAAGCCATTAACTGCAGGCGCCATTGTTATTCATGTTCCTGCTCTGATGGTAATAGACCACAGAATTAAAGGCTTTCTGGACTGCAAGCCAGACACAAAAGATAGATGGAGAATGAATATATAAATATATATTTTCCCTTGACCTGCTTCTAACAGGCTGTGTATTGGCTTCCTCAACAGAAAACTCATTAAGGACTTGTCTTCAACAGACTTTTTCTATTTCCTCCTCCCTACCCTGCCCTTTTGCTCTAATTCACCTTTGTTTAAGACATGCCACCAAAGAGTGTAGTGCCGCTACCCAAATCAGATCACAGGATGTCTCAATCCCTCATTTTCGAAGCCTTCCTAATGAGAGCACTTATCTCCTCTCCACAGAGATGCACCAGCAGTGTGTCTTTTTCTTTTCCTGTCAAGGAAGCTTCACGGGTGAGCCTGTAGAGACTCTCAGACCAGTGCTCCTGCAGGGCAGACTCTCAGATGCACACCAAAGCCCTGGCATGTCACCCTTTGGAAAGATTACATTTTGTTTTGTTTTGTTTGATGGCACAATATTGCTTATGCCATGGACTAAGGCAGGCTTTATAAGAACGTTTACCTGATTGCCTTCATTTGCATAGCTACACCGGAATGGAATTTAGGGTGATGGGGAGATGAAGATGTCCAGGTCTCGGGAACAGGGATGTCCTTGACAACTTTTGACTCCTGCTATAGAGTAATTGTCATTCTTGAAAATAGAGGCCAGCTACCCCAAATTCCTGGGAGAGGTTTTTCAAGCATTTCTTTGGGGGATAGTTCAGCACGCCCTATGATGTTAGCAAGAAAACCAGGGTTCCTTTTTGGGAGTTCTTAGTCCCATTAACGAAAGAATTTAGGAATGTGCTAGGAAGGAAGTTCAAGGACAATGTTATTAGAGTTTGAGAAAGAGCAATGGGGTGGGGGAGCTGTGAATCTCAGCAGCTCCAGGAGGAGAGAGATGGAGAAGAGGAGAGAAAGCTCTGCCTTTTAAGTCGGGTTAACTTTTAACGAAGTTAGCTTGCCCAGGGACTATGTGGCAGAAAGGGAGAGATGGTGACATTAAAAAAAAAAAGAGTGAGAAAGCCCAGGTGCCATGGAAAGCATGCTTAGGATTTGGACTGGTTCCTAAAGAAGAAGAGAGAAGGAAAAAAAAAGGTTACACTTTTCTGAGTAAAAGCAGGCAGGCTGCATGGAAGAGGCTGTATTTGCCTAGAACATAGGTTCTCAACCTGTGGGTCATGACCCCTTTTGAGGGTGGAACAACCTTTTCACAGGCATAGCTTAAGACCATTGGAAAACAGAGATAATTAATATTATGATTCATAACAGTATCAAAATTACAGTTATGAAATAGCAATGAAAACAGTTTTATGGTTAGGGTCACCACAACATGAGGAACTGCATTAAAGGGTCACAGCATTAGGAAGGTGAGAACCACTGGCCTAGAGGAAGCACTTGTGAGAAAGACAAGCACCTCATCTCATTAAGGGATAATTACTATTCCCCTCCTTTTAGAATGTCTTCAGATGACTCAGACTTCCTGAGAGGTGGACTCCTGGCCGGGTGATAGATAGGCTCAGCTGAATTACCTCTTTATGTAGTGTTCTAACCTGTCTGTCTGAATGTCCGGTCTCCACCCAAGGCCAGAAGCATTCCATTCTTCAGACCACTAGGCCTAAGGAGTAGCAAAGGTGCTATATACCTTCCTAGTGTTACCAGGGAAACAGAAAGTAGAGTCCACCCTCAGTGTCCTCCAAGGCAACTGTCCCAGTAACATCCCCCCCTCAAGAGTTAAGAACCTAAAGTCACTTAGGAGATGAGCTGAAGTTGGGTACTAGATACAACCCACTTTCACCAGGAAAACCCAGAGACCTAGTTCCAAAGTTGTTCACCAGAAGTCTGGACTGGAGTATCTGTCACACCCACATGGGTAGCATCTAGGCAGGTTGTTGCTGTAGAATAGAGATATAACAAAGGAGAGCTCCCTTCTGGCATTTCCGACCTCTGGCCAAGACAAAACCAAAGACATTTCAGCCTCTGGCCAAGGGCAAGACGCAGACTCTGCTACAGCCTGGCTCATCTGAAGGATGAGGTTTCTTGCTCCTGTCCTCATCAGAATAGCTCTGGCTTGCTTTCCGTCATAGCCAGAGAGGCGACACCAGTTCAGAACAGCCCAGCAGAGGTTTCCGCTGCTCACTCACCCTGGGCTGCCCCTTCCTTCATCATAGATGACACTCTGAGGCTCTTCACCTTGTCCCACTGCACAGGCAGACCTTAGAAGGAGTCAGGGGAGAGAGAAAAAGAGATCTTCCAAGTCCAGCTTAGACCAAACAATAAATGAACCTTTGAAAGCAAATAAGAAAGTACACTCTAACAGAAATCTAGGAATGAGAAAGCTCAATGTCATGTGTCTTTCAAAAGCCTTGAGCAGCCTGAGGCTGGATGCAGTGGGTTGGATCTGGTTGCTCTTGCCTTAGTTCCTGAATAGAAAGACTCAAAGGAAGGAAAGCTGCTTCGATTTGCACTGGGTCCTGCATCTCTTCTCTGAAGCACAGGATGGATCTATGCCCCCTTATGTCTGCCAGGAGAGTGACAGGAGACGTCTGTTAACATATTTTAGTGAATAGGTTTAGAAGACTCCCTCCTAGAAGCAGGTCCCTAGAAAGATGTTTCAACTTTTCATTGTTAATCCATTACCCGTTTCCATGGAGACCGAGGTAAAGCTGCTGCTGGGGTTTTTCTTGTAGAAGCCACAGTGACATCATTATGCCTGAGGGGTGCTGGTGCCTCTGCCTTCCTTTTGAGGATCCTGCCCTTAACTGTGCCCTGAGGAGCAACTGGCACTGTGTTGGGAGCAGAGAACCGAGGCTCTGCCAGAGCTGGGGTCAGGGCCAGCGACATAATTTGAGGACCTTGTGCAAAATGGAAATGTAGGCTTCTTGTCCAAAAAAATGAAAACAAACATTCTGTTAAAGTGTATCAAAAGAAAAAGCTGTAGTCTACCTTCTACAGTCTCCCTGCTTCCCCCTCCCCTCCCCTCCCCCTCCCCCTCTCTCCCCTCCTCATAAAGTGCACAGTCCTTGTTCCTTGAAAATCATGTTGTTCTTAAAAAGCTCTTAGAGAAATGGATTTTACTGCTCATCTTTGTAAGAAATGCCATGCAGCAAAGCAAAACAAAGTCTTCTCTCCCTCATCCTCTTATTACTAACTGTTCATCTCTAAAATGCCAGCTTTAATTAAAATACAAGGGCTTTTAACTAAGGCCACACCGGAAATGAGGCAAT